>NC_080853.1:28403414-28706445 GCF_030435755.1 Ochotona princeps | reverse complement strand
TATGACTCAGCAATTATTATAATCCTTAATAACCAGAAAAGTTTACTATACACTACGAGACTTACATGAAAATATCCCCAAAAGCATAATTTACCACAATAAATACATACAAACAACTGAAATATTTGTCAAACAGGATATAAACTGCTGTGTAATAGTCAAATGAATAAACCACAGTAACATAAAGATAAATCTTAGCCATATACAAGTAAGGCAAAGTGGGGCTGGAGCAAGAACTCAACTGGTTAATGCTCTAGCTGCAAGTGCAAGCACCTCATATGGTTGACTGCTCCACTCTCTATTCAACTCCCTGCTTGTGGCCTGGGAAAGCAGTGAAGACGGCCCAAAGCCTTGGGATGCTGCACCTATGCGGGAGACCTGGAAGGGGCTATTGGCTCCTGGAAGTTTTTCTCTCTCTGTAGACCTATCTTTACAATACAAATAATAAATAAAACTTACTATAAATAAATAAATATTTTCAAACTATAAAAATTTTATTTGCACCAAAATTAATGTGCCTTTAATTCCATTCTCCATGAACTTTTTGAAGTATTCCTGAGACTGAACAAACTACAGAAATTAGCAACAGGAGGACTATATTGTGACATATTAATACAATGCAATTCGATGTAGCAGTGAAAATGAAACGAACCATTTCTGCATCTATGTATATAGATGGCTCTCTGGCTAATATAATCTCAAATTGCACTATGGGCAGCCTGTGATTCATAGGTTGACATTTGAAAAAATTTCCCTGTAACCTGGTTGCTTAAAACTAAGGAGTACCTAATTGCCTTTCTGCCTGGAGGTTTCTGACAATGGAAGCTATGAATATATTGGGATGAATACAACACAACTGGCATATCTAATCCATTTCAAAAAGACTTCCTTGCTATGAAAACAAAGACACTTCAACCTTCCTAGTATTGTAATATTCGACAACATTCATAAACGAAATATCCCCAAATTCAAGCCAACTTTGTCCTGTTACATTCTAAGTATTTTCTTCTGTATTCATGCATACAAATTAATCATCCACCCTAAAAGATTTTTGAAACACCTGTTAGGAATAAAGTACCTTCCCTGACTTTCTCCTATTATTATAGTAGAAAATTTAGAAAATTATATTTGAATGGAACATCAGCGCAAATGTAAGGGGTTAAGAAGGAAACAGCCTGGTCTAAGGATTGTAGGAATTAATATTTTAAAAATTTGTCATCTAATGGTGCTATGTTGATTAGAAATCTTTAAAACACAATCGTTCAAGTTTGCTCTTTTTGCTTATATTTTTAATTAACTGAGTCAGTTTCATTGGCAATATCCTCTATTTAACATAAAACAGAATCAGAGTAATGCAGAATCAAACAAACAATAAAATTTAGGACTTAATGACAGCACAGTGGCCTGTCAGGGTAACCCTCTGCTTGTAGTCCCACATCCCATATGGGGGCTGGTTCCACTGTTCCACTTCTGATCCGGCCCCTGCCAATGGCCTAGGAAAGCAGAAGAGGATGCGTGTAGGCCCTCGGTCTCTGCACCAACCTAGGAGAGGTGGAAGAAGCTCCTAGCTCTCAGCTTCACACAGGATCAGCTTTGCCCTTTGTGGCCATTGCAGAGCTAATCAGCAGATGGAAGAGCTCTCTCTGTAACTCTGAATTTCAATAATAATAAATCGATCTTTTTTAAAAAGTTAGCACTTTAATCTTCCCATGAGTTATCTCAGAAGCAAGCACTGTTTCTATCCTGACACAATTTACCATGGACATCGATGACAGTTCAAGCAGTTTGGATACAAAAAGGAGAGAAGAATCTAGGAATCTCAACTAATAATATATTTGATGTATATGAACAAATACATAAAAACCTCCTTTTGGCTTTTCAACATTTAAAAAAATCTATTTGACAAATGCCAACAACAGCAGAGCCGGGATCAAACTGAAGCCAGGAAGCAGGAACTTCACTGGGTTTCCTATGAGGGTAGTGGGAACTCTAGCACTTGAGTCACAAGTTACTGCCTTGGTATGCATCAGTAAGAAGCTGGACTGAAAGTGGAGCAGCTGGGACTTGAACCAGGCCATTGGATACAGAATGTGGGCAACCTAAGCAGTGTCCTTTTATTTTTATTTATTTATAGAGAATAACTTGTTAATCAAAAGACAAACTTCTTAGACACTGTCATAGAGAACATTGCTACAGACCAAAGTGCTCTCCCATCCTGATTGATAGTACAGTCTGGGGGCACTGCAGGTAACTACTTAACTGTCTGGGTATTTTTAAAAGATTTATTTTGTTTATTAGAAGGCAGAATTACAGAGAGGGAGAGAGGGAGATACAGAGATCTGAAAAATCCTCCACCTGTTGATTGACACTCTCCACAATGGCCACAATGGCCGCAATGGCTGGGCCAAACTTAAGCCAGGAAATGGGAGCTTCTTCTGGGCTTCCCACATAGGTGCAAGGGTCTAAGGATTTGGGTCATCTTCTGCTGCTTCCCCAGACTCATTAGTAGGGAACTGTTTAGGATTGGAACAGCTGGGATTTGAACTATGTTAGATGCCAGAATCTCAGGTGGTAGCATTTCCAATTACTATGCCATAACGCTGGCCACAACTATTTACTGTTACTAGCGATCTGAAAAATACTGTCCGTAATTTTCACTTCATTAAGATGGGGTAATCATCATTTTTAAAGAATGTTTTAAAAAGTCTATTTATTTGGAAGACAGACTCTGTACAGAGGTGTGTGAGAGAGACAGTGATGGAGAGGGAGAGTTAGAGCACTTTCCAAATGGCTGCAAAAGCTGGGTCTGAGCCATGCTAAAGTCAGGATCCTGGAATTCCAGTCAAGTCTGCTAAATGTGTGACAGGTACTTGGGCTACTTTCCACTGCTTTCCAGGTGCATTTGCAGGGAACTGGATGGGAGACAGAAGCTGAGACTCAAATCAGCACTCTGACATAAAATGCCAGAATTGCAAACTGCTACTTAGGCCAGCGTGAGCCACAGTGGCAGTCTCAGAATGCAATACTGCTTGTAAAGCACACAGCAGGGTTACTGCTACTCCACTGGCCTAGAGTAAATGCAAGTCTCTTAAAGATATTTTAGAATGGAATTTCATTCAACGAAATATATAGAATTACCTAATTATGCAAGCTAACTGGAGGGAAACGAATGCATTCACAGTACATGCTTCCATTCCCTGCACATTACACCAAACACCAAAACAACAATCCAAGTCAGGTAATCCCCATGAGATTTCCAAGTTCACGCCAACAATGTTTACAGATAAGCTTTTCCTTTCACTGAGTGAGTACACGGAATTAAGGACCTATCTTCTGTCAGTTCATTTGAACCACCCACCCTCAATGAAGTTACAGCAAGGAGAAAAGTATTTTTACATACTCCTCTCCCTCTGGATATGACATAAGTCAAATGCTGTCAACATGGAAGGCAGCACACAGGCACCTCCCACAGGAAACCAGAACACTAATCTTGCCTGTCCATAATTCAAGCCACAGAAGTTTTCACTGGCTCCACCTTGGACCTCAAAGTAGAAAAATCACCACTGCAGTATAGTCAGTAATCAATTGCCTAAAACAGTCTAGTCGAAAAGATACTGAGAAGAGCTGGCAAATCTTTCAGGGCACAGAAATATGGCAAAGCTCCCCAGAGTGGGATTAAATTTCATATCAGACCAAAGATAAACAAAAAAGTACTTACACTCTACTCTTCATCTGGTTTCAAAGCCTGAATATATAGTATAAACTGGATTTAGGTTTCTGTGTGATTTTATCATCAGTTCTGAACGTTCAAAAGTTAAAAACTAAGAAAGTGCCTCAGATTTAATTAACAGAACCTTTCAAAAAAAACATGACAAGATGTGAAAATATTCTACTCTCAGGAAAATTTGCCAACAGGTTGTCATGTTATCAATTACAGTAAGACATTACAAGAAACCTAAAACATATTATGAGAAAGATGTATAATTTATTCATGAGAAACCCAATGAAATGTAATGCAAACATTATAATTATAAAGATTACTTAGGCTAAAACAAAAGCCACCTCAGAAACAGGAGGATGCAGACCAGGAGTATAATTCAATTGTGTTTGCTTAATGAGGATAATTTATAAAGCTGAATATGTTAAGATGATAAGACTAAAAGGTTGTATGATCTTTTTATTTTAGAAAAAAGCATGACAATAACCAACATAAAAGCAAGTAGTCTGACATAATGATGTCAAGTAACATCACGGAGCATGTATGAAGAAAAGTGGTAGTTAGCCAGGCAGTTAGTATACAGACACAAGGATGTGGACAAGCACAAATACAATAGGCAAAGACTACTTCAATGGCTACAGCCGGAGAAGGCTTTGGCACAGCAGCTGCAAAACCTGCATCCCACTGAGAGCCTGGGTTCAACTCCAGGCTTGTGGGAGTGCACTCTTTTCCCCCCATTGGCATCTCCCCATTCCACGTTGTCTTGAAGAAGTAAATATAAACAAAGACCAAAACAATTCATAATCTCAAAGCAGAGCTCTGAGTTGTACGGAAACACAGGAGGGTACTTCAAGAAGTTATTGCAAAAACAGAATCAAAACAATAAACTTACTGTGGCACAAAATTTTTGTTTTGAAATTTATGCAGTTTTTCTAACATGAATTTCTTACGAATGCTTGAAGACCTGTGGTACACACAGCAAGATCTCTCTTGGACTGACTTTGAATAAAGGCAACAAAAACATTACCAAGTGAAAACAGCAGCTCAGATGCCAACAGCACCTGTGCACATAGCTGCAGAGGGAAGGATCTCATGAACAAAATCATCCGAGGTGCGAGAAGCCACAGACCTGAATGCTTCTACAAACTGAACTTGGATCACACAAAGCTAAAGAAAAAAAAAAATGACTTGAAATTCCTAAGCTGTGATTATTTTAACACTTTCTGAAATGATCAGGATAAAAGTAATTCTTGGGTTTTGGTTCAGGTTTTTTTAACGCTTCTTGAAAAATCATTTTAAAAATTGAATTTAATATTATCGAGAGAAAATAATTTTTCAAGTCACCTAGGAAACACTGAGAAACTTGCTAGTAACTCTAAGGGAAAAATGTATAGGCCACATTTTTAGACAACGCTAGCTGCTTCCCATCTATTACACATTCCTCACATGATTCAATTTTTTTTTTTTGCACAGTATGAAGTTTCAGTTTACTGCCCTACAAAGCTCTTGAAGTCAACCTGTGTGTGCAAGGAGCACACACACCCAAATTTCAGAATTCTAGCCATTTACTGACTTTGTACAATTTATGATACTATATTGTGACCTTATTTCTTCTCTATCACCACAGGATGAGGCAAATACAAATTCTTTTAGCTTAGGGCCCAGCGGCATGGCCTAGCGGCTAAAAGTCCTCGCCTTGAACGCCTCGGGATCCCATATGGGCGCCGGTTCTAATCCCGGCAGCTCCACTTCCCATCCAGCTCCCTGCTTCTGGCCTGGGAAAGCAGTCAAGGACAGCCCAATGCATTGGGACACTGCACCCGTGTGGGAGACCTGGAAGAGGTTCCTGGTTCCCGGCTTCGGAGAGGCGTAGCACCGGCCGTTGCGGCTCACTTGGGGAGTGAATCATCGGACGGAAGATCTTCCTCTCTGTCTCTCCTCTCTGTATATCTGACTTTGTAATAAAAATAAAACTTTAAAAAAAAAATTCTTTTAGCTTATTGTTAAGTTCCGGTTTCCATTTAATGCTGTTCTCTATATTCCACTTAAAATCTTAAATGTCTTATTATTTTTAAAGTTCTGATCAAGAAAACATTTTTATCAATATATTTTTAAAAAAGGGATACATCGGCAATAAGCAGAAAGGGAGTATCCTCACACGGTTGGACAGTTTGAGATGTCTGAAAAGAGACTGCCTGACAATCTCACCAGAGTCCATCATTACTAAAATCACTCCCTTGGATGCCAATTACAATGCCTTGCCCCTTTCTTGCTTGGTTGTACTTGGCTGGCAAAATTTCCAGCCTGGCTGATTGTCACAGCATCCTTACTTCACGCTTGTACCACATCACTAAATGTGTTTACACAAACTCCAGTCACTGTGATGATGTCTCACCTTATTTGACTTGATCATGAGCTTCCACAATACAGAGAAGGAGAAAAAGAGAGACCCATCTTCCATCTGCTGGTTTACTCACCTAATGCCTGTAACAACCAGGTCTGGGCAGGTTAAAGCCAGCAGCCAGGATCTCCATCTTGGTCTCCCACATGGGTGGGGTAAGCGCCAAAATACGTCTTCCACATCATGTATCATTCCATCCTCTACCTACTAAACTCCTATTATTCTCCTTGCTAGTCATCAAACACAACAGATAAACCCTAACTTCTAGGCCACTCATATTCCTTCTGCTTATACAGCTCGGCTGTGTACAGCTCACTCCCTGATCTCTTCTTTCTGTAGCCTCTGTTCAAATATTTTTCTGATCTGTTTATCAGAGATTAGTCTCTCTCTTTTTTAGCTAAAATATAGATTATGAGATCAGAGATTTATACGTTTTATTTACTCAATATCTAGAAAAATCCCGGTACAGAGTAAGTGCTCACTAATTATTTGATGGATTAATGAAAGATACTGATAAAAAGACAGCCTGTTTACTAGTGTTAATTAAACTAGAGATAGCTAAGTAAACTTTTATTTCATAGATATTTAAACTCAGTTGTTTTTATCTATAACAAGTACTATCATGCATATATATGTAAGATATAAAACTATACCTCTTTTACATAATTTCATTTAAATATCTTACAGTGAACATTTTCTATAATCGTAATAAGGAATTAAAATACCAATACAAATGGTTATTTTGTATTGAGCCTATTATCTATCTCCCTTAATACTTAACCCTCAGGAAGTGAGATTCCTTACATTATCATATTACATAAGCCAATGTAAAAAGAGGAAATATGAATAATCTAAACAAGAAATCATTTAAAAAAGTCAAACCAACTCTGTATATCTGACTTCCAATACAAATAAATTCACCTTAAAAAATAATCAAGCCAAGGGCTATTGTGATAGTGTATCAGCTTACACCCCCTCTGTGGTGTCACAACCCTTATGGGTACTGGTTTCTTTCTCACCTGTTCCATTTCCAAACCAGCTCCTTGCTTATGACTGGGGAAAGTGGCCCACGTCCTTGGGATGGTGCACCAATATGGGAGACCCAGAAAGAAGCTCCTGGCCTCGGGCTTTAGCTGAGCTCAGCTCTGGCCATTGCCATCTGGGGAGTAAAGCAGTGGATGGAAGATCTTTCTGTTTCTCCTTCTGCTCTGTAAAATCTTTCAAATAAAAATAAGTTCTCTAAAAGAAAACAAATCAAACCAAATCATAGTCCTAGAAATGATTAAGAGTTGCTTGGAAAGCCAAGCTCTGGAAGAACCAAGGAATGACACAATACGATCTTATTCTGACCCCTCTGTGGCTTATGCAAGTATAACATCACCAAAGCCCTAAAGTTCATTCAGGGTAACTGTTCTTAAAGGCTCATGTCCCTTGAAGACACAAATCCACCAAGATCTACATATAGCATTAATAGTACTTTTGTAATTTACCAAGTATCTAAATATTTCAAGTTAAGAAAGAAAAAGACATTATTAGCTCCATATTCCAAAAGAGGAAACAGGTACAGAAACATCAGCTTCGATTTCCTCATATACTCTGTATAATGTATACAATAATACCCTTAATATTTTTTACACTTACATACAGACATGTGCATGTATACAACAAACATTAATAAGTAACAATGTCCTATCAAGAGTCTTCAAAAAATATCATCTGACTTTTAAGACAGTACTGTATATTAGGATATCAATTTTCCTTCATTCAAATATAAGAAAAAAATATACATTCATATATACACCTAGTAGTGATAATTCTATGAAACTGACACTCACATTGATTGCTATAAGCTGGTATAGTACTTACGGAAAGACACTTGACAACAATCCTATGCAAAAAAGGTCAAGATTTGGAAAAAAATTATAATGCCTAGAACTAGGCATCTGAGATTTAACAGTCAAGATTTTGACACTAGTAGTTTCAATACTGTATGAGAAGAATCCAAGTTGACATAGGGCACATGTAGAGTTGCTTTACCAGTGAGAACTATCTAGATATTGAGTGGACAAACCTTAGCTTTTGTTTGTGGCTTGGTTGCTCTCCTTAAAAGTATAAAAATGTTTCTAAAGCAGGAGCAAAAAGTTTATGCTAAAAAACAGCTTTTAAAATTAACAAAGGCCTACCTAAGCAAGTTGATTATTTGGCTAGAAATGACAGTGAAGAGAACTAAGAAAGAACTGATATTTATGCATTTCAGATCTTTCACATTTCTTTACAATGATATATTCTACTGTAGTGAGACAGCAGAAATATAATTAGACAGTTGATAGGAAAATATACTAACTGCAATCTACCCAACTACTGATTGAATTAGTGTCGTGGAATTATAACTCTATTATTTTTTACATTTTCTAAATATTAAAAAATGTCAACACAAAAATATACTGCTAAACAGAAAACTAATTCATTTTGTAATGTCAGCATTATCCTGAAACAAAAGCCTACGATAATACAAAAAATAAAAACTGAAGTTCACTATGACTTGTTAACACAAATAAAAATTTTTGGCAAACTATTAGTAAATGAGTCCAAGTGTATACACACACACACACACATACACACATGCACACACCAATGGCTAAATGGGGTTTATTCCAGGAAAAATGTACCAGTATGGCTTAAATCTTTCAATTACAGATACAAGTATAACCGCCATGCTTTGTATTTACACTACCTAAGTGTACTGCTGGAGACAAAGGCCTGACATGACCTCCTTACTGTAGGACTCTGTACCACAGATCTATACTGTAAGCCTGGCAGGTGTATTATGTGAGCTACAAAAGTTCTCAATTAAATCTCCTTTCTCAAATCAACAACTGAATATTTCAATTTAAAATATGTTCATTTACAAATAACTTCAATAAGCTCAATTCTAACAAGAGAATTAAACGACAACAACATATTTGAATTAAACAATCAACATTTTAGAATCATAGTCCAGGGTTTCAATTAACGTTTTCTGAGAAACATCTCTCAGTGTTAGTATTCAGGCATTTTATAGAAATTCACTGACACAGGGCTCTCATCCCCTTAATACAGCCCTCATACTCTTTGGCTAGTGAATTCCTACAGCACAGAGATTTGCTATTTATATTACACTGAGATCTAATTCAGTTCAACTTTTATCAATGGGTAGTAATAATAACTTCTGAAGTCATATAAGAGATTAGGTCTCTACATAATTTGCAGGTGTATGAAAATTAAAACTTTAAAGTTACTTTTCAAACTTTTCTTTTCCAGGTTAAATCAGTGAAGTTCTACTCATCAGTGATATTCCATAATACTGCACTTCATTTTTACTTACTCCCCCCAATCCCTGCAAAAGCCAAATATTTAAACCAAATGTGTTGTTACAACATGCTCCTGCAGAAACATGTGGAAGACTTAAGCCGATCTGGCTGCAACACTCAGTCAATTATTAAGTAACAAGATATGCTAATTTTTCTCCAAATGAAAGCAACTCACATAATCAAATGTTTTATCCCTACTTAGAAATAACTGCTTATAAAAAGGCTTTTAAGGGTTTAAGCAATAACATTTCACACTGATATTCTAATCTTCCAGAGATTATTGAGGCCCAAAACTGAATTCCCACAAAAAAAATCATTAAGGTTTTAAAAGACATGTTGGTCATCTATATCCATAGGTGCTACATCTATGGATTCAACCAACCGTGACTAAAAAAAAATACTAGAAAATGAAAAGCAAAAGAAAACAAAAACACCTAAGCATCTGCAGTGAACATGTATAAACTTTCAACATCCCCCATTCGTAGCTGTTAAGCAGAATTTATACTGCATTAGTATTATTAATAACTGAAACAAGCGCAGTAGCCTAGTGGCTAAAGTCCTTGAACATGCCGGAATCCCATATGGGTGCCAGTTTGTACTCCGACTGCTTCCCTTCCCTTCCCTTCCAGGTCCCTGCTTTTTGCCAGGGCAAGCAGCAGAGGATGACGCAAGGCCTTGGGACCCTGTATCCACGTGGGAGGCCTGGAAGAAGCTCCTGCCTTCAGATTGGCTCAGCTTTGGCTGTTGCAGTCACTTAGGGAGTGAACCAGCAGATGGAAGATCTTTCTTATTGTCTCTCCTCTCTGTAAATCTAAGTTTCCAATAAAAATAAACAAATCTTTAATTTAAAAAGTATTAATAACCCAGAGATGATTTAATGCATACATGATGATGTGCACAGGTTGCATTAAACACTATGCCATTTGAGCTAAGGCACTTGAACGCTGCCGAATTTGGTACTCATGGGATATTCAGGAACCAATTCCTTGTGGATATCAAGGAACAACTATATATAAATAGCAGTAATGTAGAAAAACAGCAATGGTTGCAAAAATACATGCTGATTTGCCCACAACAGTTGAAAAATGTGTATACTAGAGAGTAATTCCAGCTAATCGTAGCTTTTATCTTTGTTTAGCTTTGGCATGGTTTTAATTAGTATATTGCTTTAACTTACTACATATTTTTTTTAAATTTTTCCAGTAACATTGAGACAGAAGACTGTGTAATAATGCAGAGTTGCATTAGTAGAGATTAGAAGGAAAGATGAAGCACAAACTGCGTTTTGAAAAGAAGTCCCTCCCCCTGCTGTGTGGGAGGCCTAAGGGTGGAAGGGGAAACCCCTGTGCCTATGGAACCATATTACGAAACATTAAGAGGAAAAGAAAAAAAAGTATAATAATTCCAGTCGTTTATTTTCGTTTTTATTTTTGTTATTCGCAGGGCAGAGGGTCAGAGGGAAAGAGTGACAAAAAGACTTCGCATCTGCTGATCCCCTCTCCGAATGCCCTGAGCCAGCCAAGGCGGAGCCAGGAACTCAATCCGCATCTACCAGATGTACCTCAAGGGTGGCAGAAACCCACATCTCTGCACCAGCACCTACAGAGCACAACTCCTCGGGAAGCTGGAATAAGAAGCCGAGCTGGGACCTGAACTCAGAACTAGCATGCAGGAGGGGGAGGCCCAGGAAGTATCTTCACTGCTATGCCAAACTGCAAACCCACAGAACCTGGATTCAAGCTTTCATAACTGACAGCACTGTAGTCAAACCTAGGAAAACATCTACTATCACAAAAGGACAGAGTAATTAATCTGTGGTTACTAAATGAAAGAAGCCAATCAAGAATAAGCTAGCTAGAGTCACTAATGTCCTGAGTTAAGCAGTGTATGCTAAATAAATAAATAAATAAATAAATAAATAAATAAATAAATAAATAAAAAATGTTAACTTTCTCAAAAATACATTACTGGAAAATACGTTTCCACAGAAAAGTTAGCTGCTTTACATGTAAAAGGCATGCAACGTTCCCAAAAGAGAGAAAAGAGGAAAACCTTTAGTTAGAATTAATTCTTACCTGGAACCCACTTGATCTCCATTTCCATATCATTTTCTTTGCCTTTCTTTTCTTTTTCTTGAATACCCTGCAAGAGCTGCCTGTATTTAGCTATTTGTTCTTCGTCGTCCTTCTGACTTTTCTTTGTTTTTGCATCTTCTAAACTGACTCCATCATCACCTACCAAAAAGAATTATTACCATTAAATATAAAGAAACAGTTCAGTTCTAACTTTACTTAGATCTCAGAGTCACTCCAGAGACTTTAAAAAAGATGCTGTCAGCTTGTACAGCAACCACAGAATCTGAAATTCAAACTTAAGTCTCTGAAAATGGAAAAAATTAAATGAAAAAGTCACACAGAATATCTGGAGTTCTTTCCCCTATAGGTTCCCAGAGTTCAGATCGCATTTAATCTTCCCCTTATGTATCTCACTATCCAAAAAAGTCATACTATACGCATGTTCTGTCAGTGCAAGAAGGGTAAACATTGTGAGGAAGCGCATTCATGGATTTCACTGTTGAACTGAGAAGAAACCATGAAGTTGTTTATAATACAACACTGAATTCTTCTCATGTAGACTCAATAAGTTGCTGACTTTAACATCTTTAAAGGAAAAAAAAAGATAATCTATCAGACAATTCAATTAAATTTCACCATGCGAAAATATAACATTTCCTAGCCTAATAAAAATATTCAGAAAACAAAAGTGAAGCACAAAACTTATGGACAGTGAACACCAAAGAAAACTCATACATGAAAAGTTCATCGCCTTTATAGTTCTGTTATAACTCCCAAGTCAAAAACACAAATTAGGAACTTAGATTTTAATTTAAAACACGCAAATTTATTCAACTCACTATACGTCCCCTGTAATGGAAAATTCAGAAGCAGCATGGCGAAGCCCTTCTTTTGTGTAACCTATGGCCAAATGATGACTTACAATGTCTGACATTACTAAGCATTCAATTGTGAAATATCAATGTCAACAGATTGTCCTTATATCTTGTAAAAGATGATATGGAAAAAAATGGGTAAGTAAATATTTCTGTATTTCTTTTCTCAAGATGAATAAAAAATGATTTAGAACATTCTTTCCATCCTATCACACTTTCACATTTTTACTCAAACAGCTGAAATTAATTTTTTTTTCTGTTTGTGCTTTGTGCCACAATAATACTGTTGGAAGGAATTCTGTCATGTATCCCGTAATTCAATGGATAAAACATCAGGAACAAATTAACAAAATGGCAATGTATTTCTTTCTATTAAAAGCTCACTTCTGAAAACATAATTAGAAGCAAGCTCCTTCCAGGTTGAAATTCTAGTGGTAAGTCTCTGATGGCTTACTTCAAATTGATTTTTTCCAGTACTAAAATTTTATTTTCTGAAGCTTTAAAATGTGGGATAGCTCATGTAGGTCTGTTTTACTCCAAATCAAGGACAATACTTTCTGAAAGCCTTAACAGTATTCGAGGAGTGAAACAGATAACTCTAACAGTAAGCCCCCTTGCCATGCTCTCTTACTAAGAATACCAAATAACTCGAAGACAATCAAGTATGTTTGTGTGCTCACTGGAGGTACTATGTGAGTGAGTTTGCAGTCAATAAAAATACTAAATAACAACACATGATTTCACAAAAATTAGTATAGTTCAAGTAAAAAGCATTATCCTTAAAATTTTAAGAAATAAAAATACATGCTACAAAGTAGCATGCTAAGCATCTTACGTCCACTATGTTCAACTTTCCAATCCTTAGCCAGGTATTAATAAGAACCTGATTTCAGAGCGAGGGAAAGAAATGGGGAGCTTAAGAAACTTGACCTGCAAAACTTCACAATGTTACGATGCTTGGATCTGAAATCAAAACAGCCAAATAGCCCAAGATCTTAACAATGTTCTGACACATGAATACACGCAACAGTCAGTATCTGAATGTTTGTATCACTTTAACGGTGATTAAAGTTTTTCCAAAGCAAAAAGTCTACTTGAAAATTTTGGACTCTTTATTTCCTACTGTACATGGAGGACTTATCTTTTCTCCTTTGTATTAGAGCTCCTAAGGATGAAAAGCAATCCAGAATTTTCAGAAGTTAAATTTGAAAAGTGTGAATAAACAAATGTAACCACTTTTCACACATCTTTTGAGAACAAAATATAAAAGTTACCAGAAGAAAGGACTCAGGTGTCCCGTGAAAACAAAGAAACAAAATGTCCACTCAGTTCTTCAGATTGCCAAAAAAGATCAACAGGCACCAGCACTTCAGCCTTGCAAACTGTGAAGGCTTTTGTGTCCGACATAATCACCATTGCAAATCCTACATTCTGAAAGTCTATTAAATACTTACGCAATTATGTGGTTTTATTAATATGAGATGTCTGAACAAAGAAATTGGAGTGATTACACATAATTTTCCATTCCATGTATGGAATCCTGTTCAACAGTATTTTATGAAAAACAGAGAAGAATGAAGCACTATCTACAGCAGTCTAAAAGAAACAATGACAGGCCACTCACTGGATCGAAGAGACTAAAGGTTTCATGGCCACGTGGTAACTGCAAAGAAGCATTTTAGGGTTTATTAAAAATGATATCTGGCTATAAAAGCAGTACATCCAAAGGAAAACCAAGAAGATGGCTATGAAAAATGTTACAGTATAAATTAAAGAATACTCATTCTAGCTGAAATATATATTAGTATTTATTTACCTTTGACTTAAAATTTCTCATGATACGTAATTCTTCTGTTTTTGTAAGAAGAATGTATTGAAGGGAGATTTATAAACCAAGCAACCAAATTTCTAAATGGAAATAGATCAAAATCAGATAAAAATAATTTTTTTCCTTATTTTAATCTAACAAGTTATCTTAAGCAAACAGTATATAATCTAAAGGTAGAGTGTAGGGCCCGGCACGGTAGCTCAGTGGCTAAGTCCTCGCCTTGCACGTGTCAGGAGCCCATAGGAGGGCCAATTCGTGTCCTGGCTGCTCCACTTCCCATCCAGCTCTTGGGTTGTGGCCTGGGAAAGCAGTAAAGGACGGCCCAAAGCCTTGGGACCCTGCACCTGTGGGGGAGACTCAGAAGAGGCTCCTGGCTTTGTTTTTGGCCCTTATAGTCACTTGGGAAGTAAATCAGTGGATGGAACATCTTTTTCTGTGTCTCCTTCTCTTTGTAGACCTAGCTTTCCAATAAAAATAAATAAATCTTCAATTTAAAAAAATCATTTCAACCAGCAAAAAAAAAAAAAAAAAAAAGTAAAAATTGAAAGAAGGTAACAATAATTGGGAACTGTTACCATTAATAGCAATTTAGGTACTTCAGACCAATCCTTGCCCTGAGGATTTTAGGCTGGATGAAATATTTTAAAAATCTTTTAAAAAGCTTCTAAGAGGTTAAAAAGAGGGAAGAAATTTTCAAAAACTGATGTTAGTGAAGATTTACAATGACAAAAATCAAGAAAAATATATTCGAAGAAAGAGATCTCCATGTTAAGGAGCTATTTTGCTCTGCAAGCATTTCCTACTTCTAGATTCTCATGGAAAACGAGCTGTGAAGCCCAAGTGCAGGGCTAGCCCCTCAGGGCCAGCAGGCCGCAGGCTGAGGGCCTAAGGAGGACGGCATTTCAACCGGAACTCAGTCCTGAGCAGGAACGCAGGGGGACGCAGTGTCAGGGCAAGCGGCAGCAGCAAGGAAAACAGTCCTCAGGTGGACTTTTATCAGCCACAGAAGCTCCAAATCCTTAAGCCTGGAAATAATATAAGCCTAGTCCGACTGCAGGACGCTGAGGACTCCATTAAAGGCACTCTCATCTCAAACATCAAGCTAGCACTCCAAATGAACTAGTAGATGAAAGAGAAATAGCTTGTGAGATAACAGGCACGAATGAGAATATATGCAACATATTAAAATTATCAAATAGTGACTATAAAAACATGCCCACTCAATAAAAACAACAAAAAAAATCCAAGATCAAATAAAAAAAAACCAATATCAAATTAAAAAAAAAACTCAAGATCAAAATCTCAGTGGATATGTCCTAGCAGATTCAACACTACTGAGTAGAAAATCAGTGAAAATTATAATTACTGGAAAATTGGTCAGCAGTAAATATCCGGAATGTAGTACACAGAGATGACAGATACAAACAGAGGAGTGCAGATACCAGGAAGAGACAGTGAAAAATTCTAACATGTATCTACTTGGAATCCCAGAAGATGAGAGAAAAATACACAAAAATACAATTTTCCAAAATAATTAAAGATAAAACAAATCAAGGTAATCCAACAGACAATCTCAGATCCCCACTCCCCTCTAAGGTATATCATACTAGGACTGCCAGAGGACAAGGAGAGAAATCTTTGGAAGAAGCAGGCCTTTGTTCTGGCAGTTAAGAGGCACACATCCCACATTCTTGACTTCTCACCAGTGGAGACATGAGAAGCAAGAGTAATAGCCCAAGTAACTGGGTGCCTGCCACCCACATGGGAAAACTAAGCCGGATTCTGGCCCGGGCTGTTGTGGGCACTGCAGAGTCAACTAGTGGACAGGAGCTCTGTGTGTCTCTGACTCATATTAAAAACATTTCTCTTCAAAATAATAATAGAATCAGTCAAAGAAAAAAATCCAGACGACCTTCAAGACACTAAGAAAGTTAGACAGCTGATTTCTAAAAAATTACAATGATGCCAAAAGCCAATAGAATGTGATTCTCAAGCTAGGGGAAAGGGAGTTGCCAAGCGAGAATTCTTTACAAGTAAATGCAGAGTAAAGATATTTTTACACAAAATCTCAAGGTGGTCTGATACCTGCAAACATTTACAAAGAAAATTCTCAATCCCAGACAGAGGCAGAAGATTGAGAAAAACAGAGCAAGGAAACCAGAAAAAATGGGAGTCAGTTTAACAACGGTAATATAAAACAGCAATATTACAGCCCATACACTTTAATCAATCTAAATGAAGTTCTTCGGTTTAAATGAGCAAACAAAACACAAAGCAGAGGATAAGGAATAATCTCACTGCTTCATTGAGAGTTTACATAACTGTATCAATCAAAGAAAGTCTAAAATGTCAGGTTTATCTTGTCAAGTCAGGCCATTAAACATAACGTTATGGTTAATGAAATTCAGTTAAGAAACCAGGTGCAATACTGTCCACTACTATCCACTGTGTAGGTAATACTATGCATCTGTGTATGCTTTACCTACAGTGTACAAAATTAGTTAGGGCCATAGACAGTGCCATTAGCTAGTGACCAAAAGGTTAACAAGTACCTTGTAGCTCCTCCTCTGTCTCCTCTTCATCTTCACTGGAAGATGCTAAGTAGGCTTGGAAGTCCATGTCTAACAGCTCTTCCTTTTTAAACTTCCTATTGAGCATTGTGATTCTTTCATGATCAGTCTCATCCCAAGTGATCTCCACCTTTCAACAACGAGTAAGAAAACAAAAAATCCAAAAGCCACAAACTTAAATATCAACAGCCTAAACATGAAATGCATTCACAGTAAGCTAAACAAGACTTGCTTAGGCAAAAACAGGATCAACAGTCTCCTCCTTGTGGAATGGGTATCATTACCATCCCCATTCAGGTCTCTGCTCTATGTACAGGACCCCTTTCCTGGGAAGAAAACTTGAAAGTGTGGCTTGATTATGGTGGCTAAAAAGTAAAAAAAATGTACTGCTGCAAAAGTTCACGTTATTATGAATGGGTGGAGACAAGTTTCTCACATGGGGTCTTAAGGTACTGGGAGATGGATAAACTGTGTTGGTAAAGCAACACAATCTCAGGAGCATATTTTCAAAGAAAGAGTAAGAGATGAGAAAGGCATCTGGTAGTCAGAAAGACAGCAAATCTTCATGGTGCAGGGATCCATGTACAGTAAGGCCAATCCAGTGCTGGGTTCCAAGTTCTCCACATAGTCCCTGCTGCCCTGTAAGATTCTGACAAGGGTTCACTCTTCATCGCGGGGCAGATCCCAGGTACCAGTTTTTCCCCTTGGGCCAATCTCTCCGGATGAGAGTAAAAAAAACACCAGTAAACCCAAAGAGCCTTAAAAGACAGTGCTGCCACTTGTTAGAAGTGTCAACTAGTCACAGGGTTCAAAACCATGCCGACTCTGACCCTTCCCACCAAACATGCTGTCGCAAATGGAACAGATGCTGGTAATACAGCCAGGACCCAGGAACTCGAGCACAGCCTGCTCCTGGTCATTATTTCAGTCATGAAAAGAACATGACTATGTATTTTATATGACTGAATCTTATTTTTTTCTTTTAGGGTTTGTTTTTACTTGAAAAACAGAATTACAGAGAGAAGGAGACAGAGAGATCTTCCATCTCCTGGTTCACTCACTAAACAGCCACCATCACTACAACTGGGCAGGTCTGAACCTTGGAGCCAGGAGTTTCTTCTGGGTATCCTACAGGGTACAGGGGCTCAAAGCGTTAGAATTGGAGCAGCTAGGATACCAGTGCCACAGGTAGAGGATTAGCTTGCTATGCCAGCTACCACACCAGCCCATAACTAAACCTTTATTATTAGACTCTATTGCACAACAGTGGGCCTCTACCATACTCAATAGCCAATTAAGCCAGCACAGAAAGTGGCAGATTGAGCAGTCCTTTCTCTGCCATTAGCCTCTTCTCAGAAGAGCACAGTGGTTTATCACACAGAAAAAGCAGAGGAAAATTGGACATCTATGGGTCTCTGGGGAGGAAGAGAGGTAAGAGGTGCCCAGCTAAGCAATAAGCTATATCAATGGACAGAAACCTTCTGGCTGTTTGTTATTTAGCATCAATGAAGTCCTGAATTATTTTATTTGTTTTTACAGTTTTTTCAGATTGTATCTACAGAAAAATTTGGTCTTATTCAAAATTTTCATAAGTTTTGTTAAACTGGGAGTTGAAGCAATTTGCTACCTCTTTTCCCCTGCTCCCAAAAACATTAAAAAAAAATGACACATTACTTATTAAAAGAATTTAACTGGAGAAAGAAGAAAACAGAAAAAAAAACCACGAGTGATTATTTGACTCAGCCTTAAAAACATACCAAGAATCTGAAAGCAGGTTTAAACATATGTGGTAGACAGCACAGACACAAGCATTTCATTTCTGCCTCTATTTGTACCTTTAAATTCTGAATAGCTTCCTATCTTAAAGATGGCATAAGTAAATGATACACAAAGTGTCCTGTTAAGGCAACAGAGACCTGCAACACATTTTTAAAAGAAATACCGTTGATGTGCCCATTGCGGCAGATGTGAAATATTTCGGTTTGTATGCTGTTAAATCCACTTCTGCGGCTACGTCCTTGGGCTCATCATCAAAAGTAATATCATCTGGTATAAACCTAAGAAGCAAAGAAAAAATAAATATATTTAAACATCCAGCACAGTGATAACAACCAGATTTTTAGATCCTCAGCTAATTAGTTTAGTTTACATTTGCATTCTGTATAAGCTGCTACAGAACACACACGTAGAAGGAGCAAACAATGTGAGAAAGAACCTTGGAACAGCATTTCTGAACTTCATAAAGCTGTCCATCTGGAAGAATGCTATGTATACATAAACAGGGCATTAGGGGTTAAAGAGGCATGGACACAGGTCCTCGAGCACCGGACAGCAGACGCCCCGCTGCTCAGGGGATTCCGAAGACCGAGGGGAATTATCATTATCATTATGATCACTCTTACTACAAAGCATAACACACACAAGACATGTCACTGAAAATAAGGAAAACTCAGCATACATTTAAGACTTAGTATCCTAACAATTTTACAATTTTCATTTCAGAAATAACTAGCTCTTCAATGCAGATTTGCCACTGTAATTGCTAAATTTTTTGGTATGAAGCTAATGGAAAAAATGTCAAATGTTAAATAAATATGGGTTTGTAATTTATGCATTTTTACAATAGTATATGCTATGTATTTGATCACAAATGACTTTTGGAGGGAAGCAATAGCTAAGGCTCTGGAGGCTTATACAGATTTAAATATATCCTCCTACAGCTGCATTTTTACACACTGTCAGTGGAAGGAAGTATGATATAACGTATGACAGAATACAACAAGAAATACACGCCTTCCTCCCACAGCCAAGGGCCTTATTTTCCTAGCACCAGAAGAGGTTATTTCAACAGTACATGGGAATGTTCCAAACAGGAAACAAAGACCTGAAAACACGTTAAAATGAATGCTTGATACCTACAATGTTTGGCAATTCATATTTAAACACTCAAAATCAGAGTGTCCTGTTGAAAAGTACTAATTTGCTTTTTTTACAATTTAATTTCATTTTATGGCAGTTTCATAATTTGCTTTTACAGTAAATTATCAAGTCAAAATTTACTATTTTTTTTTATATTTTTTCCTTTAGAATAATTATCTTTGAAAGAGGAAATGATACATCTTTTTCGAACGTGTCTCATTTTAAGAATAAAGCCTCAGCCAAACTGGAACCAGCAAACTGATGTCTATTCAAAGTGTCACACTGGAATGGTGTACCGGGTTCCAAAGAATCAGGCTTACTGCAAAACGGTACAGCGGCCCAGTTCTCCTTAGACCGGTATTCGCACCATCACGGATCTTAGTGTGGACCAGAGAAGCCTGGGGTGAAGAGGATGCCCACGCCGGCAAGAAACAGCTCAGCTCTCAGAGCGCTCTGCTGCTGTCCCAGTGGCAACTCTCTGTATCTTGTCCGTCCAAAGTGTGGCCATGACTTACTTGCAATGTGTCCGGGGAGACTAAGCAGTGGCATTCAAACTATTCAATTTTAATTGAACAAATTAACCAGAAATTACCAATGGCTGCTAGTTAAGCAATACAGGTTTAGAGAAGAATCTAGCGTTTAACAGCAAATTCCTCTGTACCTACCTCAATTTTAGAAAAACACTTCATCTGCTTTTCTAATTGCAGAGAAATATCATGGCATAACAACACATCATTTTAAAAACACAGCCAGCATATTTAAAGGCACATAAGTAAAAAGCTAAAAAAATAAACAACAAAAACAGAAAGACACACGTAAAGGGATGTTTCAAACATACTTAAGCATTTTCTTCTTCATTTTCTTTCTCAGGAGTGATGTTTCATAATGTAAAGTTCATTCAAAAACAAACAAAAACCCAAAAGCGCAAAAAACCAGTAGAATGTACTACTCATTAAAATATTTCACTTGATCAAAATCATTTATTTGTTCATTCATTTACTTAGAGCAGTAGTCAGGGAGAGATGGAGCGCTCTCCTCTCTGCCGGCTGTTCCACCCAAAGGCTTGCTGTGCTTGCAGGTCCTGAGGCTGGGGGCTGGAGGCCAAGGCGAGAACTGAGAAATGGCAACAGTTCTCCACAATAGGCTCCCATGTGGGAAGCCTTCCCAGTGCCTCCGCACTGCGCCCGCAGGAAGCTGGAGTGAGGGGCTGGATCCAGGTGCCAACCCTAGGCACTCCTATAGACATCCACAGGCAGCCTGCGCATTAGCAGTCATTAGGCTAGCCGCTTGCCCTATTTTGCTTCTTATCATCATGTTGTGCTATTAAACTACATCGGTAAGAATTGATTACCTCAGATCAATGAATGAACAACTGCTTTCGAATTCCAGGCCATCACAATCCTCATAAATTTTACTGGCTGTTTCAGGAGAGTCGCAGTCCACTACAGCGTAATAGTACTTCAGCCGTTTGAACTGATAATCTCTCAATTTTTCTCGAGAGGTCCTAAAGGGAGAAAAACTCACTGAACTTATGTAGGAACACAAACACCCATCTCTTCGAAAAGTAAAAGTAACTCTTACAAGAAGATCGGATTACAAGCAGACATTTTTCCTCCAGGACTACCAACGCCAGCTGCACTCAGCAGTGTGACAAGGTACAGAATGTAGGTATTTGGATATAACCGTGTATTCAGAAAAGCAGAGTGTGAGAACTACATACTTGATGACAACTTCAGCTTCATTTCTTAGGACAATTATTTGTTTGTTTTGCTATCACACTTAGCCTTCTTAAGTAAAACCACAGGGTATGGTCAGTATGTTTTTTTTTTTAAAGATTTATTTTATTTTTATTACAAAGTCAGATATACTGAGAGGAGGAGAGAGAGGAAGTGGAGCTGCCGGGATTAGAACCAGCAGCCATATGGGATCAAGGCGAGGACCTTAGCCACTAGGCCACGCTGCCAAGCCCCCATGGTCAGTATGTTTTAAAATATTTCGGAAGGCATCACCTCCAATCACACAAACTCTTGATCTTGAAAAACGTTTGCTCCAGATTCGTATGTCATCAAGTCTAAAAGAGTTGTAAGTCTAATTTCAGAGAACTACAACATATTTTTTTAATGTCTTCATCTATCAACTTCTGCCACTGATTTATTAAACGACTGTAATCATTCAGTGTACATAGAGCTCCACCTTGTGGCTTTAAAACTAACTTAATTTTTTCTACATTGCATTGTCATTCTTTCACTTTTCTATTTAATCCTCAAACAAGGAAAACTATGCAATTTGAAACTAAGCAGAGTTTTAATGTCATTGTCAAATAGTAATATTTAATAAAAAAAGTAACCAATTCAAAATAGTGCTGAATCAACTGAATCATTATGTTTTCTAAAACTTGCAATATATTCACAAATATAAACATAAAATGTTGGAATAGTGTGCTTTTTTTTTTAAAGATTTATTTTATTTTTATTGGAAAGTCAGATATACAGAGAGGAGGAGAGACAGGAGAGAAAGAGCTTCCATCCGCAGACTCAGTCCCCAAGGGGCCACATTGGCCACAGCTGCACCAATCTGAAACCAGGAACCTGGAGTCTCTTCTGAGTCTCCCATGCAGGTGCAGGGTCCTAACGCTTTGGGCCGTCCTTGACCAACTTCCCAGGCCACAACCAAGGAGCTGGATGGGAAGCGGAGTCGCCGGGATTAGAACCAGCGCCCACATGGTATCCCGGTGGTGCAAGCAGAGAATTTTAGCCACTAGGCTACCATGCACGGGGCCCAGTGTGTTACTTCTGACGGACTTTAATCTGGTATGCAATCTACATAACCACAAATGGCACAATTTTAAAATGTAGTTCAATTAATATCTTCCACTGCTGACATGAATTTACGAAGTTGGTGATGTTCTACAGAGATACAGTACCAGTCCTTTTCAGGGGCATCTTCGGGGATGCTCAGTAACTCCACTGGCCCTTGAACTTGTTCTTCTTTCATCCTTTCCTTCCCAAACTCTGAGGGATATATCTAAACAACAACAACAAAAAGATCAGTGTAATTCCCATATTCCCTTATAAATAATAACTAGAACTGTCAAAATTAAGTGCTCTTAAGAGTCACAACGAAAACTACAAGGCTGATTTTTTTTTTAAGATTTTATTTTTTTATTTAAAAGGCAAAGTTATAAAGAAAGAAGGAGAAACAGAGGGGTACGCAAAATCTTCCATCCACTGGTTCATGCCCGAAATGGCTGTGACATTCGGAGCTGAGCCAATCTCTACCTAGGAGTCAGGAGCACAGTAGGCAGATGTTCAGCTTACTACATTATGGTGCCCCCAGGACCAACCCACTTTCAAACAGACTACAGGAAAATAAAGCAATATGAAGTATTTCCCCTAAAATAAATCATTTTGGGGGCTAGAGCAGTGGTGGCGCAGGCAAAGTATCAGCTTATAGTGCCAGTATCCCATACAGACACCAGTTCAAGTCCCTGCTGCTCTACTTCTGATTCTTGGCCTGGGAAAGCAGCAGAGAATGGCTCAAGTCCTCGGGTCCGTGCATGCACATGGGGGACCTGGAGAAAGCTCCTGGCTCTTGCCTTTGGATTGTCTCAGTTTTAACCGTTGTGGCAATTTGGACAGTGAACCAGTGGATGGAAGATCTCTCTTTCTCTCTATCTTTCCTTCTCTCTGTAACTCTGCCTTTTATATAACAGTAAAAATAAATTTTTTTAAAAAAGAATACTATTCAAGGGCTGACATTGTGGTGTTGTGGGTTATATTAATTGTAGCATTTAATATTCCTCATAGGTGCCAGTTTGAGTTCTAGCTGCTCCACTTCTGATCCAGCTCCCTAATGATCTGAGAAAGTGGCAGAGGCTGGCCCAAGTCCTAGGGAGTACACTTGGGACTCCCAGAAGCAGCTCTTGGCTTCCACTTTTGGTCTGCCAACCCCAGCCATAGAAGTCATCTGGCGGAATGAGCCAGTGCATAGAAGTTTGCTCTCTCATCCCCTGTAGCTCTGTTTTTCAAATAAATCAAATATATCTTTTTTTAAAAAAAAAATCACATTCACTGAAATTTGACTTTGTATTAATTACTTTGAGCCAAAAAATAAAATTTGATTAATTTACAATGTTTTGCTACTACTGTGATTCTTAAAGGGATTTATTAAGTGGTATGTGTGTTTGAATTTTCTGAAAATGTTACTGATCAGAGCATCAATCTTTCTTACTAATGTGAGTTAATATAACAGGTATGACATAAATGCTTACATATATATGCAGTTATGTTTACATATATGATACATAAATATATATAACAAGATATAACAGGATACAAAGAAGTACACTAAAGCTCTGAAGTTTTCTATACCACGACTTGTCCATGTATCTCAACAACATACCCAAGTTGTCTATTTTAAATCATGAAATCATGAAATGAATTCTGTAACTTGTTCATTCTCTTCTATTAATTTGTTTCTTTGACTCAAATCCATTAACCTTCACAGCCCCAGGGAGCATTTAGATACTATACCCAGTAGGGGTAATCCTTTCACAACCTTCAAGACACAAAGACAGTATCAGAAAGAGCTGAAGGAGAGACTTTCCACCATCCCCCTTTCTGCAGTGCTGGCAAACATCGCCAGTTGGGGCTGGAGTCAGAAACACATTCCATGCCTCCCACATGGGCAGTGGACTCCACCTGCGCCATCACCTCCCAGTGTCTGCACTGGCAGGAAAGTGGAACCAGGAATTAAAATTGAGCATTGAAAACACACAGTACCACATTTTCACAAGGAATTCTGGCACTTCAACCAGTAACTCAACAGCTAGGCAAAATGCCTACCCTTATGTGTTTATTAAGGTCATTTCCAAGGATGACACATGGCTTTTTTTTTTTTGCTATCTTACTTAAGGTTATTAATTAATGCTAGGAGTAAAGAATGCAATTGGCTTACTTTAAATATTCATCTTATATCAATACCCTTCACTGAATTTCTGCATCTCAGGGTTCAACCAACCTCCCAGTAACAACTTTCTTTCTTACTTTCTAATGCTTATGATTGTTATATTTGCCATAAACTGACTGAATCAAGCAATTCCAGATTATTTACAGGAAAGCTATCACTTTAGTAAACAAAACTAGATATGAGTTAAAATGCCTAGAAATACTTACTTCAAAATTAAAAAAAAAAAAAATCAATTCTTACCTTTACAGAAAATACAACACCTCCTTTAGGTTTAAATGAATTGAATAGAGCCAGCAAATCTTTCGCCTTTAATCTATCCCAGTCCATGTTGCAAACTGCTAATCGATGCGTAATCTGAGAAATAAGTGTTAAACATTGCATAATCCGTATCATTCTTAATGTTTGAAAAATAAAGAATCTAAAAATGTAGTGCTTTCTTTCCTCAAAGGTCAGAAGTACCAGCAGCTAATAACCCAAGTGATTTTAATGTGCAAAAGAGAACTAGAACGAGGCCAACAATGGTAGAACCGTGATGGTGAGTGGCTCCTGGTTCTGACTCAGAATATGATCATGATCTGCTTTGCAACCTAGAGAATGTGATGAGTTAGTTTGTTATCTTTGTATCAGTGGGGAAATTGAGTATGTTACCGCACAGCATTTCTAATAACTGTATCAGAAATAAAAACACGTAACTGCTAGACAAACAAGTAATTTCCTGAACTACTCAAGGGCTTTCAATGATCTCTACAGAACCTCTTTGATGTCTGCCAACACATCTTCTCATTTACATAACTGTGAGCATATTCCACAGCAAGAAGTCTTAGAATCAAGAATATTATTAGCACCCGAGCCTTTCCCTACTCAAGTTAACGCAACTAGTGCGGCCACCCACAATCGCTCTGTATACAGTATTCTCCCTGAGGAATCTGCTGTGATGGTTACCTCATCAGCCCGAGGAGCATCTCTGTCTAATTCTCTCCAAGCATGCTCGAACGTGGGTTCTTCCGGGGATAAATCAGCCCAGTCATCTTCATCTTCAGAGCTGGTTTCTATGTTTCCTTTACCTCGTGCAAGATCAGGGCCACTGTCACTTTCATCTTCCTCCTCACTATCCTCTTCTTCCTCTTCCTCCTCATCTTCTTCTTTGCTATCATCATCATCAGCCGAAGTTCTAACATCCGAGACTTCATCTTCAGATTCATCACGTCCCATGTCACTAACACTTTCTGATTCTTCCTCCAAGTCATCTCTGTCAAATTTCCTGCTATCTGTTGAGTTTTCAAAACAGTCACTGTCTTTTGCCATCATGCGTGGAACCACTAAAAAAAAATTAAATGAGAAAAATTAAGGTGATACATATATGGAATTGAGTCTAATTATTTTGATATCAAACCCAGTAAAGACATAATTTCTATGAGACAGAGTCAAGGAAAACATAAATTTAACACAAAACAACACTTAAACAAGTTATTCAACTTAACACATACTTACATCACACAAAGTAGATCCATACACTCAATCTTTATGGAGTTCCACTTACTCAATCTATAGTCATTGACAAACGAAAGATAATCAGTACCCTAACTGAAATGTTCAGTTGTATGAGGGGAGAGATAGAAAAATATCAACAAAATCAAAGCAATATACCTACGTAAAGTGAAATTATAACAAGGAGTAAGGAAAGCATCTGGAAAGATCTATTAACAGGCAAAAGCCCAACAATCAGGTTTGAACTGCAGGAAACAAGGAGACAAGTAACAGACGGAACTCAGGAGGCAGGAGTCATGCCATCCAAAACCATGGAGCAGTGGCAGACGTTTCACAAGAGTGACATGGGATTTGCACACTGAGGAAACCACTGTAGCTTCACCATCGAAAACTGGAGGGAGTTAAGAATGGCCATGGACAGGACAACTGGAAGGGCAGTACAGTACTCCAGGAAAGAAACGAAGGACCACTAAGCCAGTGCACACAGAGATGGAGAGAGTGAGCGGCCTTCAGGGCCAGCCAGGAGGTCAACCAAGAGTGCTCACGCGGGAGAGACTTGACACAGAGAACAGAGATTTGAAGAGTCAGAGACAGACTGCTGGAGCTAGCCAGAGAAACAGAGAACACCAGAAGGGAAATTACACAGTTTGTTTTGGACAGGTTGAACTCAAAGTGCTTTGAGTCATCTAAGAGAAAACACTACATGTGATAACAGAAGCTCGGATATGGACGAGATCACCTAGAGAGACAGAAATACTAACTTTTCCTCTAAAACCTGAACTTTGCAACTGGTACGGTCGGCAATGCACCCAAACTGTTCTTATTTCTACTGCATTATTTTTCATCGCGCCTCTGGAAAAGGGCTCATGTTCTGCTTCCTTGGACTCACGTTAGAAACCTGGGTGGAGGTTTGGACTCTTGGCTTTGGCCCAGCCCAGCCCAGGCCACAGAGTGAATTTTGGAGGTGAACCACAGACAGAAGACCTTTCATTCTCTCTTGCTTTGTCTCACCCTCTACTCTGCCTCTCAATGAACAAATAAATAAATCTAAAGAAAAAAAAGTCATACCATTTCCTGTAATGATAAGATAATAATGAACACTAGATTATTTTACAGAATGAGTGAATTGCTGATAGAATGCAATGCTTTTTCTAGACTGTGGAACCAACACAAATGACTGCAAACAAAACAATAGGGTCAAGACTCACAAAACCAACTTGTAGGGGCTGGTGTTGTGGTACAGTGGTTAAGCCACTGCCTGCCATGCTGGCACCCCATACGGATGCCTGTTCAAGTCCGCACCACTGCACCTCCAATCCAGCTCCTTGACGTCATACCTGAGAAAAGCAGAAGATGTCCCAAGTGCTTGGGCTCCTGCACCCACGAAGGAGACTGAGAAGAACCTCCTGAATCCTGACTTCAGCCTGGCCCAGACCTGGCTACTGTGGCCATTTGAGAAGCGAACAATCAGAATATCTCTCTCTACTTGTGACTTTATCTTTCAAATAAATAATCATTCTATAATTTTACTTATTTTTATTGGAAAGTCAGAGTTACAGAGAGAGGGAAGAGACAGCATATTTTCCATCAGCTGGTTCACCCCAAGATGGCAGAAACAGTCAGAGCTGGGCCAGGTCAAAGCCAGGACCAGGGAGCTTCTTCTGGGTCTCCCACATGGGTGCAGGGGCCCAGGCTTTGGGCTAGCCTCAACTACTCTCCCAGGACACTAGCAGGGAGCTGGATGGGAAGCAGAGCAACCAGAACTCGAAATGGTGCCCATAAGGGTTGCTGGCACTGCAGGCAGAGACTTAACTTGTAATACCAACACACCAGGCCTCAAATAAATAAGATTAAGAAACTACAACAAAAAACCCCACCAGAGTTGTAGTCCCCAGCTCTGGGTCATTATATATATTATGACACAAATAAATCACTTTAACTTTGTTCCTGCCTCATACCTCAAGGTGGAGGAAATGAAGTAACTCCTTATTCACCATGAAGTCTGCTGCCAGGTTCCATTGCAAATGCAATGAGACGTCCACCACTAACCACTGTCCCTGCCCCAAAGTCCTGGTTCCCTTTTTAGAATTCTGTTCCTGGACTGGAATATCCTATTATCTCCACCTGCTATTTTCCCAGTGCCCAACACCCTCGGCCTGCCCTTTCCCAGCTCTCAACAATCACCACTCATTTCAGTCATGGCCTCAACGATCAGCAACATCAACACTGAGTTTCCTGTCTGCAACGGGTGACATAAAATTTTAATTACTTTACCTTAGTAAATATATAATCACAACAAGAATCAGCTGCTTCTTACCTAAATCCAAATATCATTTCTAGCTCTACTATCCTTCTATTCCTTCAAGACCTTACTATCTAATCCAACAAAACTAATGAATTCCTTTGAAAATGCCCCAACATGTCTTTGCCTACAAAATTCTTTCAGGGGCTGGTGGTGTGGTGAAGTCGGTTAAGCCACTCCTTGTGATACCAGCATACCACATCTGAATGAAGGCTGCAGTTCTGGCTGCTCTGCTTTCAACTGAGCTCCCTGCTATGTATCAAAGATGATCAAGCACTTGGGCCCTTGTCAAATCATGTGAGAGACCTGGCTGGAGTTCCTGGCACCTGGTTTTGGCCAGGCCAAGACCTCGGCAGATGGAAGCCCTATCTCTCCCTATCTACGCTTTTCCCTTTCAAATAAATAAAGGATTTTAAATTAAATAAGGTTCTTTCCACACAGAATGCTTCAGTCCTCAAATTTAACAGTATATTCCTTATGAACTTTTCTGATTACATCATGCATGACCTTTTCCTTTAAATTTCAACAGCCCTCTGCCAAACATTTTCATGACACCTGCTATTATTCTACATCATACTATGGTTCTTTCTTCCACTTTATACCTGCACTGTTAGAAGCCAATGCTCATTTGTACAAACGGGACTTGACACAAGTCTTGTCCAACATGAGATCAGTAAGAAAATAGAATGTAACATATATCATTAATTTTAAAATATTACTAACTAAACCAACCTTTTTACATATGGGGTTAAAGACACTATTAAAATTAATGTTACCTTTTCATTATTAATAATTATTAGAAAGTCTCAAATTACACATCTGTATCAGACAATGCTAACTTTAGAACAGGGCCAGTGAGCGTTCAGCAGGTTGCCTTTGCACAAAACTATTTATGAAGAGGCAAAAAAGGCTGACCTCAAAGCCAACTTCTACTCAGCAAGTCCCACACCACACAGTAGGACTTACGGGAAAACCACCCGTGCCTTTATTCGAAAGGCCATCCCCTCGCTAGCCCACCATTTGCGGCATTGTTGTGTGTTCAGAAGGCATCACTTGTTCTAGCTTGTACCATAGTACCACACAGCAAAAGTGGGAATTGGGAGCACCAGCCTTATTCATGTCTGTCCAACTGCAGTTACTAACCATGTATTGAGGAAATGAAGGCATCAGTGCTTATTTCTACATACTTCAACTTCCCAATGCTAGCACCGAATACTTTACCTGGCTGGACAATTTAGCTTTCACTGGTCCCCAACACAAATTAAAATCATGTTTAAGACTCCCAATTTTCTAGCACCAGATCAAAAACAAAATCTTTTTTTTTCCTTTCATAGCTTTAGCTATAGTTCTAAGGATTCCCAATGCACTATGAAAACATTTCTTGCTATGCTTACTTAGCAACATTACAGAATCCATTCTTCCCAACTCACCTGATGTTGCCTTAGGTCCCTTGATCTTGACAGATTTTCCCATGTCTGTGGTTTCTGAGTCGGCACACCTCAGCTTTCCTTTGCCAGGAAAGTCCGCACTACTTTGGACGATGTTTTTTTTCTCTTTTGTACTCTTCCTTACAGAATCTTCACTACTCTTCTTAGAACTTATTTTTGAATCTATCTTAGAATTATGTGCATTTTTCCTTTTCTGAATTCCTTCAGAATTATCATCTTTAGTTGCAGAAACCTTTGGATTGATTTTCTTGGTTTCTTTCTTTTTCTTCTCAACCAAATTGTTAGAATCTTTTTCTCTTTTGGTCAAGGGCTTTTTCTTTTCCTTCTTCTCTTGGCTCAACACTTTGCTCTCTTCGTCAGAGAGATCAGAGTCAGAATCAGAAAGCTCATAGAAGCGTTTCAAGTCCTCTGTAGTACTGTGGTGGATGGGGCGCCCTCTTTTATCCACTGCGTAATTTAACTTGAACTTTTTGTCATGAAACATGGCTCGAAATCTCTTGTCAATTTTTACTTTTCGATCCTTTTCAGGCATTTCCCAAAATCTCGGGTCCTTGGCCACCCTCCTAAACCGCTGGTCACTCATGATTTCTTGCTTGGCTGACATTTTTAAGCGTTAACGTTGGACAAACACGTGAAGGAACCAAACCCTTAAAAAAAATTAAAGAAATCGTTACTAGCATAATACATTTGAAAACCACATTAACTCACATTATACACTAAGTTAAGCGTTTACATGAAGATAATATAAGTATTATTTCATCTCTCCCATTTATTCTGAGTCACCTGCAGAAAAGCTACAAAACATACAAAATGTCTTCTTTGTTTCCCCTTGGAGAAACAAACTTAAGGCAAAGGAACTAGTTTTGCAGTGGGATGGTGGGGCACCAAATGTTTGTCATTTATAATTCCTATAGTTTCAGTTGTGTAACTTGCAAGTTAAAAGCAAATACAGGGGCCCGGTGGTGTGGCCTAGCGGCTAAAAGTCCTCGCCTTGAAAGCCACGGGATCCCATATGGGCGCCGGTTCTAATCCCGGCAGCTCCACTTCCCATCCAGCTCCCTGCTGTGGCCTGGGAAAGCAGTTGAGGACGGCCCAAAGCCTTGGGACCCTGCACCCGCGTGGGAGACCCGGAAAAGGTTCCAGGTTCCTGGCTTCGGATCGGCGCGCACCGGCCCGTTGCGGCTCACTTGGGGAGTGAATCATCGGATGGATGATCTTCCTCTCTGTCTCTCCTCCTCTCTGTATATCCAGCTTTCCAATAATAATAAATCTTTAAAAAAAAAAAAAAAGCAAATACAATCAAATGGGCCAGTCCCCTAAACAAAAAGGTGAGAATGCACTGAAGTTTAGCTCACAAAATTCGCTGTTTAAATCAAACCATCGTCCAAAAACAAACACACAAAAGGACCCCTCCCAAAAAACCAGAAAGATCCATTATCACTCCCGCTCACAGAATCCCTTTCCCTAATTTTTTTTTTTCATTAGAGGAAGTGATTAAGGCCCAGATGAACAGATTGTCCCCTCTCCCCCACCACGCACGAACGGCTTAGCATCTCTGGATTCAAAGCTGACAGAAGTCACTGGTTATTCACGGCTTGGGGGGGAGAGTACTCCTGCACGCACCTAATGAAGATAATGTCTACAGCGAGAAGCCCAGGCCATGCGACTGCACCCCGTCGTGCCCCACAGCACCCACCACCACCACCACCACCGTGTGGAGAATACCAGGGTCTCCCTGCACCCCCCCCCCCACTTGAGGAAGCAGCTGATAGGCTCAGGTCCCCCTTCAGAAGCGAAACGAGGCACAAAAGGTTAGGGAAGCGAAGGCCCGACCCTCCCCAAATCCGAAGCCGACCCTGTCAGACCCTTCTCCCACCCACCGGGGAGCCCCGGCTCCAGAACCCAGGGTCACTCACCGCCGCGGAGCCCTCTCAGAGCCGCACGTGGGGAGGCACGCCCACGACCCGTCACGTGACGCTGCGCCGGACGGCACGCCAGCTGGGCCAAACTACTCCCTGAGGAGCTGCGGAAGTGGCTTCGGCGCGTGCGCGGGCGCCGGCTCATGGCGTCGCGTCCTGGAGATGCTGCTGCGGACCGGGCTGCGGCGCGTGTGGTTGTCATGTCGGGTGACCGGGAGCGTCTCTGCACAAACCCTGGGCGGCAGGACCGTCGCCTCTGGTGCCTCTTCCCCGGGCGGCCTGTCGCCCGGAGCCCTAAATATCTTCGATCGTAAATTGAAGAGGAAACAGAAGAACTGGGCGGCCCGACAGCCTGAGTCGACCCAGTTTGACTACCTCAAGGAGGAGGTGAGAGCGGCGCCCAGACGTTGCGAGTTCGAGGCCGGGGTCGGGGCTGGGGGCCGGGTGACCCTGAGCAGCAGACGTTCCGCTCTGGGGCCCCTGCTAGGACCGCAGAGAGCTGCAGTGTGCCTTCTTGTTGAGTCTCTGAGGTCAGGCTCGCTGTCCCTCGGGAGAACTGAGGGGAGATCGTAGAGGAGAGATAAGCGATGGAGGAATTGCTGCCCAGGTCACTAGGAGCCCGTGAGGTCCAGGACGGGACCTGTGGCCCTGGGTGGCCTTTCGAAGTGAAGCCGGTCCCACTGAGATGCAAAACACGTGCTGGGTTTCAGCGACTGAGTATGCAAAGGTGGGGCTATCAGATATCCCAGGAGTAGTCTTGGCATTCATTACACCTGCAAATAACCTTGGTGTGGCGGATTAGAAAAAAAAATCAAAATTCCCTTTTTAGCTTTTTTTTTAATGTGATTACTAGGAAATTTGTGATTACCCACCTGGCTGTTGTTATTTCGCATAGCAGTGGTCTGGTGAGCAGGGCTCTGAGCAGATCTCGATGCTGTCTCAGAGGCGCTGTCCTTCCCACCCGGGTGGCCTGCTGACGGAGGGAGCCCCCCATTGCAGGCCTCGGCGAACCGCTGGCTCTTCAGGAGCCAAGGTGCAGGCGGCTCTGAGCAGATCTCGGTGCAAGCATGGGCCTGCTGAGGGATCCGCAGTGGGACTTTCTCAGAAAGCCTCTGTTGCGACAGCATCTCGGAGATGTGTAATGTCTGTTTCGGGGATAGAAAGTTCGCTCCTAGCGAATATTCTGTATTCTAGCCATCCGGCCTTGGTCTGCCAGGTTGCCGGCTTCTTCTGGAAGGGTTTGTGGGGTCTCTTCCCCAAGGAACTTGACCGAGTGCCTTGCCAGTGTACAGAAGCAGGCTTAATATGACAGAGTGTGTGAATATTCTTGTTCTAATAAACATGTGATTCCTGGTGGGAATTACGTGCACAGTGGGCTCTTCCACTCTCCTGGAGCGCTTTCTGTGCTCTGCCTCCGAGAGGCAGACACATCTGCGCGCTGAGCGTTCGAATCCTCGGAGCGACTCCTCGGAGCGACTCCTCGGAGCGACTCTGGGATTGTTCAGAGAGGAGGAGTAGCTGTGAAGTGTGTTAGACTCCCGTATCTTTCTTCCCACTATAGGGAGGAAGCCCAGTGAGAAGCGGTACTTCCCTTGCGCCGCTGTTAGGTGGGAGGATGAGCGTTCTTCAGATGGAGATTACTTTTCAAAGATCGCTCAGAAGAATTATCCATTCATTTAGGAACACTGCAGAATTTATTGGTAGTCATTGAATACAATTTTATTTAAATGACCATTTGCACATTGATCAGTAGTGACACTATAGATCAATAATCTAAACTAAATAATCTTTGTGTTTTTGTGCAATTCATAGTGATTATCTGTGGGTAGTAATGTGCCTGTTGCTGCTGCTTTTTTTTTTATTGGAAATGCAGGGTGTTGTTTTTTGTTTTTGCTTTTGGAAAGGCAGAGACAGAGAGAAAGATCTTCCATCCGCTCATTTACTCCCCAAATGGCCACAGTGGCCAGAGCTCAGCCAATCCCAATCCAAGAGCCAGGAGCTTCCAGGTCTCCCATGTGGGTACAGGGTCCCAAGGCTTTGGGCTGTCCTCTACTGCTTTCCCAGGCCACAAGCCGGGAGCTGGATGGGAAGTAAAGTGGAGCAACCTGGACATGAACCCCGAGGCCCACATGGGATACTGGTGCTTGCAAGGGGAGGATTAGCCAATTAAGCCATCACGCGGGGCCCACCTGTTGCTTTTTATTCCTGTTATTTCATGTGGCATAGAGTGTAATGCAAAGGTTAAATATTTTTACAATGGTTAGTCTTGTATCTTGTGATTGTTCCTTATGATATTTGCCTCTATTTGTCTCGTGGGATATTTTATTGCACAGTGTCCTGAATCGGAGAAGAAAGGTGCAGTGGGAAAGGGGGTAAGGAGAGTGCTTGCCACGTTGAAGCATGTGTAACTTGCAGAGCGTTGTCTGTCGCTGTGTTTCCCTAGTACACCTACTCAGCCTACCTGCGGTTCGTCTCTGCCTCTTAGGTTGGAAGTCGCATCGCAGACCGTGTCTATGACATAGCCAGGTAAGTGATGTTTATCATAACAGCATGCAGAGCACTTTGCAGGGAAGACTCAAGCGAGTCAATGTAAAAGCAGCAACTCTTTATTTTTTTAAAGATTTCATTTATTTTTATTTGGAAGGCATATTTACAGAGAGAAGGAGAGATGGAGAAAGAAGGTCTTCCTGCTGGTTCACTCTAAGTGGCTGCAGCAGTCAGAGCTGAGCTGATCCAAAGCTGGGACCAGGAACCTCTTCCGGGTCTCCCGTGTGGGCGCAGGGTCCCAAAGATTTGGATCCTCCCCGTTGCTTTCCCAGGCCACAAGCAGGGAGCTGGGTCAGAAGTGGAGCAGCCGGGACAGCAGCAGTGCCTGTGTGGGATGCTGGTGCCACAGGGTGCACAATGAGCTTGTGGAGCCACTGCACCAGCCCCCAAAGCAATAACTGTTTCAGTCATATCTTAGACACATCCTTGCAAGCGGATGGATTTATTTTGAATATATATACTTGCCAGTCTTGTGATGAGCTAATTTTGTAAGTTAAAAAAAAAAGAAGATGCTTCAGTGCTATGACAGCCCGTTTATTAGTTCTGTGATTCCGAAGATGTAAAAAAATACCACTATAATCATTAGTGATGTAATAAATGAAGCCTTAAATGTAAGTCAGTTTAGCTTTCACAACTGCTTTCTCATGGCACTAAGCAAAACTGAAATCTGTGCAAGGATCCGGGATTCTGGCTAAAAGCATACGCTAAGCTAACATTAATTTTTTTGGAATTAAAGTATTAAAATTGAGGTCAAAATATTCCTTGCAATAAATAATGTTCTATTAAAAATGTAATGTTGCTATTAAAAAATGGTAGTTTATGTTGTCAGTACTTACCTTTTGATGATTTTAACCAGCTCCAGATTCTAAATGTTGTCTCATTTGTGGAAACTGAATTTTGTCTTATAGTGTTAAAATCAGTGATAATTAGGACTTGAACTCTGCTGAACACTTCACATGCATATTTTCGTTTCATTCCCTCATCCTGCTGGAGGGCGGCAGTAACGTCTATTTTATAAATGGGGAAATTGAGGTGCAAAGATACAATTTCTTGTCTGTAGTCAGGAGGTGAGTAAATTGCTGTCCTAGAATTGTAGCTCAGGTCTTTGTAATTCAAAAGCCTGGGTACCACCACTGTTACATTGCATATATTCATAATGAAGATAGAAGGCTGTAGGTGAGCAAGTGGTTGGCTGTCACCAGCTGTTTGCCAGCTGTTATTCCATACTGTTGGCAGAGTTTCAGAGAAATTGAAAAGGGACTTCTTCAGTTTTTCAGGAAAAACGCTAGGAGTAGAAAAATTAGCTTTTTATTTCGTAAACTTTTCTTAAACTTGTAGCTTACCATGAAATGCCTGTGCTGATTTAGGTAAGCCTTGGTATATTTTAAAAGGAAGCATTGCTTAGACGATATTAATGTAGTTCAGTCTTCAAGCTGATTGATTTCCGATTATGACAGCTGATTATTAATTGAGGTGCCTAGATGGATTTAGCTTCTGAGACTTACTATAATACTTTGAAACTAGTAAGTTTTCAGTGAAAGTTAGATGTTAGTTTTTTTTTTTTAAGTTTAGCTATTACTACTTCATGGATTTCACAGGATGATTTCTTCCTAAGTGTTCCTATCACCTCCAAGAATTTTGTAAATAAGACTAGTTGCTAAATTCCAGTGAAGTATGCTGTTTCTTTTCCTGTTAATTTACATGAGCTTCTTTTCATTCTTCATCTGATTGCATTCTTGAATTCAAATGGACTCATTAAGTCTGTTCTTCCTTCTGCATCATGGAGTCCGCTCTGGAAAGCTCTGCACATGTGTGAAATGGACAGATTCACAGGATACCCACTGGCAGGTGTAGCTTCCAGGGCAGGGCAGAAGGGGTCCGATGTGACTTGATGAAAGTTGCGTTCACTCAAATGTTTTTCCCTAAGAAGAATTAGTTGTTAATTATTATATGAACTGTGTTATTTCAGACAAAGTGTAACTTCTGTGTGTCTTTTTTTTTAGAGATTTCCCCCTGGCCTTGGATGTTGGTAGTGGAAGAGGTTACATAGCACAACATTTGAATAAGGTATTTATTTGATAATTTTTTGAGAAACAAAATTGACTGATTTAAAGGGTAGACCTCTTTTTTTTTTTTTTTGAAAGGCAGGTATACAGAGAGAGGGTGGGGGATCTTCCTTCCGCTCAGTACTCTCCAAATGGCTGCAACAGCAAAGTTGAGCCAATCTGAAGCCAGGAACTCCCTTGGGATTCTGCATGTGGGTGCAGGCACTCTAGCAGCTGTCTCCTGCTGCCTTCCGAGTTGATAAGCAGGGAGCTGGATAGGAAGCGGAGCAGCCCGTAGAGGACGCTGGCACTACTGGTGAAGGAGTAACCTGCTATAGCACTGCGCTGACCCCAGGATAGACTTTCCTAATCAATGTAATTTGGATTATATTTGTATTTTGATTATATTGGTGCTGACATTTAATAATTTTATTCAATATCCCTACTGGTAATTTCTTTACATCTGTGTGAGGTGTATTTTATTTTGTTCCCAGTTTGTTTTTTTGAAAATTCGTAATAAATCAGATCAACATTCATAACAAATAGGTTAGGAAGCAATTTATTAGCTAGATGCAATATTAATTGCTTTTCAAGAAAAAGATTTATTTATTTTTATTAGAAAGGCAAGTTTACAGAAAGAAAGACAGAGGAAGATCTTCCATCCTCTCATTCACTGGTTCACTCCTCACATGGCCACAATGGCCAGGGCTCAGCTGATCCAAAGCCAGAAATCAGGAACCAGGAGCTTATTTCTGGGTCGTCTCCCACATGGGTGCAAGTCCCAAGATTTGAGCCATCCTGTCCTGCTTTTCCAGGCTATAAGCAGGCAGCTGGATTGGAAGTGGAGCAGCTGGGACACAAACCAATGGCTATATGGGATTCTGCCGCCATAGGTAGAGGGTTAACTTGCTACACCCTCACACCAGGCCATACAGTTAAATTCTGAATACAGTTTACTTTGTAAAAATGGATACATCATTAGAATAGGGAGGAGGGAGTAATGTTCCTAAAACTGTTTATTAGTAACAGTAAATAACACAGAAATGGTACAGGCACTAATGTGTCACTGGAGTTAAAGGAAAGCAAAATAGTAGATGAGAACCTCTCAGAGTCTAACCTGTGATTTTAAAGAACTAGATTGGCTGTTCTTAACTTCAGAAGTCAGGAAACAGGCTAAGGAGGAGAGCTTTAAGGTGCTATTGATAACAATGATGCTTGAGTAACTTGATTGTGGTAAGCAGGAAGGATTCGCTAGAGGAACAGACTATTAGGAGCACTGTAGAAGAAGTAGAGTTTCCACCTAAGTGGGGGCAGCGGAGAGAATTAATAGGATGCATGAGAGAGACCTGTCAAGATCAACTAAAGTTCATGATTTATCAAATATGATGGGCAGGAGAAATCTATTGTGGTTTTTAAAATTTAAACTCGCATGCATTGATTCTTCTTGTATCCTTTCACACTCAACTATTAGCAATAATTTTACCACTTCTTACCATCTTCACCATTACTACATTGGTCCGAAATCTTATTTCACTTCAGTGATCTCCCTACTTCTACCTTTACCGCTGCTGCCTCCTCTCACATGAAAGTAATTCTTTTAAAAATAAATCCAATCATGGTTAGCCCTCCACTCAGAACTGTTGGCTTCTAACCATCCCCCTTCAAGTGCTGGATCCCATATGTGCACCAGTTCATGTCCCAGCTTCTCCACTTCCCATCCAGCTCACTGCTTGTGGGTAGGAAAGCAGCAGAGGACAGACCAAAGCCTTGGGATCCTCGCCCATATGAGACACCCAGAAGAAGCTGTTGGCTTCAGATCAGTTTAGGTCCAGCCATTTTGGCCACTTGGGGAGTGACCAAGTGGATGGAAGATGTTTCTGTCTCCTCTCTATAGATTTGCCTTTCCAATAAAAATAAAATCTAAAAAAAAAAAAAAAAAAAAAGCAAAAACAGCCTAGTGATACTGCAGGGTCCTTATCCCTTAGCAGCCCTGGACTCCTGCTGTGCCTCAAGGAGGCAGGGCATCGTATCACACTCATCCTTTGTGTTCTTCCCGTGTTAGGTCCCTGCTCAGATGGCCACTCATCAAAGATTGCTTTCCCAACTATTTTATTTTAAACTAATTCCCCCTTTGCTCCACTTGTGAGTTACCTAAAATGTTTTCCTAGAATTTCATAATTCCTAATATATGTTTGTTTATTTACTCTCTATCTTTTCTTCCTGGTTTTATTTTTGTCCAGTTAAATTCCCAGTACCTAGACCATACCCTGAAGATTTACTAAATGACTATTAGATGAGTAGATAGAGGACAATTTTGGAGTTTTGACTTTTGTAACTAGAAAAATATTGGGAAAACTGGGTTGAATGAGGAGCCAGAGATAATTCCAGTTGAGGATCGTATTCTACTGGCATTATGCAGAAAGATACCCACATAAAGCTGAAAATCAACCTGGGAGTATCATCTTTTTTTTCTCTCAGAAATCTATCAATGGATTTTTTTTTGTTACTGGGTGGGTTTGATTTGGTTTGATGTCTGATCAGCTTTCATTATTCCATTGCAGGAAACTGTTGCAAAGTTTTTCCAGACAGACATTGCAGAAAATGCTTTGGTAGGTGTCTTTGAATAGAACTTGATTTTTCCCCTGGTTTTAAAAATGGCACCCATGAAGCAGAGTTAAACAGTATAGAAAATACAAAGGAAAAAGGAAAAATGACCATTCCGGGGCAACCACTGATGACATCTGGGCTCGACCTTTGCAGATGTTAGCTCCCTGCCACCCTGCGCACAATCTTATGCACACAGTATCATGCTAACATTCTGTACTTTTAACAGACGATCATTCTGTTCTGTCAGTCCATATTGTGTATGTGTGAGAGTACCATCTTTGCAAATGAGAACATGATATTCTAATGTGAATAATCCTTGGTTTGTTAGCTACATTCCTATTAAGAGGCAGTTGTATAATTGCAGAGGACATCCTTACATGACGCAACTTTTGCATTTGATTTAATTCTTTGACAACATATGCTTGGTAATAAAATCTATGACGTCACCAGTCTTCATTTCTAAGTTCCGGATATGCATCCCCAGGGTGTCTTTAGGAAGACTAAGAAACGATGTTAGGTGAAGCTAGTATTTTCTCCTCTTTGTCAGTCATGGGCTGGTCCTTTTTATCTTTGTCAGTGTGATAGAAAGAAAGTAAAATTTATATTTCTTTAATAACTTGTACAACTCAAGAGCTGTTGATGTCTTTTGATAGTTTCTAGCTTTTTGAGTTGTGCTTCGTTAGACTTTCCAAGTATGAGGGATCACCTATATTCTCATCTGTTCTCTTGTACCTCCAGTTATTCCCCTGACGCTTTTGACTTTCTGAGACTTGTTTTATTGTGAAGTATGGGTCCTGTCAATGTTTTTCTCAACCAGTTGCCCAGTTTTCCGGCTGATGTTAAGTGTCATTTATGAAATATTTGTTGAGTCCCGTCATGTCATCTTTTCTCTGACAAAAACTGCCAAGTGAATATCCCATTAACTTTAGCAATGATCATGTTAATAATTTAGACTATATAAAAATGTTTTTGATCTTGTATTTTTTATCATTAGAAAAATTCTTTGGAAACAGAAATTCCTACCGTTCACGTTTTAGCCGATGAAGAATTCCTTCCCTTCCGTGAAAATACATTTGACCTAGTGGTTAGCAGTTTAAGGTTGGTAATCTGTTTATACTTTTAAAAACATGTATGTTATATTCATGGGTAGATAATTCATGCTGTAGCATTTCACTATTTTATATTTGTTAATTTTACAAGTTAATACAGTAGACTATGGAGCAACTTTGACAGTGGAGTAAATTCTTAATAACTTTGGGGTTTTAAATGTTGAGAATACTGGTATTTTTTATTTTTACAGGTTAGAGGAGAGGGGTTTTTTTCCCCGTTTTTAGTTATTTGAGAGACAGAAAGAGATCCCCCATCCTTTGAATTCAATGTGGCTCTCCCCTAGAAGGCAGGCACTCGCTGCCCCCTTCCCCCCGAACGTCCATTAGCAGGACACTACTGTCAGAGGTAGAACCAGCACTTGAATCCAGGCACGTTGATGCATCACACAGCATCTTAACCCCTGTCCCAAATGCCAGCTGTGTTAGTAAACTCTAACACATCCAACGGATTCTGTGCTCCCCATGAAGAAAATGTTATATAGTCTCTCAAGGTTTGTGGGTTACTTTGCTTGCGTGCTTTTTGTTTTTGGTTTTTGCTACAGCTTTCCCCCCGATGTAAGCTACTATTTAGGAATTAATATTGATGGTGACCGAAGTTGTACACTGGCTTCACTGGACAAATATTAGCACAGATTTATCACAAACTCATCTGACAAACAAACAATACTAGAATTTCCTTCAACTTCAATTCTCATAGGGATATAATCTTCAATGTTCTTGTTTTTTTCAAACTACCATGTCCCTTCACATTTATCACACACAAGCAGGTATTCTGTTCCTTACATTATAATATGTGAAGCACTGACCTTAATTTTTTTGGAGTCAGGTACCCTGCCTTCAAAGAACTCAGTCTATAGAAAGAATATTCTCTGTGATAATCTTGTTTTTCTTGTCTTATAGTTAAATCAGCTTTCTTTTAGAGTTTCCATGTTAGGTGTATTTAAAGTGATCAGTCAGGGCTGGCGCAGAGCAAGCCAACCCTCTGTGGTGCCAGCATCCCACGCAGGCACTGGTTCATTTCCAGCTGCTCCACTTCCAGTGCAGCTTCTTGCTAATGGCCTGAGAAAGCAGTAGAAGATGGTCCAATACCTTGGACCCTGCACCTATGTGCGAGATTCTGAAGAAGCTCCTGGGTCTCCACTTTATACCTGCCTAATTGTGGCCATTTGAGTAGTGAACCTGCAGATGAAAAAGGATGGGAGATTTGCTAACGCTTTCAAGTGAAATAAATAATTCTAAAAAACAAACAAACCAAGTGACCAAATCACAGTCTTCCCAGGGCTTTGCCAGGTTTAGCATATGAAGTACTATAGAAGGACATTGTGATTTGTAGAAGGACAGCAAACATGGGATAACGATTGATAGGATATCACTTATCTAACAACAACTGACTGGGTATCATTTGTATGAGGATACTTGATTGGATATACAAAACAGAGAGTTTCAAACAAGGATGTGGAAACAACTGATGGGTTCTATGGAAAGGTTTATGGGAACTATATAAGCTCCTCATTATCTCCTCCCTTACCTTATGTGAGCCTCAGTCTATAAAAGCCTGGTGCCACTACTAAACTTCGGCTATCTTACCAACATGGTAGTCCACGCGTGTTATTATAGGCTCCCTGCACCAAGTCTATCACTGCAGAACAGCGTACAAAGTACTATGTCGCCGATCATCTCTCAGTCCCAGGCAAGCTGGGGGAGTTGAGGACCCCTGCTGTTTTGTACAGTGTGTGCCTTTTTTTCCTTGCTTTTTTATCATGTACTGAAAGTTTTATGAAAGTACACAGATTCCACTATGAAATGAAAAAAACAGAATTGTGGTTTAAAGAGCCCTAGAGAAGGAATTAGAACCCACTTTTTAAAAAAGTTTTATTTATTTTCATTGGAAAGGCAGATACAGAGAGAAGGAGAGACACAGAGAAAGATCTTACATCCTCTAGTTCACTTCCCAAATGACTTCATGGGCCAGAGCTGAGCCGATCCAAAGCCAGGACTCAAGAACCTCCTTTGGGTCTCCCAGACAGGTGTAGGGGACCAAGGCTTTGCACCGTACTCTACTGTTCTCAGGCCATAAGTAGGGTGCCGGATGGGAAGTGGAGCAACAGGAATTAGAGCCAGAACCCATATGGGATGCCTGTACCTGGAGATGGAGGATTGGCTAGTTGAGTCAACACACTGGGCCTAAACCCAAGTTTTAAGTTTGAACTGACAGTACCCAATGCTGGCAAGGCTGCAGAGCAACTGGAGCTTATCATTAATCACTGCTGAGAATGCAAATGGCACAGCCACTTGGGAAGACAGTTTGAGCCACTTTGGGTGGCAGTGTGGCACTTTCTGTGAAACAGAACATGTCATACCACATGATGCAGCATTCGTGCTCCACACAGAAATCTGCACATGAATGCTTAGAGTAGCTCTTTTCATAATTCTCCAAACTTGGGAGTAACTAAGATGCCCTTTGCTGGTTGAATAGATGGGTGAATCCAGACAGCACTCCAAGAATACTTCATTGTCTGCATAGACCGTTTATTTATTCAGTACCAAAGGACATCTTAGTTGCTTTCAAATCATCTCTCAAGACATTCAAAGACATGTAAGAAACTGAACACATATTATAGAGTGCAAGATGCCAGTCCAAAAAAGGCTGTACTGTGTGTCTATGACATTCTGGAAAAGATAGAACTTGGGACACTAAAAAAGGCCAGTGGCAGCTAGTGGTTATAGTCGAGGGAGGAATGAAATAGGCAGGGCGCAGAGGATTCTTTGAAGCTACTCTTAGTGGTACTGTGGTGGTGGGCGTATATCACCACAGATCGGAGCACATACAGTATCTGAGTGGACCCTGGTATAAACTGTGGACTGTGCACGACAGTGAGTCCATGTAAGCTTACCAGTTTGCACAGACATGCCACTCTGACAAAGATTGAGCACAGGTTGGCGGGGGTGGAGTGGGAGATGGATTTATGGAAAGTCGTTTCCTTCCTTTCATTTTTGCTGGGAACCTCAAACTCATGTAAAAATAATAAAACAATCCTAACAAACAAAAGTGGGATGTCGTTTATCAGAAAACTCACTGAGTTCACACTTTTGGTGAATTGCCTCTGGAAAAGCTTTAATTGGCTTATGATTTTTTTTCTAGGAAAGTAAGATTTGGAGTACAGTATTTCTGTAGTTTACTTTCTGAATTTAATTGATAAGCCCCTTTGAATATGTCATGGTAATTTACATTGCTTTCTTCATATAAGGGGTTTGTCCACCACTATTTTGATGAAATGCCTAAGTAGAAATGACTTACATTATATTTAGGTGAATAGTAATTAGATAGCCAAATTGAGTTTTTAGTTAAGCAAAGTGATAAGCAATGTGGCATGGGATTTTCTAATGTGATAAGCACTTCCCTGAGAAGTTCATTATTTTAAAACCTATATGAAAAGAATCTGATTTTTAATTTGTGATTTCAGGCATTGACATTAAAACTATTTTCATTGTACAGATAATAGTTGTATGAATTAGACGAATTTTAAGCTAAAACAAATACATGTTTTCATATTATAGTTTGCACTGGGTGAATGATCTTCCTAGAGCACTTGAACAGGTGAGGAAACTTACTGATTTTACTGTTTTTGCTTTATTTTATTATTAGAAACTCAGAGGTGCATTCATATTCATAAACCATTTCCTTGGCGGTCTGACAGTTGGCAAATAGTGGAATTGAGTTCACTATTTATATCTTCTGTGGGCTGGGTATACTCATACTTGTTACAGTTTGTAATTTTTAAGATGTACATTGAGTGACTGTCTCTGAGAGTTTAATGAATCAAATTGTGGAGATAATTTTTATTTATGAGAGCTTAATGAATACGCAAAAATATATTGCCGTTTTCTCTGTAGATTCCTTGTGTCTCTTAATCGCCTATAATTTTTTATGGGTAGACACATATTCCCATTTCTTTCTTCCTATGCATTATAGGGTATAGATTAGTACTAGTTGATATTTATTCATGAACAGGTAAGACAAGGACTCAAAGGAAGGGAAGAGATCATTGTAGCTTCGAATGGACTAGGAACACTTGCACAGTAAGGAATCACTTGGACAGGATTTAGAGGATAGGTAAGATGTGAACAGGAGAGGCATTCCAAGAAGACAGTCACGGAATATGGGAGATGACTGCTAGGATGTGGGGCGTGTTAAGATCAGATGCAGGAGGACTTGGATGCCAGTCAAGACATGTAGGACTTATTCTTTGTGTAATCCAGACTCGCTAGCGAACTTTGAAGAAGAAAGTGACATGATAAAGTGTTGTGGCATAACAGATAAAGCCACTGCCTGCAACGCTGGCATCGGATATTGACACCTGTTTGTGTCACGGATGCTCTGACCTCTACCATTTATGAGGTAGACCTGAAAGAAGCTCCTAGCTTCAGCCTGGTCCAGCCGTGGCCATTGAAGCCATCTGAGGAGTTAGCTGCTAGATGGAAGATGTCTTACTCTCTGTCTCTCCCTCTGTCTGGAACTCTGAATTTCAAAATAAATAACCAAATCATCAAACAAATAAAAAGCTTTGTGGGCAATCGCCCTAGGCCCCTGCCCTGCTACCTGGTGGGCGTGGCTCAGAGTTTCCCTGCCCATGGCCTGAGGTACAACTAGAAGGTCAAGGGGAATACACATGGAACATGACTGGAAGGTCAAGGGAAATAGATGTGTCATATAGCCACTTACAGTGGGGGGAGAGGGGTCTGTCAGAAGATGCCCTCCTGCCCTCCCCTTTCTTACCCTTTAAAAACTGTAACCTGCACATAGTAAAGCAGACATTCCTCACCAGCTTGTTTCCTGTGCTTCTTAAAGAGCACCGTTGTCTCACCCTTGGTGACCCTGGGGCCTGCTGGCAGGCCTAAACCCTGAGAAAGCTGGTGGCAGGGTAACTGTCTTGTGGTGGGAGCACAGGCACTGAGCCACCATTGCCAGTCTCCCCAGAGGTACAGTGGGAGTTGCTGGAAAATGACATTTCAAAGGGCATAGGTGTAGCAAAGATTGTGATTTTTGCAATCTTCTACACTGAAAACTGTTGTTTCTTTTGGCAGTTTTCTGATTGTGTGAGTGAGTGATGTCTGTTGTAAACATGAAAAGATTCAGCATATTCTTCCTCTTAGTAGTAACAGGATCGTCTGTCTTTACAAATCCATTATACAGCAATGATATTCTGACCGTTGCTTATTTAGATGTTTTAAATCATTGTTTGGCAAAATAAGATTGGTCGTCATGAAATGGTTGATTCAGATGCCCCTTAGTTATTCTTTTGACATTTCGACACGTAAAATCCTGTTGTCTTGTATTTATTGCAGATCCATTATGTGTTGAAGCCAGATGGCGTATTTATTGGCGCCATGTTTGGCGGCGACACTCTGTACGAGCTTCGGTGTTCTTTGCAGTTAGCAGAAACGGAGAGAGAAGGCGGCTTTTCTCCCCACGTTTCACCTTTCACGGCGGTCAATGACCTGGGACATCTGCTCGGGAGAGCTGGCTTCAACACACTGACCGTGGTAACTATCCAGGGAACCATGTCAGCTGGTGACCGCACAATGTAGAAACAGCTTCTTTTCAAGACTGAAAACTGTATAATCACAGCATTCTACAAAGATTTTGGATGTATTTTTTCTCCTCCCCCATCCCTCCCTCCTTATTTTAAGATAAAGCTCCAATTGAGGTTAAGGTAGAAATGTAAAATTTTTGGTTGTTTGTTACCTGAATTAGTAGGTAAAAAACAAAAACAAAAAAGGTGCCATGTTAACATGGAGATTGTTTTCTTAAACATATTATTTCTTCCCAATCTCCAAATCCAGAGCTGAGTGTTAGATGAACTGAGAGCATTCCAGATGACAAGCAAAAGTGATTTAAATGCTGCTTCCAGCACCAGCAGCCTTCTGAAGCAGGGATGAGTGCATTCTCTGGGCCTGCCGCTCGCACGGAGCTTGCACTTACCGGCTAGGCGAAGCGGGTCAATTACTTCACCTCTTTCCAACGGTCATTTCTTTTAAAAGACGCAAATGCTGCTAACCTCAGGTGGCTGTTAGTTTTACACAAGACAAAGGGCTTGTAACACATAGGCCATGCTAAGGTCTTCTCCTTCCCAGTCCTCCGCTCTAGCAGCTTCTAAGGTTAGGCTCGCAGAGGGGTGTCAGTCCTCGGGAGAGGTTGCCTCTTCACGTCTTCCAACATCAGTGCCATTCGAAAGAATCATTACTCTGTTCAGACGTGAGTTGAGTCGATTTACTGCACTTGATTTTTGTGGGCTCCATAGGCCTATAAACAACTCTAAACCTGATTAGAGGAAATTGGAATTCCTTGATGAAGTAAGTTTTTTTCATTGCATGATTAAAGGTGATAGGCTTGAGATTAAAATGATTATTTTTGAAGATTTAGTGTTTATGTGTTTCATATAATCATCTAACCAAAAATAGGTTGCCCTAGCCTTCCTTGTTTTGATAAAAAGTACAGAACATGGACCAGCAGAGCCCCGATGGTGGGAAGGGTTATCCAGAGAAAAACAACAGACTAGAATAGGCTGAGAACTAACCCAACTAACCCTTGGTCCCTGACACCTGTGTGCAGGATTGCCTTTCATAAGCTTTTAATATGTTTTAAATTTTTTGAAAGATTTATTTATTTAAAAATAGAACTACAGAGAGAGTTGGGAAGAGACACAGAGAAAGCCTTCCATCAACCCCACTCCCCAAATGGCCACAATGGCCACGGCTGGTCCAGGCTGAAGCCAGGAGCCTCTTCTGGGTTTCCCAAGTAGGTGCAGAAACCTAAGCAAGTTGCTCATTCCTTATTCCCAAAAGTCTCAGTTGGTCTCAGGATCCTTCTGCACACTTAAAAATAATTGAGGCTTTTGTTAATGTATTTTACAGATGTCAGTATTAACTACATTGCTTTAGTATTTAAATTCAGCATTTAAATCCATGTAATACTAACAACAATATACTTGTCACTTATTAACCTGTTTTTGTGTAAAAGGTTTATTTTAGTGCAAATTTAAACCCATGTGGAATTTTTCTGTAACATGTATGTTTCATTAACTTTTAAAGTCCCCTAACGTGCCTTAGTAAAAGAGATTCTCATACCTGCTTCTGCATTGAATTCCACTGCTGTTCCACGCATCATGTAGTTTCTATAAAATACCACTGTAGGCTAAGAGATAGAAAGGGCAAATAGCGTCTCCGCATTACTAAGGAAACGCCCTGGGTCCCAGGGAACACGGCACTCAAACCAGACTTTGCGAACTGCAGTTGTAGTGATACTTACTATTATCAGTCTGGCACGCCATGTTTCGCAGTTTCTTTTTTTAAGCACTGCTTTGCTGTACTTTATATAGACACTCATATTATATGTACATATTTCTGAAACTTAGTTTATATTCATAGCAGTGTATTTTAAAAACGTCTCTAAATTAGTCTGGGTACGTTTGTCCTCATGCATGCTGCTCATTTACTTAACTATTTCCTTATGAATGGCATTTAAATTTGTTCTTTTTTTTTTTTTTTTGGCCAGTAGAAGCAATACTACAGTGTCCTCGTGTTCCATTTTATTTAGTTAGCCTTACAAGAAACACTGAGTACTTTTAGGTACCAGATCCTGTTTTAAGTACTTGGGATACAGTAGTTTTTCTATCCGTAGCAGATCTGTTGCTAGTGTGTAGAAGATCTAATATTGGGACATTGTATACAAATTGGTTGTTGTGCATTTGTAGAGGTCAATTTAGTGGTTTTCATGAGATTTCAAGAAATCCGATATGGCTAAAAATTGATGAGAAACCAGTGATTTTAAAGCGTGATCTCTACTAATCCCTTTACTTATACTGCCCGAGCAGCTGGCCCACTGCCCCTTTTCCCTTCCGTGACCATAAGATAAACATTAGATGCTAAGGCTTCAGAGAAGAAAACTTTTTACAAGCCTCTAAATGGTTGAGAGAGAAAAAACAAAAATACAAATGTGTCTCTGTACACAAATGGATTTGGGAATTTATGGAGTGAGGGGACGTGAGGTAGAATTGGACACAACTAACTGATTTGATAGGTGCTGAGGAGCAGGAACTTGGGAAAAAAAAGTCCTGTGAACATGCACATTAACACGTCATACTTAACATATGCTGCATGTTCAGAACTGGCTGCTCAGAGGTCACTGGCGGTGTGCCATTTAACATGATAACCACGTCGAGGTAACTCTCGCCCATGTGAATTGCCCCACGCACTCTGGTCACAAAGCTGGCTGCAGTTGGTCCGTCTGGTTTTATCACAGAGACAGCTCATAAGATTTTTAGGTACAATATCAACGTTATAGCAACATATAATGTCACAGGTGGGCAGATGCCTTTTATGGGCTGTTGGCACATTTGACAATTGCGGGAAGCTTGCTGTTAAGCAAAGGGAGATAGATACTTGGTTGTCCACAGTTTCACATAAGTGAAAAAAATATATAGGCCACCCTCTTAATTTCCTTCCATATTGCTTTGTTATAAGCCTATAATTGAGCTAAAAAGAATCTGGGATCGTAAAACCCCTGAAAAGTGTAGGAAAATTTTTAAAATTGAAGTGATTAAAAAAAAAGAATATAATCACTCAGGAAACAAATTATAGGTGAGGATGTAGGAGAAGATTAGGTGATATGGGGAGGTATGGTGCAAATTTTCATGGAGTGACATTAAAGCATACACAAAACCTGATCCATGTTTATGTTTAAAGAAAAGAAGAAAGAATAAACTATATAGAGTTACATTATGCCTCAAGTGAAAAGTCTGACTTCTGATATCTCTTTCCTTGCTCCCTAAAAACTCACTGCTATGTCTTATATGTTCTTTCCTTATAGGCTAGAACAGACAGCTTGGAAAAGGCTGATCAGCTCTTTACTATCTGCCCGTCCATTTTTTGTGTGTTTAAGGCTGGGAGGAGCCAGGAAGCACTGGGCTGTTGGGAGATTATCTGCAGTAGACTCCTGCTTCAAGCTATCACTCTATCATCACGCTATCCTTTATTTGGGAAATAACCTGTGTGTGGTCAGCAGAGTATACATTCCCTCACCCGGTAGTGTTGTAGAAGCTGAGTCATGAGGACCATATTGGGCTGGGTCCTGCATGCCGTGTGTTAACATTTATTCATGCTGACTATGTACAGGGAAATGTAGTAAAAAACTGTTGTGAGGACCTGGCACAGTAACCTAGTGGCTAATGTCCTCGCCTTGCACATGCCGGGATCCCATATGGACACCAGTTCGTATCCTGGCAGCCCCACTTCCCATCCTGGGAAAGCAGTCAAGTACGGCCAAAGCCTTGGGACCCTGCACCCATGTGGGAGACCTGGAAGACGCTCCTGGGTTCTGGCTTCGGATTGGCGCAGCTCCGGCCATTGTGGTCTCTTGGGAAGTGAACTAGTGAATGGAGGATCTTCCTCTCTGTCTCTCCTCCTCTCTGTATATCTGACTTTCCAATGAAAATAGGTCTTTAAAAAAAAACCACACAACAGAAAAAACAGTTATGATCTTTCACTTTTATCTAGAAGATGAGACCCTTCCTTTCCACCGTCCTAAAATTGAGATATCTAGAAGGAATTTTCAGTCTTAGAGAAGAGGGTGATAAATCGTAGCTTCCAGAACAGAGTAATTTTATGTTGTTCCAGAGAAAAAATAAGAATCAGTTAATGAAACTGAAGGGATTGTCTCACAGTAGGGAATACTTGTTTAGCAATTTGAGACCTTCATAAATAACCAAAAGTCAGGTTACAGAGTCTTCTATCTTACTATGAGAGATTGGTCTGGGTTATCTATACAGCCCCTTTTCAAACCTAGGTCTTATTTAAAATGATGGTTATCAACTGGATATTGCTTTTTTGTTGTTACATAGGACACTGATGAAATTCAAGTTAACTATCCTGGAATGTTTGAGCTAATGGAAGATCTGCAAGGTAAGGCACTTTAAAGAAGCTTTTTACCATGTTTGATAACACATATTTTGAATGCACACTTCCTGGCAGATAGTGGATCCATTGTTGAGGAGGAAGCAAAAAAATTGTAATGGCACTTGTGTACAGAGTGTAGGAGGTGGGCCCCAGGCAACTGTTGCAAAGAATTGTGGTCAGTGCTACGAATTAGGGGCACATGTGCTATGGCTGCTAATAAAAAGATGGTAAGACTTCTTTAAAGAGTGCGTCTGAGGATGGGAGGATGTATCAGTAAGTTTCCCAGCAACACTTGACACCTTGGGTGCAAGACAAGGAAGCAAATACTTGAGTTAGTGTAGTATTACATTCTGTCAGGTTCTGACAGGTCCAGAACGAAGACTAGAGAAGTCTTAGGTGAGGAAGTAGCAATTTAGCCATGCTGTAGAAAACAGGGATGAGTTAATGAAATGGAAATGGCAGGGAAGTGAGTCCCAAGCAAAGACAATGGCAGATGCAAAGGTCCCTTTGCAAAAAACGTGACAAGGACTGCAGCACTACAACCCCATAAAAATGCTGTTTTGAGTCCTGGCTGCTCTGCTTCCAATCCAGCTCCCTGCTAATGTACTTGGGAAAGCAGTGAAAGATGGCTCAAGTGCTTGGACCCTGTATCCTCATGGGAGACCTGGATGAAGCTCCTGGATCTTGGTTTTGGAGCAGCTCAGCCCTGGCTGTTGTGGCCATTTGGAAAATGAACCAACAGATGGAAGATCTCTCTGTCCTGTCTTTCCTCTCTGCCTTTCAGGAATCAGGCCTCGGAACCTTGTAGGTCTTGTCATGACTGTCCTTGATGCAAGAGAATGTCATATTTGTGTTTGTAAAGATTGGACTGGCAAGCTAGGTGGTAGGAGATGGTGATTTGTACTAAGATGATGGCAACATAGAAGGAGAAAATTGCGTGCCTTCCAGAGCTATTTAGGAGATAAAAGTTTCTGCTCTTACTGGTGCATTAGATGTATTCTGATGAGGGAAGGAGTCATTTCCTAGTGGACTTACAGCTCACATAACCAGATAAATGATGCCCTTCAATGATTAAGGAAACAGAAGTAGATCAAGAAGGCATGGAAGCAGCACCTGAGTTTACATCTGGGCATATCAGGTCTGAAGTGCTTTTGAGATATTAAATTCATATCAAGCTAGCAGTTGGGTATTTGAGTTTAGCTTAGAGGAGGCTACTGGCCCAAGTGAAAGGTTGTGAGTCATTTGGTTTGAGTCATTTGAAGAGATCACGGAAATGAGAACATGCATATTTAGGAAGCCACTTGTGTAGCAACTGGATAGAAGTATGAATCTGCAAAGGAGAAGCCAGAGAGTTGTTAAGGAGAGACAATAGAAAGGTGAACCTAAGGAGAAAGAGTGTGACAGGACAGAGAACACTCAGCAGCACCTAAAGCAAAAGGTGAGCTACGAAGGAAATCCACCGGACTTCAGAACAAGGTTTTTGGTGGCCTTGATAAGAGCTCTCCTGTTGAAGTAAGGAAATGAAAGGAAGTACTGGGATTTGTTCTAAGGGATAACACATACATTGTTCTCTCAAGAATGGCTGTGAAGGAAAGCAGACTTGAACTTGTTTAACTTACAACTGGAGAACTCATGTACTTCCATGTAAGAAGGGATCTTTTCTTAATTTTGAGACATAGAGACAGACAGAGGCTTCTCTTGTCAGTTCACACATCTAAAGTCCCACGACTACCTAAGCTGGGCCAGGTGAAGACAGGACCCTGGAACTCAGTCCAGGCCTCTTACCTGGTAGAGGGACCCAAACACCTGAGGTATACCTGCTGTCCTCCAAGGTGTCCATTAGCAGGTGGCTGCAGTCCAGAGCAGAGCCTGGCCTCAGACCCAGGCGTTCTGGCAGAGGAAGCAGGTGTAACAGCCAGCATCCTACCTGCTCCAGCAAACACCTGCCTGAGAGGTGATTTTGGAAGACACAGGAGGTGATGGTGATGATGAGCGTGATGTCAGATTCCTGAGAAGGTGGAAAGGGATGAGATACAAAGGCTGGAGATGAGATTTACTTTGGTTAAGAGGAAGAGCAGATTTCTAGAAGAAAAAGTTTAGTGCTAATGGGCATGTGTGCTTGGTAGCAGAAGTTCCTATCCAGTAGATCCTTTTATTATTATTATCATCAGGAACTAATATCATAGATTGCAAATGAAAGGGTAAAGGGTTTGAACATTGAATGGAAACCATTTGAAATAGTCGCAGAGAGGGAGAGGAAAAGGAAGGGAGGAATGCTGACTGGAAGAGGGAGGACTTGGATTTGCTGGCTGACACTCCGCATGCTCACAAGTCCCAGGGCAAAGTTAGCCTGACGCAGAATCCGGAACTCTGGCTCATCTCCAGCATGGGTGGCAGGAACCCAAGCATGTGAGCCACCTGCTGCTTGTAAACACAAGAACAGGAAACTGGATCAGAAGTGAGAGCAGGACACCTGCTATTCCAGGCGGTGTCCTAACCTGCTGCACCACAATGCGGAGACTTTGGATTTGAAAGGTAGAGTTACAGAGAGGCGAGACAGAGATCTTCCACTGGCTTTTTCACTCTCCAAATAGCTGCAACAGCTGGAGCTGAGGCAATATGAAGCCAGGAGCCAGGAGCTTCTTCCAGATCTCCAACATGAGTGCGGGGCCCAAGAGCTTGAGCTTTCCTCTGTTGCTTACCCAGGTCATTTGCAGGAGCTAGATCGGACGTGGAGCCGCTGGGACATAAACCGGTGCCTGCATGGGATGCTGGCACCACAGATGAAGGCTTAGGCTACTATGCCACAACACTGGCCCCATGAATATTTTTAGGGGCAGGCATTTGAACTAGCAGACACTGGTTAAGAGTCCATGTCCCACTTTGGAGAGTGGGTTCACCCTCAGCTGTGGCTGTGAAGACAACCCTGGGACACAGCAGTGACACAAGACAAGTAGATGGGTTTCTGTCACTCCTAGGGAGCCTTGGATTGTGTCCCCAGCTTTTGGTTCTGTCCCTCTGGGGTTGTGGGCTTTTAAGGGGTGCATCGATGCATGAAGACTTCCTTTATCTCTTTCAAATAAGTTAAACACTATAAAAAATTTTTTTTGAAATCAGCATTTATTTTGGTTCTAGTCTTAAGTGCTGGGCTAATGATTCATTTCAAGAAAAGGCAGACTAGAAATCAGACCAATCTGTTAGAAAAGGTTAATGCAGCTGATTTAAAAATACTCCGTGCAGGGCAATTTGCTGAGGTTTTATAATAACATAATTTTACAAGTGAGCAAACTGAGGCATTGATGAATTAAATATCTTATCTGGGATCCCAGTAAATCTGGAATTATGAGTTGAATCCACAGTTATACTGTGCCCTTGCTAGTTTTTATACATTGAAGTTACTGTGTAAATTCAGTCAAGTACTCTGATCTTAAAGTGACAGCTGCCTGTGTTTTTAATCAGACCAAGTTACAGTACACTTCCAGAAGATGACATTATGCCACTTCCCCACTGATAATCCCATTTCCCTGATGGTTCTTAAATGGGTCATGGATTTTCTACACTTGATCTTAGCCAAAAGGCCGAGAAGAGATGGTCATGGATTTTCTGAAACTGTTTCTAAATATTTACCTGGAAGAGACTTGACCAGTTTTATTTCTGCTGTAAGGCCTTTGCCAAACTCTGCATTTTATCCTTTGATAACCCTTATCCGTAGGAAAATTAAGGGGGATTATCTAAAAGTAACTTGTAAAAAATATATTTACTAAAAAAAGTAAGACTCACTGGCTGGTTTTACATTCCTTCACTGTATCGCACATCTGCCGTGTCCAGCCGCTGAACTGCTGGTGGAAACATGTAGTTCCTGAGCCCAGGCAGCTCATGTCCCAGGAGAGAGGTGGGGAGACGCGGGCAGTCAGCTGTGCAGGAAGAGCATTTGGTGAAGCACATGGAGAATCCAAGAGAACAAGTCGCTCACCGCACTCCCAGCCTCCGAAGCTCCCGCACAAGAGGCAGCTGAAAGAAGCGTGCTCCTGAGGGGAATGGAGGGGGCGGTGTCGCTGTGAGGGGAGGCTTCGCCTTGCACACAGATGCAATGGCTGCTGGAGAGTACCCAGGCCTCAGAGGACACTCGCAGCCTTTATCCTCTGGCGCTAACTCAGCACTGCCTGACTGTAAGAAAGGAGGGAATCACAGGAGTGACAACCATTAACGACTGCTGGGTTATTTGGGGAGGAAAATTGTGGTGTCTTGGGAGAATTTTCCTGAGGAGAGGCAGCCAGCAAAGGGTGTTGAAGAGCTCACCCGGCATTGTTTTTAAGGCATAGTTTCTAAGAAAGATACAGCTAAGACCTAGCATGTTCAGGTTGACCCGGTACACACAGGGAAACATCAACACAGAAGTTAAGTGACTTATTCAAGCGGGAGGAAGTTTCTCAGTGTTAGAGCCAGGATTTCAGGGTAGTCAAACAGCCTGGTTCATGTCCTGAAATCACAAACCGTCTACCCTGAGAAGTCAGGGGCTGCCAGGGTGGGACTGGTGGCAGTGGGCTGAGCAGTGGGGCCGAGTGCCTGGGTCCTCCCGGGGCTGCAGCTTTGCTGAGCAGAAGTCAGCAGGACCTCCACGTTGCTCTGAAGTTCAGTTCAAAGGACATTCGTCTTTACGTTCCTTTCTTGATTATGTGTCTCCTGATTTAAGCTGACATTATTATTAATTCACAGAAAAAAAGTCCAAAATGTTGACTTAATCTTACAAAACAAGTTGCATACCAGCTGATGAAAAATTATCAAGGCTTTCACAGTGATTTTAAGGTAAGTTCTGTTCTTTTTCTTAAAACAATACTCAGTATTGTTCATAGTAAGCGAAGTTAGGTTTTTTACTAAGAAGTTGAACTTAACCTTAAAAACACTGTGAGAGTATTAAATGGCTATGTGCTAATCAGATTTTTCTATAGCTCTGAAACTTAGAAGTCCTGGATATTTCTTCCTGAAGGTCTTTGGTCAAGATGTGCTGGGAAGTTTTATCATTCCATTTTGAAAGTGAATAAACTGAATTTAATGGACATGGAGTGACTTTGCCTCAGGTTGCATAAGAATTAAAACTGGGAATATAATCTTACAGTCCAGAATATGTTTTACCACCTCACTGATTCCTGAAGCAGAAGGCAGTTCAGCAAGGCCACGTGTTCCTCCTCGGAGGCAGAGTGGGCTGCACATCGGTGCACCCGGATTCTTCTGTCAGATGTTCAGAGGCAGTCTATGGCTGATAATCTTGGGCTATCCTCATTTCAGTTGTTTTGAAGGCATTTTAGAATTTCTAGTGTATCTTACATTTATTATTATTTTTTAAACAATTTGTAATTTCCCCCTGTGCTCCCCTCATCCAGTGATGCAAGTCACGGGACAGGACACAGTCCACAGCGCCACACAGGTGGCCGCAAGAGTCTGCCAGCGCGTTGCCTCCACCCACCTGGTGTTCGGGGCCTTTGGAGTAGATTTGTGGTGGGCATGAGGTGATGGCACCAAGGCCGTCAGAGAGCTCAGCATTCCCTTGACTGCAGAAGCAGGAGCTACATGTATTCATGGTTAATCTGTGATTTTATGTTTGTTGATCTTCATGAATTGAGGCTGTCGTACTCAAAGAAGGCACGTCTGTGGTTTCAGAGGCAGATTGTCATGAGCAAAATAGGAATTATTTAGGATTGAAGAGAAAAAAAGGTTTAGTTAATTTGTTAATTGCTTAATAAGGCTGATTAACGAATTTTTTAAATTTAGGAAAACATCTTTTTAAGATTTATTTATTTTTATTGGAAAGTCAGATATACAGAGAGGAGGAGAGACAGAGTGGAAGATCCTCCATTCCACTGTTTCACCCCCCAAGTGGCTGCAGCAGCCAGAGCTGAGCTGCTCTGAAGCCAGGAGCCTAGAACCTCTTCCAGGTCTCCCACATGGGTGCAGGGTCCCAAGGCTTTGGGCCGTCCTTGACTGCTTTCCCAGGCCACAAGCAGGGAGCTGGATGGGAAGTGGAGCTGCCGGGATTAGAACTGGCACCCATATGGGATCCTGGCATGTGCAAGGTGAGGACTTTAGTTGCTAGGCTACCGTGCCAGCCCCAAATTACTATTTTTAAAATATGGAAGAACACCAATACTGACAGGTTTATTTCATAAATTATGAAAATAAAACAACAAAACAAAGTGAGTGACACTTGATCATATACTTACAAAAGCATTGCTAGTACTGAGATTCTGATTTTACATACTTTCAAATATGGATATTGGTAACAGTTTGTGTTTTTGGTTTTTTTTTGAGAATTCAATCATACTAACTTTTAATGAATATTAGGTTAGTATTTATCACCCTGGTTTTTAACGATTGTCTAAAAGAATTCTACAAGTGAACTGTAAAGCATTAAAGAACTGTCTCAGGATGAAGCACCTAATCCCTCCCTACGATGGGATTAGTACAACCTGAGGATACATAACCACATGACCGGTTGCCAAGCCTGCATCCAATTGTCACCATCATACGTGTCATGGTTTAGGAGGAGTGAAGCGTTGTGGCACTATGCCATCCTCCTCACAGAGCAGCTAACAGAGGCATCCTGTGGCGTCCTTAGAAAGGTGCTAGTGCTGGTAACACCATGGGGACGGGTGTGCTGTTGGACGACATGGGGTTGGGTATTTGCTGCACTCTCTCAAACTGCCTGTACTGTATTTTCAGGTATGGGGGAAAGTAACTGTTCTTGGAATAGGAAAGCGCTGCTGCACCGAGACACGATGCTGGCGGCGGCAGCTGTGTACCGAGGTAAGGCCGGGATGCAGGCCCCTCCCGCCTGCTCTGATGCAGTCGGCTCCCTGGACCCTGTCCAGCAGACTCCCTTCACACTACCAGTGGCTTTTCTTTCCTTGTTAAGACACTGTCAGCTGTCATGTTCTTCCTTTGGGATCACAGGTCCAGTAGCCTTAATGATTTCCTTGCTATCAGGCTCTCAGTATTAAGAATTTTTCATGGGCCCAGTGTGATAGCGTAGTGGTTACAATCCTCACCTTGAATGCCCTGGGATCCTATATGGGTGCCAGTTCTAATCCCAGCAGCTCCACTTCCCATCCAACACCCTGCTTGTGGCCTGGGAAAGCAGCCAAGGACAGCACAAAGCCTTGGGACCCTGCACCCGTGTGGGAGACCTGGAAGAGCTCCTGGCTTCGGATTGGTTCAGCTCCAGGCGTTGGGCTACTTGGGGAGTGAACCATCAGATGGAAGATATTCCTCTCTGTCTCTCCTCCTCTCTGTATATCTGCCTTTCCAATAAAAATAAATAAATCTTTAAAAACAAAAAAGAATTTTTCACGTGAGGTACTGTCAGAATTCTGTGAGTGTTGTGTTATCCATTTTTCTTTGGAGGATATGATTTTTGTTGAGTAGAGGTTTTTCTTTTTCCTACTTGTATATTTGGGGGCTTTAACCATTATTTATCTTTGCAGAAATGTACGGAAATGAGGATGGCTCTGTACCTGCCACATATCAGATTTACTACATGATAGGATGGAAATACCATGAGTCACAGGTAAGCTTATGAAGACAGATCACTTTTCTTGGTGGGTTCATGTTTCTGTTTATTTTTTTAGTTAATTAATTTGCAGTAGAGTTTTTTTTTTATATATAGATCAGTATTGATGGGGTTAATCAGGATTGTGTGCATCTATTTTTAATAGCTTTATTTATTTTTTTTTTAATTTTCAGGCTAGACCAGCTGAAAGAGGTTCTGCAACAGTGTCATTTGGAGAACTGGGAAAGATAAACCATCTCATGTCACAGGAGAAAAAACCACAATAAATATTTTATTCCATGTGAATGTATTCCAGATTTTTCATGAGAAGTAATTTTCACATCTAAAATTTTGACAGTTTGAAGAAATAACCTGTAAGCTGTTTACCAACAGACTTTTCCGATCATAACTTCATACTACATGTGTATTAAGTAGCCATTTCTGCTTCACTACTTTGTTTCTGTAAGGATGCTGCTGTCATGGGTCTCTTATTTGCAGCTTTAGCCAAAAAACAAAGCAACCACTTCCCAAAGAGGCTGCAGAAGGGCTCACACACATACTTGCCTGGCTCGGGAGAGAAGCGCCGCTCATGTGACATTTGGCACCTTTTCCTTCTTCCGGCCTGATGTCATTTCTGTGGAAGACCACAGCCATCGGGACAAGGGCAGGAAACACATCACTGGGTTCTTTAAAGTTTGCCTATTAAGAATGAAAACATCGATTTTTGTTTTCTGTAACAACTGCTGTTGGGTACTTAGAGCCAGAATTGTCACACACGGATATTTGTCCTGAAGACAGAGGTTTCTGCACCTGCTGCAGGGCTCTCACGCAGTGACAGCCTTCAGAAAGGCGTGTGTGCTTACTGAACGCCTTTCAGCAATTTTGGAAATTGATTTTACTATTTCTTTTATTTATGTGAGAGACAGAATTCTAAATATTGATGTAGTCCTCTAAATGACCGTATAAAACGGGCTGGACCAGACAGAGGATGGAAGTCAGGAATACAATCCGACATGGGTGGACGGCATGCAGCTACGTCATCCATCACATGCGCTCTCCCAGATTTGACGTTAGCAGGGTGTTGACATTAGGGGCAGAGCTGGGGCTGAGCTGAGGTGCTGTTACAGGATGTGGCCATCCCAACTGGTAGCTTAACTGATAGGCCAAATGCCCACCTCCAAATTTTTATCTTTCTGCAAATTCTATCTTACCAAGAATATTGCTTTAATTTATTCTATACCATCAATATATATGGAGATAGTGGAGTGGGGCGAGATGGCATTATACCCTAGGCAGTCTCAAAAACAAACTCCATTTTAAAAAAGTAAAGCAAAATTTTAGATGAACACAACTGGTTGAGAATCTTTATTATTAAGGCGACCGTAGTAAGATTATTTATTTTAATGTAAGCAACTGTAGTGTTTTCTTTGGTTAAATAATGTGATTGAAATAAGCTTTCAATCTTTAATTAATTGATTAATAGGAAACTCATATGCAGGTCCCAGATTTTATGTGAGCAGGATGTTGAAATTAGGAGCAGAGCTCCATGAAAAGTCATTATTTTAAGTGAAAAAAAATTTAATTTTCAAAAATCTTTCCCAAATGGTTACTTTTTTGTTTGTTTTTTGAAAGGCAGTAGGGTGGCAGAGATCTTTGGCTGGTTCCCTACCCAAAGGGCCACAGCAGCCCAGGCCTAGGCCTGGGCCAGGCCAAAGCACTGCGTTCTGCTGCCTTCCCAGGCGCTTTAGCATGCAGCTGGATCTGAGCCAGTCTGAAGCCATCAGCTTCTTCCTGGTCTCCCACATGGGCGCAGTGACCCAAGGACTTGAGCCATCCTGCACTGCCTTCCCAGGTCACAAGCAGGGAGCTGGATGGGAAGTGAAGCAGCCGGGATATGAACCAGCACCCATATGGGATGCTTGTGTTTGTAGGTGGAGGATTAGCCTGTTCAGTCACCATACATACCCGCTCCAATAAACAGTTTCTTGATAACCCCACAGTTACCATAGACTCACATGTATTGCTGTTGCAAGACGACTGGACCCAAGAATAAGCAGGCTTGTTTCTGTTTCCCAACACTTCTCACTGTCTATTGTCAGTCTTAACAGCTTGACATAGATGAACTTTCAGCAGTTGTTTCTTACCCCTTCCTTGGATTTTCTGTCAGATTGAAATTCAAGTTGGGAGGTTTCCAGGTAGAGAAGAAGAAGCAGGTTCTGCGAGGACTGGCCTTCTTAAGAAGATACAGGAACTTCATCGATGCCCCAAATAGGTTCTCAGGAGGTCGCATGTGCCCGACACGCAGTGCTTGACTCTCCTAGTTTATGACTAATAGGGGCTCGGTTTAAGGACACAGTAACATCTGGTAGACGGGAGGCTTTTGTGCTGCTTTCTTGATTCTTGGCAGTATCCTAGGTTACCAGCCTAGAGAATTCCAGAGGCAGCAGTATATATGAAAGCTTACATTTAGGAAGCAAAGATTGCCTGCTTTATGTAAACAAAGAGCTTGTGTACAGCTTGTTCTCATGGAAGGTACTTAGCTAGCTCAAATATGTGATCTGATGGTGAAAAGCCCACAGAAGTGTCAAACTCCTAAAATAAATTTCACGTGATTGTTTTTCAAACCTGGCCAGTACCATTTTCATCCACTAGGTGGAAACAGTTACAGGATGGCCTGTTTTAGACCATTCCATATGAATATCCACTAAGTAAAAATGCACTAAAAGTCTTACCATGGGTTGACTTGTGTCCAGGAAACATGAATAGTAACAAATAGTTGGCAAATGGAAATACACTCAGGTTAATGGCTACTATTTATTCCCTCATAAGTTACCACTAGCCTCTCCTACCTAAGAAGAAATGTTTGGGACTCTTTGGAATGGTAAGGGAGCTTATTATTATTGATAAGGTGAAGTTTATTTTTAGGAAACTTATAAATGGATTTGTTCTGGAAATTAGTGTATGTTACTTGTATGTGCTTGGATACTTATGCTGGCTTAAAAAGCATTTATTTTGAAAATATTAGGTGGTAAATTGTTGTCAGATAAGGAAATACTGCTTCAGATTCTGGTGGTTTTAAATTTACCCACAGCGTTTTTTATATGCCTTCTTTTTAAAGGATTTATTTATTTAGCTAGTTAGGTTTTTTTGGGGGGGGGGGAATAAATAATTCAGATTTTCAAACACAGAGAAACTTCCATTTTACTACCAAATAGATGCAGTGGCCAGAACTGGGATGGGCTGAAGCCAGGAACCATGAGCTTCTGGGTTTCTCACGTAGGTGCAGAGGCCCAACAACTTGGACCATTCTCTGCTGCTTTCCCAGGCATACTAACAGGAAGCTGGTTTGGAAGTGAAGCAGCTGGGAGTCAAACTGGTGCCCAGATGGATGTGAGCACCAATAGTGAAAGTTTAACCTACTACACCATGGCCCCTCTGTGCCTTCTTAGACCTCAGGTTTTTATTCCCCTTCCTTCCTCTCACCTGCCTTTGATTTCAGGTTGAGGTTGGTGACTCCCTTCCAACAAGCAAAGTCAATTCCAAGATTAGATAATAAAAAGCATTGCTCCCTCATCACTGACTCTTGGGCCATTTACTCTGAGGAAAGCAGCTGCCACAGTGGAGTCTTCTGACATAGCCGCATGGAGATGACCTAGGAGTGAGGATCTGGCCTCCTGCCCAAAGCCACCTGAAGGCATCACTTTAGAAGCACATCCACTAGACCCAGTCAGCTTTTAGATGCTGTGGTCCCAGTGCCAAGCCACTCCCAGATTTCTTACCCACAGAATAACACCTGTTGCTTAAGCCATTGTGTTTTAGAATAACTGCTTATGCAGCCATAAATCATCACAACACTCTCTTTGGGAAAAGCTGGGCTCTCAGGGTGTGCTTGCTTATTTAAAACTAGGTGAACGGATGGGGCCAGCGCCTTGGCTCAATTTGCCAATCCTCTACCTACAAGCACCAGCATCCCATATGGGTGCTGGTTCATATCCTGGCTGTTCCGCTTCCCATCCAGCTCCTGGTTTGTGGCCTGGGAAAGCAGTAGAGAATGGCCCAAAGCCTTGGGACCCTGCACCCACATGGAAGATTCAGAAGAAGCTCTGGGCTCCTGGCTTCAGATCTGCTCAGCTCTGGCCATTGGCAACATCTGGGGAGTAAACCAGCTGATGAAAGATCTTTCTGTCTCTCCTCTTAATAAATCTGTCTTTCCAATAAAAATAAATTTTTAACAAAAATTGGGCAAAGGAAGCAGGCAGTAGCCTAGTGGTTAATAAGTCCATGACCCTCGTGAGAGTGCTTGGTTGCTAACTCCTGAATCCAGCTTCCAGCTTCCTACCAATGAGGATCCTAGGAGGCAGTGGTGGTGGCTAAAGTCATCGGATCCCGGGCACTCACATGGGGAACCTGGATTGAGTTCCCGGCTCTTAGAGTCATCACGGACAGTCACCAACGAAAACAGCAACACTCTTGTCCCTTTGCCTCTCAGTTTCTTTTTTTAATAAAGTAAAATGAACTTGTTACATTTTTTTAAAGCGTCAGACCTGAGATATACTTGCCTACAGATCTGATTCCACAGAAACTCGAGGCAACTGACCTCCCAAGGTAGGCTGCAATTTTATTTGTGAGGATCAATTTCCTATGGCAGGTCCCACAAAGAATGTAGAGAGAAAGTCTGCCTTTGAGAATCCCGTGAGCTGCACAGCTTTGCCTGAACTTCCCAGTCAGAACCCGTGCATCTGAGCTGCCGAGCTGCTGACAGCTCATCATCGGGACAGACTGCTGACAGAGAGGGAGACATCTTTCACCCTCGGGTGCACTCCCCAGAAGACTGCAGAAGCCACAGCTGGGCTAATCAGGAGGTAGGAACTTCAGCTAAACCTCCACCACAGGTGCAGGAATCCAGCTGCTTGGGTCATCTTCCACTGTCCTCCCAGGCATGCTAGCAGGGAACCGGGCCAGAAGCAGAGTAGCCAACTTGAACCTGTGCTATGGTTCAAGTGTACTGGATGCCAGTGTTAACTGGCAGCTTAACTCACTATGCCATGTTGATGTAGGTAAGGGCTTTTTTGAAAGCCAGAAACAGGAGTTCTCCATCTGCTGGTTTACTCCCCAAATGGCTGCAGTGGAGAGGCCTGGGAGAGCCAGACCAAATTCAGGAGCCATACACTCCCATGTGGTTTTTCTTGTGGGTAGTCAGGGCCTGAGTCGTTGGTCCGCTTACCTTCCCAAGGTTGGTCCCCTACCTTCCCAACTGCTTTAGCAGAAGGTTGGATTGGAGTAGCTGGGACTCCAATACTCCAGTGTGGGAAGATAGGATGACAACCAGAGGTCTAACCTGCTATATCACAAAGCTGGCCCCTTAGGAGTAACTCTTGCACTGCGGGATATTAATTAGTGGTGCATGAGAAAACAGCAGGGAGAGAGTTTCTGGAGTAAATATAGTGAGGAAAGCTGAGTTAAACAAAACTGGAGATCTCTCTTGTGAGACTTAACAGAACCTTTGATGTAACCGTAGCTCTCCCAAGGGAGCCTGTATTTTTATAGTATCTGTGACGCTTTGCCACCCAATAACCCTTTTATCCAGGATTACCTTGAAAGATTTTGAACCTATTTTTGGAAACATTGGGTTAGCACAACAGTAAGCATTGTGGCAACTTGTAAAATAATTCGAGAAAATTATAATCGGTTATTAGTTTCTTCACCTACAAAATTAATAATGAACTTTTTCCAGACAGACAGTACGGTGGTTAAGGCTTGGCAGTGTGTCCTCAACAAGTTACTTGACCTCAGTCTTCCCTTTCTAGAAAAGAGAGATGATGATGATGATGATGATGATGATGCTGATGCTGCTGCTATATCCTCCTGGGAAGGCAGTTGTGAAGATCAAATGAGTTAATAATATAGTCGGTTAGGAGGGTGCCTGGCACATAATCACATGAAATGTTAGCCATTACGCTTGACAGAATGAATTTTAGAGACGCGTTCAAGAATAAGTTATTCATTTCTGTTATGATGCTAGCTTACCATTTGTCTTATGTAAAATTGCCTCCTCTTTGCATTAGAAGATGGATTAATACACAGGTACTGCTTAACATCACTGCCCTGTTTTTTTTAAAAAGAGTAAATCACAAGCCTCTGATAGCTTTTTTGTTTCTGTGACAAATATCCAAATAGAAGTCAAATATGTAAGGTCTATGTTAATGCTCTATTAGGTGAAAGTGGGATTTTTTTTTTTTTTAGAGGCACTTAATCATTACTTAGAAATTATTTTCAGATTAGTGAGACAGAATTTAGGATAATACCACCAAAAGAAAAAAAAAGAAGACAAGAAAAAAAAGCAAATACTTGTCCATGAAACACAGGTACAGGTGAGGCATGAGGTCCACTGCGCGGCAAACAAGAGCCACCCAAATACGCCTCACAGCCTGAACAATGACTGTTTGCCACATCTGGGAATATTTTCTCATCTGAGATGTTTGATCGGAATTCTAAAACTTCTGAGCATACACAGATTAATCCTTTGTAGTTGAGGAAACTGTGTCCCTCAGAGGACTGATTCACCTAATGGGAGCAGAGCAACTGAGCTGGAAGCCTGGGTCTCACTTGTGCCTTGTGACGTATGGCAGCCCCGCATCATCCATGCGACCCTGGCAGAGCTACAGGCCCTGCTGGTGCATCTGCTCTGCTCACACGGGAAAATCAGGAAAGGTGCAGCAAGCAAACATGGGCAGGATCCCAAGAGGGTATCTCTCGACCGCGGGCCCTTGCTATGGTGCCCTTCACAAAACCCATGTCACTGTCACTCTGAATTTGCTGACAACAAATTTCTGTGTTGCAGGTTCCAGTAGACTTCAACCCGTGTGTCATGAACGTGTGTGTGTGTGTGTGTGTGTGTGTGTGTGACTCCCAGCTCCAGAAATTTAGGTTAAATTTGGCAGAGATTTTTGTGTTGGCCCTAATGACTGTGGAAAAAAAATGCTTTCATGTGAATCACAGAGCTCATTTTATCCACCCTTCTATGATAGTTGAGAATGCTGAAGGAATGTTGTTATAAAATTGGTTATAAACACACATGTGTCCTTGGGCAATTTGTGATAGGCTTACGTTTGAGAGAGAGGGCCTGTCACACTGGGTTGAGAATCAATGTAAGTGGCTGAGACAAGTCTGCTGCCTTCCCAGGCTCATAGTCAGGGTAAAGGTGACATTGAGCCCAGGTGAAAGGAATTATGTAAAACAGGCCATGGTGATTCTCCGATAATAAGACAAGTCCTTGCCTTTATTCCAGTGGTGCAGGGTAAGACAGGCACCCAGCTGTAATTCCAGCTAGGTCTTGACTGAGAGCCTTGGGAATTCAGAGAGATGGTATGCCTTCTGTGTGTGGTGGAGGGGGTGCTAGCAGTAAGACATCCATGCATTCATTTCACTCAACCCACCAGACACCAACTATTCCAGCATTAGGGTGTGGATAAAGAAGGAACCCCAGATGCAGTCAGCTGCGGTTTCATCAGGGACCCCTAAAAAAGAGCTCAGCAGGTTTTTTTGGCTTTGTGCGTGTTTTACAAAGAAGACAATTATGGGATAGCTATATGCAACAGGCAAACAACTCTTATGAGCTGCTAGCTTGTTAGGGCAGCTAAGGATTATAAAGATGGAATGATGGCTATTTTATTGTCCATGATGTGACACCCAAGTCAAGTTGATCTGGTGGAAAAGATTCCTACCTCTGTCTGGATACTCCTCAGTAACTGTTTCTCTTGAATGTTTTGAAGGGGCTAAACATTTTTTGGAGCAATTTGTTTTTAATAGGTGCCTAGTAGTTTAATAATTAGTTTCTTCCTTTCTTACTCAAAATGATGAAATTTCACTTGATGGCATCCTTTTATGTGTACTAGAATAATGAAAACGCCAGTATAGGAAGAGCCAAAAACAGACCCAGAAGGTTATCTGTAGGCTCTTTTGAAACATTTCTAGAAGACCTTATGTTAATAACACTTCTGGGAAACACCAGCCGTGTTACAGGCTAAACCACAAACTTGGGCTTTACTGCTTTCATATTTTGAAGGCGCTAGTTCCTTAGCAAGGGCAGGCTCCCCAGTCCTCTGCCTATTGCCTCTATGTGTCCTGACAGGCAGCTCTTTCCCAACGCCACAGAACTTGTGTCTAAATGAGCTGTATTTTTCCAACCATGTCCAAAATAAAGCTTTTCGGGCCCAGCGCAGTGGCCTAGCGGCTAAAGTCCTTGCCTTGAAAGCCCCGGGATCCCATATGGGCACCGGTTCTAATCCCGGCAGCTCCACTTCCCATCCAGCTCCCTGCTTGTGGCCTGGGAAAGCAGTCGAGGACGGCCCAATGCATTGGGACCCTGCACCTGCACGGAGACCCGGAAGACGTTCCTGGTTCCCGGCATCGGATCGGCATGCACCGGCCCGTTGCAGCTCACTTGGGGAGTGAAACATCGGACGGAAGATCTTCCTCTCTGTCTCTCCTCCTCTCTGTATATCTGACTTTGCAATAAAAATAATAAATAAATCTTTAAAAATAAAATAAAATAAAATAAAGCTTTTCTATTTCAGATTGAAAAAGCAAACAACCCAGTGAGAAATCTATGTGTTTCTTTTAAACCATTGCCTATCTAGAATTAATGTAACTTGTGAAGTAATAATTTGAATTTATTTTTCTCCAGTAGTGCTACCCTATATTGCAATACAGTGTTGAATAACCTGCCTACCATTTCTCTGTTTACTTTAAATGGAGTTTTACTTCACGTTTTGTGGTTATTTCTGGATGTGACATCTTTTTAAAAATATTTCTTTATTGGGGCCTGGCACAGTAGCACATTGGCTAAAGTCCTCACCTTGCATGTACTGGGATCCCAGATGGGCACTGGTTCGTAGACCAGCTGCTCTACTCCCCACCCAGCTCCCTGCCTGTGGCCTGGGAAAGCAGTAGAGGACAGCAAAAAGTCTTGGGACCCTGCACACATGTGGGAGACCTGGAAGAAGCTCCTGACTCCTGGCTTCAGATCGGTTCAGCTTTAGCCATTGCAGCCACTTGGGGAGTGAACCAGTAGATGGAAGTCTCCCTCTCTGTCTCTCCTTCTCCCTGTAAATCTGAGTTTCCAATAAAAATAAACAAATCTTTTAAAAATACATACTTATTTACTTGAAAGGTAGAGCAACAGAAAAAGAGAAAGGGAGAGACAGACATCTGCCCACTGGTTCACTCCTCAAATGGTTAAGGGTCACGGCTAGACCACACTGAAGGAAGGAAGCAAGAACTCCATATAGGTCTCCCGCATGGAGAATAATGACTGAAGTGCCTGGGCCACCTTCCTCTGCCTTTCCAGGCTCACTAACAAGAAGCAGGATCAGAAGCAGATTAACCAGGACTCTAACCGGCATTCTGATCTGGTATGTCGCTGTCGTGGGCTGTAGCTCAACTTGCTACACCACAATGCCATTTTCTGTGTTACTCAAATGGCTTAGTTATCAAAGCTTTATATTTTGTTGACTAGTATGGCTATGTCCTCATTATGGTTCTTTTCAGGATTTTTCTTGCTAGTCATCAGTGTATTTTTCCATATGAATTTTGGGAGCAGTCTAATAAGTATTCTGTTGACATATTAAGAATATTGTCCCAATCTGTTTTCTATTGCTTTATCAAAATACTTGAGCTTAGGTGATTTCTTATAAGGAGAAATGTATTTGGCTTACAGCTTTGGAAGTCTACGTACAAGGTACTTGCAGCTACTACGTTCTGGTGAGGTTCTTAGGACAGACGGCATTACTGTGGCTGTAGCACATAGGAGAGTGATCACGACAGGACAGAAAGAACGATCCAGGGACAACTCACTTGGGACATGTTGTATGATGCAGCAAGTTAAGCCACTGCCTGTGATGCTGGCATCACTTACCAGTTCCGTTCAAGTCTTGGCTACTCCATTTCTGATCCAGTCCCCTGATAATGTGTTTAGGAAAGCAGTGAAAGATGGCCCAAGTATTTGGAACCCTGTTACCCGAGTGGGAGACCTGGATGAAATTGCTTCTGGCTTATCCAGTCCCACTTGTTTGGGAAGTAAACCAGCAGATGGAAGATCTCTCTCTGTGAATCTGCCTTTCAAATAAACAAATCTTTATACACACACACACACACATACACACAGAGCAGTGTTGGCATTCCATGAATGCTGTTTCAAGTCCTGGCTGTCCCACTGCCTGTCCAAGTCCCTTCTAATGTATTTGGGAAAGCAGCAGAAGATGGCCCAAGTGCTTGGGCCTTTGCCACCTTTCTGAGAGACTCCATTGGAGTTCTGGAGTGCTGACTAATGTCCAGCCCAGAACCAGTTGGTGAAGCAATTTGGGAGAATGAACCAACAAATGAAAGACTCTCTTCCTCTCTCTCTCCATCCCTCCCTTTATATGCAGTCCAGATAAATACATAAAATCTAATTTTTTAATTATTATATCACTTCAGGTGACATTGTTCTGTAAGAAGAATTACATAATTGATCTTCATCTGGTTCTTTGTACAGAACTTATAATTTCTTAAGGGACCTATGAGTGTCTTTGGATCTCAAATTTGGTCTTTGATCCCAGATCTGGTTCCTGACAGGAAGTTCCCAAATCCCATGGAATTTGCTGGGTGATAGAACATCTTTTGTTTTTATATGGTTACTCTTGATAGAATCTTGGAGAACTTTAAAGTGGGAGCTGATTACCAGAAAGAACAAACCATGATTAGAAATGAGAACTTTTAACTCCATCCACTAATCTTCCAGAAAAGGGAGATTGGCTGGAGGTTAATAATTGATCACACCTCTGTGGTAAAGCTGAACAAAAATTGCTAAAACATGAGGTTCAGATCATCTGGGATGATGAATGCATCCATGTGCTAGGAGGGTAGTTTTCCTCCATTGCACATGCACAGAAGTTCTTGTATTTGAGACCCTTCCAGACATCACCCATGTACCTCTTCATTGGGGTGATTCTTTGTGTATTCTTTGTGTATTCTTTGTTTATTTTCCTGAGTCTTGGAATCATCAAATTATCAAATTTGAAGAGGGGTTTGCAGGAGCTCCAATTTTAGCCAGGTGAGACACCTACTAGTTGTGACTGGCTCCTGATGTTGCAGCTGCTTTTATGGAGTGGAACCATTTAAGCTGTGGGTTCTGAAGCTACCTCCATGGGGACTGAATTAAACTGTAGGGCACACCAGTTGGTATCTACAGACTTAGATAATTAATTGCTGTCAGAAAATCTGTCACCCATTTCATTTTAGAAGTGTTCTGTGATAGCCAAGGAAAACCAAGCTTGTCTTCCTTGCTTTACTTCATCTTCTTTTACAGTTCCAATCCTTTCTTTGGCATTAATTAAGATAACTTAATTATCTTAATGTTTCAAAGCCCTTACAAGAGAACTAGGAGTTCTTATCTCATCACTTATTAATTCGTTTATTCACTCAGTAAAAAACTACTTGTGGCTGATTGCATGTAGGCTCAGTGCTAGATACTGAAGATAAAATAGTAAAACTTTAAAAATGGCCTCTGCTCCCACACAGTGTGCAGTGGAAGAGCTAGATAAATAGAAACTGGTTTTATTCCCAACTTTGTTCTTATTTCTGTGTCCTCTGGTGTATTTAGAGTGATCTTTTCTTCTGCTTTCTTGGTTTAGATTCCCCTAGCTACACAAGGATTTGAGTGCAAGTAGTTTATTTGGAGAGGGAATGGGACAGTAAGGAGTAAGAAAGTAGAAATGAAGGAAGCCAATAAAAACTTTTAAAAATGTCTATTTATTTTTATCTAGTTGAAAAGATGGCACAGACAGAGAGACAGAAACAGACATGATCCATCTGCTGGTTCTACTCCACAAATGCCCACTACAGGGAGGGCTGGTCCAGGCTGAAGCCATTTACCCACAACACCATTTTGGATCTCCCACGTAGGGGCCAGGGTCCAAACACAACCCTTTATCTTCTACCTCCAAGATTTATTCCCATCAAGCAGGACCAGAAGCAGAGTAGCCAGGACTCAACCCAGCACACTGACAGGGAATGTGGGCGTCCTAAGCAGCGGCTGCACCTGCTTTTCCACCCCACCGACTGCTTCTTAATGAGCAGATATTTTTGCAGTGGACACTGGAAGCCCAAGCCTGCTGACACCTTCTGAGAAACTCTACAGAACATTCTCCATGAGTCAGCTTGCTAAGGGGCAAGGAAACTGGGGGATTCCTATCACATTAGTGGAGGGCTGCTCCTGGGAACATTAATTCCTGGGCACTTCTGATCTGCTTTTTTTGGTCACTGACAGTGTTCTTGCAGCCAGAGGGTGTCTTCAGGCAAAGGAAAGAGGGCTTGAGATAAGAAGCCAAGGACAACAGGGAACTGTCCCCAGGAGGTGCTGGGGACCTCAGAACTGTGCTGGGTATGGGCAGTAAGGATATCTACTATAAACACCTTCTATCTGGAACAAGGAGCTGTCTTTGGAAAGCACATCAAAATGATGGGGAGGAGGGACGAGGACATCAGAGTGTGGAAAATGAGTGCAGCTCAGACAACATTCCGAAGAGCATTGATCAGTCTCAATGAAAATTTCATATTCCATTCTCAGATGTTAATCCCATGGCAAGATTAATGATGCCTTTTGGGTTTTGTCCAATTTTCTTTATGAAGCTTTGAATACTGACTTTTAAAAATACCCTTCCCTAAAATTATAAATGTGGGCTTTTGTCCTCTTTCATATTTTTTAATGGGAGAAGTTAAAAAAAAAAAGAAATGATAGCTATTTCAATAAAGCTTTAACAAATAATAAGATAGTAAGATAACATGGCAGGAGGGTTGGTGTTTGGAATCCTAAAGCTTTTCCACCAACTGGCAGTGTGACTGAAGGCAAATCACCGAGCTCTCTGAGCCACAGCGTCCTTGTCTAGAAATGCTAACCACGCTCTACTTTCCCTATCAATTGTTTTAGTTTTGGTTTCTCCAGACACAGGTCAAGGGGAAAAACAAAAACTCTCAGGACTTGGGAGTTTGAAAACTTGAAAGCTCCAGTTGGTGGCCTTGGGGATGCATCATTATAACCTGACCATTTTCTTTCACATTATCTCTAGGAGAAGGACTATTTTTAGTTTTATTATTTTTTCTTCCTAATAACAAGCTATTGTTAGAATGACACATTTATTTTAGCTATCAGTCAGTACCTTATGAAAAGAAATATGTCTTAAAGCAGGTGAGTAGCATTTGCATATTAATCAGGTATAGCAAATTATTCTGTGGGAAAAAGAATTCATTCTGGCAGAGGAAGAAATCAAGGGAAGACGTGGTGAAGCAGTAGTCTCACACAAAGTTTGATGTAAAATACAAAGCCTGCTTCTTCCTTCTCCCTTCTTATGCCTACTTGTGAATTCAAAAGTGATCTCATTCCCTCCTGAACGCCTCAGATGTGTTTCGTTTTGCTTATTTATTTATATTTTGGTTTCTTTGTATCAGTGTTATAAGTTGGTAGATCCTGTTTTTATGAATGTGCTACAAATGGACACTCTTAGGATTCAGCCAAGACACAGATATCAGTACTTTGCATTGAGATGTTTCCACCACTGGTGAGGGGTGCCATCTTAGTTCTGAAGTTGTTCATATGCTCACCATTGATGACTGTATGGCTTTGGAATTGCAGATATATCCACATCATTTTCCTGAGAAGGAAACCAGGGAAACTGGCGTGTTTAAGTGAAGCAGGCCACAGCTCTGTTCCTGGTGCTTGCAGGCCTAGAGTCATTCACTGTGTCTAAGCCCAGAATCATGTATCAGCGATGAAAATATACGCATTTCTAGGAGGAAAAGCAAAACAGTGCTCTTGGGGCCAGGGTTTGGGAGTGAACAAGAGGAGTCAATGTCTCTTGTTCCATAAGCTGAGAGACTGGATGTAAATGAGTGTGGGCTACGGGTTGTTTGAAGAGGGTACAAGCAAAGTTTCCTTGGAATTTCTGACTGCTTGTACACTTTCCGTCGAAGAAGACAGAGCTCTTCCCCTACTTCAGTTAGAGGAGAGGGACTGTATGCGAGTCACTTGGAGAACTTGATCTGTGGCCCTGCAGATGGGGAGACAGTGTGCACTGTGGTGACACAAGCCTTATGGGGAAAGGTGGAGCTACGCTGGGAGGAAGAGAGAAGGACAGTGGGAGGAATTAGGCTGCTCTTGGAGTCAGCTGCACATTGCCAACGGCCAGAGAAGGTACACAGGAAAGGAGGCACTTAGGATCACTTCCTACTGTTGTTTTGGAAAACTACCACAGAGCCTCTTGAACTAGGAATTCGAAGTACTGGCTGCTTAAAAGTGGTTGGCACCATCTTGGCTTGGGTTGGGTGCCCAAGCGGGACTTGCCACCCCACCATCCACTTTTGGCTGGTTGGGGGAAACACAGCCTAACCTCCTGAGCCAGGAATTCAAAGCACCGGCTGCTTAAAAGTAGCTGGTGCCATCTTGGCTCAGGCGAACACCACTGGCCACTAGGCAACTAGCTCTGGGAACTTGGGCGTGACTTAGGGACATCCAAGAATAAAGCTACCATACATGTAGGTGAGGAATGACTTCTGAGGGACTCCCAATGACAGGGCCACTGTACTTGCACGTAAGCAAGGAGATTGAGACCTGGTGGTTTGGCAGAGTAAGTCCAGAAGACCTGTATGGGTCAGACTGATGCACCAGTCCACATGGGAGTCCTGAGTTGGGCTAGTTAGTTTGGAACATTGCTGACCACCATACACCAGCCCACATGAAAGCTAGTGCTGGGGGCCTGTTTGGCAGGGCTAGATCTCTGTACCTGACTGAGTGTTGGAACAGGGGACAGGTCACTTTAGTTAGGGCCATGACACCAAACAGCACATGAGAGAAGCAGGTCCAGGGGTAGATTCTATGTGGGATATGTGGTCCCAACCCTGTGGAAATACAAATTCCACTAGTTAGCTTAAGAGTTGGGATGGTCCTGTGGAACTGCAATCTCCGCTAGCACGCCCAAGAACTGTAGATGGGAACAGGCCTGGCTGGGGAGCTAAGGGAACTCCAGCTGGGTTGGGATTCCTACTGGTGAACACGAGAGCTGAACTGAGGGCAGCAGACTGGGTCTGGGGAGTGACAGACTGGGCTATACTTCAGCACTCACTGGTACACATGAGCGCCAGAGTGGGTGTGGAACAGGCTGGACTTCTGCTGAATCACGTGAGAGCTGTGTCTGGGCACAGACTAGGTGTGATTGGGCTATAATTCGCAACAGCAAGAACCAGAATGGGTGTCGGCGGGTTGAGCAAGGGTACTGTTCCTGTCAGGACAAGAGGTGGACAAAGTCAACCAGGGCCAAGGACCCACTGGTGTGCATGAGATCTGCCACTGGGTGGAAACTCAACAGAGGAGCCTGGGAAACTCCTTTGTAGGGACGCAGTCCGTGCAGGTTAGCGCAAAAACCAAGTCAAGGAGCATCAATGGTCATGCCAGGTTACAGTATCTGCTGGCATACATGAGGGTCAGATCTGGGGACAAACCAGTCTGGGCCAGTTTATAACAATCTATCGGCAGATCTGAGAACCAGGACAGAGTGCAGAAAGAGCCAGATCAGGCTGCAACACGAGCCGGTTCACACTAGGGCAAGGTGATAGTGGATACTGAGACGGGGCAACCATGTCAACCTGGGGTCAGTGGGTGCCAGGTTCATTAACCCCAAGGAAGGAGAATCTGGGGGTGTTCGGTCACCTGTCCTGGGTCCTGGGGCCCACCTGCGAGATGGGTACTGTGTTTGTGAGCCCCGGGGCTGGGGGATTTTGCATGGCTCAGGTCGCCTGGCTTTGGTCCTTGAACCTGGCCATGAGTGAAAAAGGCACAGCAGTAGATGAAGACCCTGATGCCCATGGAGAACATGGCAGCCCATTTGGTATAGTTGCAGTGGAAGGAGAACACAGCAAATTGAACAACTACCCCAGCAAACAGTGACAGCAAAAATCTGGGTGAATGGAGACTTGAGGTTGACTATGTCAGCCAATGGACATTGGGAGGATTGCCTCACCCTTGGATTGGCGAAATCAACAGCATTTCAGAACTAACCAAACCATTTGGTCAGAATCCTCAGAACATGCACTATAGCAGGACCCTGAGTTGATATTGTGAGGTGGCTCCCCATCCCCTTTGCCAAAATTGCTGTATTAAAAAAATAGGGCCCAGCGTGGTAGCCTAGTGGCTAAAGTCCTCGCCGCACTCGCCGGGATGCCATTTGAGCATTGGTTCTAATCCTAGCAGCCCTGATTCCCATCTAGATCCCTACTTGTGGCCTGGGAAAGCAGTCGAGGATGGCCCAAAGCCTTGGTTTTTGGCTTTGGATCGGCTTAGCTCCTGCCATTGCGTCTGCTTGGGGAGTGAATCAGCAGACAGAAAATCTTCCTTCCTGTCTCTCCTCCTCTCTGTATATCTGACTTTCCAATAAAAATAAAATAAATAAAAATTATGCTAAGTAAGGATGGTGTGAGAGACCAATTTGGTTTCTACCTCCTGCGCACATTGAGCCGTGTTCAGTAACAATTTCTTGTAGAGGTGCAAATTTCCGTAATTCTGATTTTAATCATATTCTGCTAATAGCTATACTATTCTGAAGAAGTAAACCAATTGCCACCTGACAAGTCTATGAAACAGGAAGAATCCCTTCAGGGCAGTGTTGTGATATAAACTGAATTAAACCACCTGCAGCCCATATTGGAATGCCTGGGGGAGAGCTCCACCTCTACGTCATCTTCTTAAGGATATATTTATTTTTATCGCAAAGGCAGATTTACAGAGCAAAGGAGAGACATGGAGAATTATCTTCTGTCCACTGGTTCACTCCCCATTTGCCCACTACAGCCAGAGCTGAATGGCTCGAAAGTAAGGAGCCAGGAGCTTCTTCTGGGTCTTCCCCAGGCTATAAGCATGGAGATGGATGGGAAGTGGAGCAGCCGGGACATGAACTGGTGCCCATAGGTGATCCCAGGAGATGCAAGGCAAGGATTTAGCCACTAGGTTTTCGCGGCAGCCCCTCACCTCTACTTCCGATCAGCTTTCTGTGAATGTACTTCCTGGAAGGCAACAAACGATGATTTAAGTACTTGGGTCTGCCACCAACGTAGGAAACCTACATGGATTCTTGACTCATGACTTGGGCCTGGCCCAGCCCAACCCAGCCCAGTCCTGTTGCAACACACTTAGGAGTGGTGGATCAACAGACTCTCCAGCAGGTGCTATACTTTTTAAATCAATTAACTGGGAAAAAAAAAAAAAACCCAAGAATTCTCCCTTACAGACCAGGAGGATGAAAAATGCCTGGCATATGGGAGAGGCCCCCTGATGTGGTCTTCCCTCTTCTAGACCACATGCTGCAGGCTCCTGAGGCTCATTTTTGTTTCCCGGGTTTTTACCAGAATGCCTGGAGACAGTAAGACCTCAGTACCTGCTGAAGAGTGCAATGTGCACAACAAAGCTCCTGACCATGGCAGAGGATGCAGGTGCTCGGTCCAGTCCGCTCAGGCCTTCTCAGGGTCAGCTTGCCAAGCTGCTAATAGCAGGAGCCTCCATCTGTCTTTTCAAGGGCTTCCTCTGGCTCGTTCTGTTTAGCTACGATGCAGATTGGAAGGGCAGGAATTGATGTTCTCCACCTGTAAAGCGTTCCTTAGCCAGTGACTGCTGGGAGTTGTGGATAAATACCCCATTTCCTTTTCCACTGGGTGGGAAAACTCTGAGGCCCTTGTTCCACAGTTCTGATAGTTCTGCACAGCCCACCAAATAAACTCCTTACAGTCAAATCTTTGCCTCATGATTGTTTTCTGCAGGAAATCTAAAGTTTGAAATGTATGTGAAGACATCGGAAGCAGTCCCTCTCTTTCCCATAGTATCCATCTCTACTCCTACTTGGTTTCAAATCTTCATGTAATGAACAAATTACTTGGCTTACCTCATTTTCATTCTAGGCCTGTGCACTTGCCAAGTCACAGCTGTCCAGTGCTGGTGGGGCAGTCATCTTCATTTGGCTGGTTTCCTGAGCTCATGTCCCATGGCTATTGTAGTAACACAAATCTTCCTGTTTTCCTGACAGGAGGATTACTCCAGATTCCTCAGGAATCTCCATCCTGGTCTGATCTGTCTGCTAGTGTAAAGTCAGCAGCTGGATATTATTACCTTTCTCTTTTTCTGTATCAGGAGCTAATTTCTTTAGAGACCTTCAGTACATTTGCTGCAGATCAACGTGTTCTCTTTGCTAACTGATGTGGGAAACAGTCTGAGGGGTAGGAGAACCTAGAATGACTTGGAAGAATTTCAGCTGCGACTGTTGAAAATTAAACCAAGGACAGATCATATTCATAGCCAGACAACTTGCAAAGGCTTAAGGAAAGATGAAACTTGCAGATTTTCTAATCATATACTTTGAAGTATGAAAACATTTAATATAAAATCAAATTTAAAAGCGTTAAAGCTATTGGCCTTCCAGGCTGCAAGTCTCCAATCAGTAACTTTTAAAGCCTTACTGGAATGGTGGGATGGTTTGGAAGAGTTTTCCCATCGTACGTTACTAAACTTGGCACTTCCCAATGTTAAATAAGAAGGCAACGTTGACATTAAAATCCAATCCCAGAAAAAAGAAGACATACCTTTTGCATGATAATATATAGCCGATTAACTGGCAGAAGATTGACTCATCACGGTGCAAGAATGTCTGACAATTGCACTTTCCAATCCAGAGGCCATTCCACAGGGAGAGCTATTTTTCCCAATTTCCAACCCAAGTATGGATAATTTCCTGTTTTCCCGCATCCAGCAACAGAACTGTAGGGCTAAGAATGGCTGACAATTAGCTGTGCTGAAAGCCACATACCGATAGGAGGACCGTAGCCAAGGGATGAGGCAGAGATGGGTTTATAAGAACTGAGTTTTGGAGCAGAAAATAAAAGGGAGTGAAGAAAGTCAGGGCTGTGTCTCGCTAAATGCCAGGTATAGTTTCTGAGACACAAGTAAAATCCACATGGGGAATTCCAGAGGGAGAGGAAAAGGCAACAAGAAAGGAGCATTAACTATGCATGAGTACATGTTCAGGGTGGGCAGCACGTGTGTCTAGCTCAAGCAGGGTAAAGGATACAGTTTCCTCTCTACAGTTATCATCACATACTTGAATTTCTCTAGATGGAAAAACATGGAGAACGTGGGCATGGATTTGCCTGGTCTACCCAGTTACTGTCTTCCAAGACAAGAGACTTACTGCATGGACAGTCTTTTCTTTCTCTTCTCTGTTCTTTCTTTTCTTCCTTTCGTTTTGTATTTCCTTTCTCATTTTTCTTTTTTCTCTTCCTTCCTTCATTCTTCTCTTCTTTTCTTTTTCCCTCTTTCTCTCCTTCACTTTTTTCTTCCTTCTTCCCTTTCTTTTCTTACTTATCCACTGTGCCGTTCATTCTCCAAATGGCTGCAACAACCAGGGCTGCACCAGCTGCTTCATCCAGGTCTCATACGTTAAGTGCAGGAGCCCAAGCACTTGCACATCTTATGCTACTTTCCCAAGCACAGAAGTGAAGAAAACAAAAAACAAAAGCCAAGATTCAAACTGGGGCCCATATGGGATGCCGATGCTCCAGGCAGTGGACTCACCTGTTATGCTACAGTGCTGGAATTGCGTTTTTCTTTAGCCAGCGTTTTAAAGGATTTATTTATTTTTACTGAAAGGCAGATATAGAGAGAGCAGGAGGTACAGACAGATCTTCCATTCATCGGTTCACTCCCCAAGTGGCCACAGTGGCCGCAGCTGAGCTGATCTGAAGCCAGGAGCCTGGAGCCTCTTCCAGGTCTTCACATGTGTACAGGGTCCCAAGGCTCCAGACCATCCTGTACTGCTTTCCCAGGCCACATGCAGGTAGCTGGATGAGAATTAGAGCAGCCAGAACATGTACTGGTGACTATATGGGATCCCGACTCGTGCAAGGTAAGGATATAGCCACTGAGCCATGGCACTGGGCCCTCTTCTGCCAACTTTAAACGATAATTTATATGACTCAACCCAGGTTCCCCATGTAGGTACATAGGCTCAAAAGCTTAAGTCATCTTCTGTTGCTTTCCTGATATTAGCAAGAAACCAAATCAGAAGTAGAGTGGTCAGGATTCAAATCAGCCCTCCAACATGGGACACACCACAATGCCAGCCCCAGCAACAACAGCCTTTAGTAGTATTTCTTTTGAAGAGTAGAATCTAATTACTATTAATTAGTTATTTTATAATTTTATTTATATAATTTTATTATTTATTATTTTTATTATTTTAAAAAAGATTTATTTTTAGTAGCAAGTCAGATATACAGAGAGGAGAGACAGAAAGGAAGATCTTCCATCCAATGATTCACTCCCCAAGTGGCTGCAATGGCTGGAACTCAGCCAATCTGAAGCCAGGAGCCAGGAGCTTCCTCCAGGTCTCCCACTCGGGTGCAGGGTCCCACTGCTTTGGCCCATCCTTGACTGCCCTCCCAGGCCACAAGCAGGGAGATGGATGAGAAGCGGAGCAGCCAGGATTAGAACCAGCACCCATATGGGATCCCGGCAGCATGTGCAGCGTAATGACTTTTGCTGCTAGGCTACTGTGCCAGGCCCTTTTATTTTATTATTATTTTTATTTTTTATATTTATATATTTTAATATTTATGTTTATATTTATTTATTATTTTTGTTAAAATATCATTACATAATTTATTATATGATTTTTATTATTTGAATACTATTTAGAATTTTAATAATTAATAATTAATAAAGATTAGTAGAATGTGGCAGAGGTAATGTTTCAGAAATCTTGGAAACCAAAATATGAAATGCAAACCATGGCTCACTGGCATAAAATGTTTTCAACTAAAGATAATTAAGAAGCAGACGTAGAAAAGCACTCTTTCCTCCCCCTATTTAACATGACTTTGTAAATATGTCTCCCTTCACCCTAAAGGAAGGGAAGCTAATCATTGAAGACAACATTTAAAAGCTCAGGTAGGCACCGGAGGATTCTATAAAACAATCTTACTCCATTGCAATTTTATCTTCCCAAGTTTTCCTACCTCATGAAGCCTAAAACTGCTTTCCTCTGTCTTGCCACATCTCTAAAAGTTGTTATCTTTGTCCAAGATCCTACAGTAGCTAGTTGTAAGCCACTGCTTTGAGTTACCTTTCACTGAGACTTCTCCTGGGTGACCTACACTACACATGTTGACAGACTGGCTTGTGTTTTCCTGGTTAATCTGTCCTTCAGTACAGGGGCATGTCTCAGTGAGTAGAAACCATATGTGTTCTCCTGCAGAAGCCTGAACACTAGGAAGGATGTCCTAAGTTTCCGTGTAAGAAGTTGAGCCGCTCTGTCCACTACACTAAGGCATTACATGTGACTGACATGAAAGCACGCTGGTCAAAAGTCACAGCTGAGACCAACCTTCCAACCATCCTGCGAGGATTCCCCAGAACAGGCTATCCACCAGCTGAGCATCAAGACAGTGCAGTGGACGCCATGTGCAATGGAAGACTCTCCTACTTCAGCTAAAATAAAACAATTGGTTTTTCAAGCCATTAGGTTTTGAAGTAGCCAATGAAAGAAGACAGCAGTAGGGCCCAGCGCGGTGGCCTAGCAGCTAAAATCCTCACCTTGAAAGCCACAGGATCCCATACGGGCGCCGGTTCTAATCCCGGCAGCTCCACTTCCCATCCAGCTCCCTGCCTGTAGCCTGGGAAAGCAGTTGAGGACGGCCCAAAGCTTTGGGATACTGCACCCGTGTGGGAGACCTGGAAGAGTTTCCTGGTTCCCGGCTTCGGAGAGGCGCAGCACCGGCCGTTGCGGCTCACTTGGGGAGTGAATCATCGGACGGAAGATCTTCCTCTCTGTCTCTCCTCCTCTCTGTATATCTGACTTTGCAATATATATATATATATATATATATATATATATATATATATATATATATATAAAGAAGACAGCAGTAACTAGAACAGAAGTACAGAAGAAAGACCATATTTCACGGTAAGTTCTGCACTCAAATTCGAGATTCATTATTTATCAGCAATGGAATCATTTCTAGCTTTGCCTAGCCTGTTTTCTCCTGTGTAAAACAGAGATATTTATATTGGCTCACAAACTCATCATTCGGATAAAATGAGGACAGATAGAAAACAGAGCCTGGCTCTCAGCAGGTGCTCCATCCTACACCTTCTTCTCCAAGACTCTGGAAAGCACTTCTGTCTCTGTTTCTCCTGGGAACTCATTTTCTTCTCCTTTAGTCACCCAGTGTCATGCCAGATAAAACCTATCACCTGAGACCTTGGGGGAGAAAGAAGTCCACTAGCCATGCTCCTCAAAAACTAAGTCTGGATCTCTGCTCCACTACCAGGCATTGTTGACCTGACTGGCTTTTATGGGATGGATCATAACGAACAGCTACCCCAAATTTAATAAAGAATCAGGGAAGGAAATAAAGAGATGAAAAGGAATTACAAAAGAGATTCAATTTTTTTTTGTATTTTTTTAGCAAAAAGTTGCTATGCTACACAGTCAGTTTTTATTTAAAAGCCATAGTATTAGAGAAAAAAAAAAAATAAGGTTTTCAGCACCCAGGGAGCAGGTGGGATCTTTCCAGACTTGGGAAATATCAATGCTCTCCAAGCTGCAGGCTCTTTGTCCCCCTTTGATAGTCATCTGGAAGCTGACCAGCAACCAGCAGGTGACCCTACATGTGATAGTAGAAAGTCACCACAGAGAAGAAGCTCAAGTTGATGATTTAAAACCCCTACAGGATTCCTGCTGGGGAAGCCGGCTACATTTCTCATATTTATTTGGAGCACTTAGCTGAAGAGGGAAACTTAAGAACTTACACTGTCTTCCCTCCCCTATTTTAGGCAGTGATCTCCTCTACTAGCAATTCAGAAAAATAGTCTCCTTTTCTTCCCTGCTTGGGCAAATTTCACAAGCGTTATCTCTAAGGAGTTCATTTTTCATCTAGACATTGAACCAGAACTCACCAACTGTGCCTTCCCCTCTTTGCCCTTATACTGGAAATGTTTGCATTCTAGATGCCTGTGAACGACAATTCCATGGTCTCTTTTCCTTTACAGACTTACCTGAGATTCAGTTGTCTTCTCTTGACTTTTTTTTTTTTTTTTTTTTTTTTTGTATAAACTAAGCTGAATCCTTTAGAATTAGAATGCCACCATAAGGTAGGGACCATGTCTAGGAAATTCTAAACACTTAAGATTTCAGGCCTGGATTAAATAGATGGCTACGGCTAATATACACCTGTGCTATGTTTATAAAGCACTTTTGAGGTTAGACTTATTTGAACTTCACAATTCTTCAGTGAGGTGGGAATTAAGCCCATTTTAAAAGAGAAAAGCAGGTTTTCAAAGCCACGCTCAACATCATAGAGCTATAATGCACAAAGTTGGGCGTCAAATCTGATTGTTGGATTCCAGACTCCGTGTATGCCCATCTTGCTACACTACTTTTCATTATGGTTGACATTAGAAATGAGTTCTTCTTATAAGTAGGGATATAGTATCTCTTCCCATCAAAGATCTCGGCATTTTGGCTGAAGAAGTAAAAAACACCAAAGACACCCAGATTGTATCAACCCAGCTATATTCCTTTTCCACACCATTGGCCGTACATTTTTAAAGAATATTAAAAGCTACCCTTTAGAAAACACTTCTAAGTGCCAGGCCTTGCTATATTACCTCTGAAAACATACAATTAATATGCAGCTCTTCGCCAAAGGTATTGGTTTCCCAGTTTTGCATGTTAGGAAATGAATCTTGAGAGGTCAGACAGCTAGAGTTATGGAGCTGTGCCTGGCACTGTGGTGCAGTGGGTCACTTTGCACCCTGTGATGCTGATGTCCCATATAAGAATACCAGCTGAAGGAAGTAACAGTTTCTCCACTTCTGATCCGGATCCTTGCTAGTGTGCCTGGGAAAGCAGCGGAAGCTGGCTCAAGTACTTGGGCCCCTGCATCCCACCTGGGAGACCCAGAAGGAATTTTTTGCACCTAGCTTCAGCCTCACACAGTTCCAGCCATTTGGAGGCATGGACCAGTGGATGGAAGATCTTTTTATCTCTGTCTCTCCCTATAACCTTGCCTTTTAAATGAAAAAAATAAATCTTAAACAACAAACAGGAGTTGTGAAGCTGGGATTCAAGGCTGGTTCTTGACGTAAGTCATGGTTCTGTTGCATTCTCCTTCCCAACCCAGCCCCCGAGCCCTGGGCTCAGAATTGGCCTCTTAGAGGATCCAAAGAATCAGGACATTGGGAGACTTTTACCATCACCTTTTTAAAGTGCCCTGGAAGGTACAACCCAGAAAGACCAGGTTTGCTAGAAAGGACAGGGGAGGAGTACAGTGCTGTCCCAACCCAGAAGCCTTGGTTCACCTCACAACCACTAAGTGAGCTTTGACAGCAGGCCCATGAGTGAGGAGCTGGGTTAGTTCCACATCCTCATGCCAGGCACAAGACATCACGAAGAACTGCTGCTCAGTAGGGCTCTATTATAGCTCACAGTGTCATTCCCAACAAGACGGACTTGTGCAATGATTTTTATCATCTTCTCAGGAATGTGTATACCTCTGCCTGCCCAGTTCTCTGTTATCACCTTTTATATCATTGGGAGCCAAGAAACCTGGCTTGTCTTCGGGAAAAGGGAGAGACTATTATACAAACAAGAAAGCAGGTGTCTTGATCATGAAGACAGTAAGCTGTAACACATCTTGGGTACCAGTCTCCGTCTTCCCCTAGGTGGTCAATTATGAAGGAAGTCTAGACTGGTTTCTTGTGCATCCTAGGGTTCCAAGACCTGTCTGTACTCTATTATGGGTCAAGTGTGGGAAACCTACAACAGACTTTTGATTTGGATGAGGAATTTGTTTTTATTTAGGAAGTAGAGCACTCAGTAAACTGGTTTCCAGGAGAAGGTTTTCCTATGGTCCAGATCCTACTGGTGGTGGTTTCTAAGCAAGAAGATCAGCATGGCAATAATTATGCCAATCACAAAAAAGTCCCAGTATGGTCCAAGGGTGTTGTCCAATTTCATCCATTTCCATTTCATTGTGAACTGCTGGTAAGAGACATTCAGTTAACAAACAAACCCCAGCCTCTCACATGACTCAGAACCACCACCTCCACTCAAGCCCACGAATAGCACCCATCCTCTCCCACATTCCCTTTTGCTTCCCTCAGTCTAGAAGACATACCTTTGCTTACTGACAGCTCCCAGATGGGGCTTAACTACTACCTTCAGAATAGCCCCAAAGATTTATAGATTTCATTTCTGCTTTTTCAAACCACAGCTCTTTGTGATATCACTTACCACTTGCCATCTGCTTACCAGTCTCAGATTTTGATGGCAAGAACAATGTTTTCAACAAGTATATACAGCACATGCTGCTTTGTTTAAAACTCTAACCTAGGATGAGCTTAAAAGATCATCTGCCAAATGAAGTCCCTGGTTGCATTACAAAATTCCAACACATACCCAGTATAATCACCCAAATCGGTCTGTGTGGTAAATTCGAGGTTTTGAATTCACCTATCAAAGCAAAATCAGTGTACAAAAAGACCCCTTTGTTGGGTCTTCATCATTTCATTCCTAACCATTGTTCATGGGAGTTTTCAGAGATTTGAGACCAAGTGAAGATAAACTTACGTTAAGAAACAGGACATCTTGGAGGAAATGCACTGTTTCCAGCTTTATGAGGGCAAAGAACACAGGAATGTGAGCATCTGGACTTGTTTCAGCAGCCATGTCATATAATCTCCTGGCTAAGTGAATGTCCTGGAAGTAGAAAAAGAGACCGTACTCGTTAGGTGTAGATTCTTTAAGAACAAGTAAGCTCCTAGATGTATCATCAACTTCTAGAAGTATCATCATTTGTATTTGGCACATAGACTGACTGCCACGAGATTTTTTTTCTCTCATCCCTGGAACTTATGAATGAGGACATGTTTTGTCGCAAAGGAAACTTTACAAATGCAGTATAGGTAAAAGGCCTTCAGATAAAGAGAGAGTGCCCTTGACTCTACCTAATCACCTGAGCCTTTAAACACAAGAGTTGTGTCAGGGCTAAAAACGAAAGAATCAGAAAGGTTCTCAGCATGGGTGGCTAATTTGAGTGAGTGAGAAGGAATTCAAATAGATAGCAAAGAAACAGCACTTTAGCAAGGAAAGGGAACTACAACCTCAAGAAACTGAATTCAGTCAGCCTAACTATTCCTGAGGTGAATTCTTTCCCAAAACCCTCTGGTAACAAATATGACCATGATTTTCACCTTGTCCGTCCCTAAGTAGAGGACCCAACCAGCCATTTGGAGTTTTAACCTACAGAAATTGTAAGATACTCAGACTAATTTAAGCTACTAAATTTGTGGTCATTTCTGATGGCAATCATAGACCACTGGCATGATCTTCAAAAGGCATTTCTGGATATCCCCTGACCAGCCCCTAGCTATGATTGCAATGAAAGTGCAGAAGACATGTACAGTCCTTCAAAACAAATAAAAAGGTAGTAACCAATCATCATGGCCAACTTCTAATAATCTTCATGGTACTTATCATATGTGAAGTTACAAAATGCTCATCATTTGTTTATTTACAGATCCTTAAGGACAAAAGACTGTGTGTTTTTCCATGAATTGTCTGTATCTGGCCAGCACTGTGGCACTGTACATTAAGCTTCCACTCGCAGTGCTGGCATCCTGTATGGGTGCCGGTTTGAGTCCTGGCTGCTCTACTCGCAAGGATAATGGCCTGAGAAAACAGTAGAAGGTTGTTCAAAGTCTTGTGACCCTACAGCCATGTGCGAGACCTAAAAGAAGCTCCAGGCTCTTGGTTTCAAATTGGTCTAGCTCTGGCCATTGCAGCCATTTGGGCAGTGACCCAGTGAAAGAAAGATCTCTTTCTCACTCTATCTTTCCTTCTCTCCTTATAAAATTGCATTTAAAATAGAAATAAGTAAATCTTGTTTTTAAAGTGATTGTGCTTTTAATTTATTAAACTATTTTAGGTCTTGGTTTGGATGTTGATTCCTCAAATGATATACTGCTATACTTTTAGGGACTTCTAAAATTGCATTATATTGCACCCAGACATATTTGTTTTAATTGTGTTTTGCTCCCAGCCTACTTCATGTTTGCTCTGTTTGCTTGAATAATAATGAGAAAGCTAAGTTATATTGCTTTCGAAATTTGAAGTGTCATGGGCCTGTTCCAGAATTGTATTTTGCTTGGGTGCTCTTGAATTATTTTCAAAATGAAGTGGGAGAAGAAACGAGATTTTTCATACTTCATAGTCACCTACATTGCTGTCTTTCCTGCTTTATCACACAAGTTTCAGTAGCTGGGAGTTTCTTGAGGCCTGCAGTAAACCTATTTTCCTGAGTGGCGTCTTCTCTGAGGTGTTCTGCTTGTCTGTTCTTAAAAATCTCTAAAGCCTCATGTCTGGCAAATTGACTTGTTGGAGAAAGAGGAACATCCTTGCTTAAAATACTTAAAATTCAGAAGATGGCTTGGAAAAAAAAATCTTCCTGGCAACAGAGAAAATAGACATTCTAAAAACTCTAATTTGTGTCTCTAATTCCAACGAATCCAGTGGGTGTTCATATGAATGCACCCTGTGGATTATAACGGCTGTGTCAGTCCCACGCATGAAAGGCACATTGACTTGAACAGGGGGGCATTCAGGGAACGGCAGATTTTGTCAATATCTTAAGCATTCATTCTGAAGTTAATAGTTATTCATTTATTTCTTTAGGCACAAGCATCACAATTCAGTCACTTAGTTTACAACGAATATTGAGCAGTATCATTGCAGTGGGTTGAACTGCACCACTTGCCCAAAAGACATTACAATTTGCAGTGGTGATAGGGTCAGACGTGAAAGTCTCTTAATATTTCCAAAGAATGAAATTCATGACTGCTCCTGGTTAATTAGGGAAATCTCTATCCACGTCTCATTTATTTGAAACACACACAGAGAGAGAGAGAGAGAGAGAGAGAGAGAGAGAGAGAGAGAGAGATCACCAAATGTTCACCCTAGTTGAGCTGAGCTGAAGCCAGGAGCTGAAACTAACACGAATCTAGAACTGTGCACAAAGCTGGAACTTCAACCCAGACACTCAGATATGAGACACATGTGACCCAACCAGCTTGCCCATAGAGCAACTCACATAAAAAAGAGTTTTATTGGGCCTGGCGGCGTGGCCTAGCGGCTAAAGTCCTCGCCTTGAACGCCCCAGGATCCCATATGGGTGCCGGTTCTAATCCCGGCAGCTCCACTTCCCATCCAGCTCCCTGCTTGTGGCCTGGGAAAGCAGTTGAGGACGGCCCAATGCATTGGGACCCTGCACCCGCATGGGAGACCCAGAAGAGGTTCCTGGTTCCCGGCTTCGGAGAGGTGCGCATCGGCCCGTTGCGGCTCACTTGGGGAGTGAAACATCGGACGGAAGATCTTCCTCTCTGTCTCTCCTCCTCTCTGCATATCTGACTGTAATAAAATAAAGAAATCTTTAAAAAAAAAAGAGTTTTATTGCTACAGAGTTCTCATTTTTTTGAACTTACTAAGACTCCTAAATAACTCAAACAAAAATTTACTCCTGATAGTTTTTGACAATGCCCAAGATTCATTAAGAAGTCCATGGCACAACTAATTCACTTAGATTTAATTGTACTCTGTTTAGTACAATTGAGTTTATTTTGCTTCAAATAAAGTGGTTCTGGAGGTTATGTAAACCAATCTACATGTTCTTTCTAAAGATTTATTTGAGTTACAAAGAGAGAGAGAAACACAGAGAAAGAGATCTTCCACCTGCTGGTTCATTTCCCAAATGGCCAAACAGGCAGACCTGGCCAGTCCACAACTGGGAGCCAGGAGCCTCTTCTAGGTCTCTCATGTGGGTGCAAGGTCCCATGGTCTTGGACCATCTCCTGTTGCTTTCCCAGGCCATTAGCAGGTAGCTGGCTCAGAAGTGGGGCAGCTGGGACTAGAACTGGTCCTCATATGAGATGCCAGCCTCTGTGGCATAGGATGAGCTTACTACACTTCTGTGCCAGCCTCCATAGGTTCATCTTTTAAAGATATGCTTCCAGCTAAAATGTCAGGTATGCCAAAGTACTGCTCAATGTTCAAATGTTCAAAATAGCTTCTACAATTTAAAAAAATCTGTATTCTCCACAAAGTGTGTTTCTAACAATTGTTCAATTGCAGTTTTTACTGGGATAGCATATATTAACTAAGATGTAATTTTTTTATTTTTTAAAATATATATATTTTTAATTTGAAAAGTAAAGTTACACAGAGACACAGACACACAGAAAAAGATCTTCTAGTTCATTCCACAGATGGCCACAGCAACCTGGATTCATGTCAGGACAAAGTCAGGAATTCCATCTGAGTCTCCCATGTGAGTCAGGCAGGGGTCCTAGTAACTGGACAGTCTTTGACTGCTTTCTCAGGTGAAACCAGTGGACCCAAGCCAGAGTAGGATTTCTGAGTCTCGGGCATAACTAAGATGTAGTTGTGAAAATACTTTATTCTTGGTTCTTATTCTAAATATATGTATTAATTAGAAAGAATTTCTGAATAGACAGAGCTGAACAAATGCGGAAAAATATTTTACACCCATTCTTCGAACACTTTTATAAACATCTTTTTGAAAATTTTGTGTATTTACTTATTTATCTTTAAAGACGATTTTTGTTGGAAAGGCAGATTTATAGAGAGAAAGACAGAGAGAAAGATCTCTTGTCGGCTGGTTCACTTTCTTTTTTTTTTTTTTTTAAAGATTTATTCATTTTATTAAAGCCAGATATACACAGAGGAGGAGAGACAGAGAGGAAGATCTTCCGTCCAATGATTCACTCCCCAAGTGAGCCGCAACGGGCCGATGCACGCCTCTCCGAAGCCGGGAACCTGGAACCTCTTCTGGGTCTCCCACGTGGGTGCGGGGTCCCAATGCACTGGGCCGTTCTCAACTGCTTTCCCAGGCCACAAGCAGGGAGCTGGATGGGAAGTGGAGCTGCCGGGATTAGAACCGGCACCCATATGGGATCCTGGGGCGTTCAAGGCGAGGACTTTAGCCGCTAGGCCACCGCGCAGGGCCCTAATCTAGGGAATTTTTAATCTGTATAATATTTGTTTTCTGTTTCTTTACCCAACAGTGTATGTCAAGAGATATGCTGTGACTTATAGTGCTATTTTATTATAAGGCATTTTTTATGGTTGCAGAATGAATTCTAATAAAGACTTATGAAATATATATATGTGCCAGTCTCCAACTGTTCTACTATCATTCATGATAATTCAACACAGCAAGTAATCTTGTTAACTTCACTTTACAGATGAACTGAAATGTCCTGAAAGGTTTTCACTTCTGGAAATTCATATTACTTTCAAGTGGCAAACGTGGGCTCAACTCCAGATAGTCTGATTCTAGCCTCTGATATAAGCACTAGGCCATAAAAACACAAAACTACACAGTAATTTACATTACATGTCTTCCACTTTGGTTTTTTCCCTGTAATCAATAAAGCTATGTGAATACAAGGTATTTTAGGCACACTTGTATTTCAAATTAATTTATTAGGGAAAGACATTTATTTTCACGAAAAATTTGACCTTTGAAGAAGTGCATGTTCTGTTCTGCCACATTTGAAGGAGGGCCATTTTAACTCTCTGAATTCAGCTATACTTTATTTTTTAAAAATATTATGTATCTGTATTGTAAAGTCACATTTCCAGAGTGAAGGAGATATAAAGACCTTCCCTCTATTGATTCATACCCCAAGTAGCTGCAATGGCTGCAGCTGAGCTGATGTAAAACCAGGAGCCAGGAGCCTCCTCCCAGTCTCCCATGCAGGTGCAGGGTCCCAATGCTTTTGACCATTTTTTACTGCTTTTGTAGGCCACAAGCAGAGAGCTGGAAGGTAAATGGAGCATCTGGGATATGAACCAGTGCCCATATGGGATCCCAGGCATGCAAGGCTAAGACTCAGCCACTAGGCTACCATGCCAGGCTCTAGCTATAATTTCCAGAAATAGCCCCCGCTGCTGCTAGAAAGGAACCCACACAGATACAGCCAAATAATCTTTGACAAAAAGACAAACGACAATCCAGGCAAATGGGAAGGTCTGTTCAATAAATGCTGTTGGGACAACTGGTTAATAGCCTGCAGAAACAAAAAGATAGACCCACATCTCTCACCATACACTAAGATCAAATCTAAATGGATAACAGATCTAAACGTACATCCAGAAACCTTCAAACTTTTGGAAGAAAATGTTGGAAATACTCTGCAAGATCTAGGGGTAGGTCCCGACTTCCTAAAAAGGACACCAAAGGCAATAGAAATCAAGACCAGAATAAACAAATGGGACCTCATCAAACTAAGAAGCTTCTGCACAGCAAGGGAAATAATCAACAAAGTAAAAAAGCAACCCACAGAATGGGAGAAGATCTTCGCGCACTACGTAGGTGATAGAGGGCTAATCTCCAGAATATACAAAGAGCTACAAAACAACCAAAATGTCAAAACAAACAAGCCACTCAAGAAATGGGCACGGGAAATGGGCAGACACTTCACAAAGGAACAAACCCAAATGGCAAATAAACATATGAAAAAATGCTCACGTTCCCTGGCAATAAGGGAAATCCAAATTAAAACATCAATGAGGTACCACCTAACGCCAGTAAGACTGGCCCACATGAATAAAAGCACCAACATACTTGTTGGCGAGGTTGCAGGGAAAAGGGAACCCTACTCCACTGCTGGTGGGGCTGCAGGCTGAAACAGCCTCTGTGGAAATCAGTATGGAGAATATTCAAACAACTCAAATTCAACATACCGTATGATCCAGCAATAGCACTCCTAGGAATATATCCAGAACACTTGTTTTATGAGAAACCAACATGCACTCCTATGTTAATAGCAGCACAATCAGTAATTGCAAAAACATGGAAGCAGCAGACGATTGGATAAGAAAGCTATGGTTCATCTACTCCATGGAATACTACTCAGCTATTAAAAAAAACAAAATGCAGTTCTTTGTGGCCAAATGGGCCAAACTGGAAACCATAATGCTAAGGGAAATGAGCCAATCCCAAAAGGTTAAATACCACATGTTTGCCTTAATTTAAGATGATATGATGTTATGTATAACATGTTTTGTTATGTATGTTATATGTTGTGTATAAACTAAAATTGAAATGTCAATGAGGTGGTCACAGAAGGTGGCTGGGAACCCGCATTTACTTTTAACATATTGGTTACTCATTACTATGTCAATTAATTCCATAATGATGTAAATTTTTGCTGATGGTATGTTGGAGCTTTTAATTAATCGGGATGATACTCTGCTGGCTCTGTCTTCAGACCAGAGAGGGTATACCTAAGAAGCCGTTGAACTTGACTGGACAATAAGATGCTGGACTCTATGTTTGGTATATGCTTGCAATGGGGGAATCTCAAGTGAACTTGAGCTGTGGTTATGCAACAAGGTGGAGGAATCCACCATGGTGGGAGGGTTTGGGGAGGGGTGGGGAGAATCCAAGGACCTATGAAACTGTGTCACATAATATAATGTAATTAATGAATTAAAAATAATAAATAAATAAATTAAAAATAAATAAATAAATAAATAAATAAACTCTGAAAAAAAAAAGACTACAGCTTTCACATTCCATAGGTGGTCAGACCAGAGAAATGAGAAATAAAAATGCTTTGTTCTATAGTTTCATATTTGACAGGCCTATTTATAATTTAATTGTTGGATGCAAATTTGTTTCCTCTGCAAGATGAAAAAATATGTTATCTAGAGGGTCTAAATATGTTTGAAACTCCTCTGCAAAGGTCAATTTTTATACACCTTTTGTCTTCTGGGACAGATTTCCTAGTTCTAATCTTTAAGCATTCATGATTTTTCCCATATAAAAAGATCATGATGTGTTTTTCATACTCCTTGTCAAAGCATTTTAGACAGGACCTCAGGATCCTGATTCCTTCACTTTGATTGTTCCTTCTTTAACATATTTGTAGTCCCTTTTAAAAAATGTTAAAGTCTTTTTAAAAAGAAAATACTTAATTGAAAATGAGAGAGAGAGCAATCCTTATCATCTGGTTTACTCTCCAAATGCTGAAACAGCTGAGGCTGGAGCGTAGAACAGCAACCAGGTTTCCTCTGTTGATGGCAGCAGCCCAGGCGCAAGGGCCATGAGCCACTGCTCTTCCAGGCACGTTCACAAGAAGCCTGATTGGAAGCCCAGGCGCTGAGGCTTGAGGCAGCACCCCAAGCACGCCAAGCAGTGGCTTCACCTGCCATGTCACTCGCCCTGATTCAGAATACTTCACTATAACACTCTTTTAAGGTGTGGGGACATGTATATGCATGCTATTTTTAGTTGAAGAACATATTTCTTTCAGAGAAAGCTGTAACTTCTTTGCAATCATTCTTTTTGTGTCCCCAGAATCTAACACAATACCTCCTCACAACAGCATAAGAACTTCATAAATATTTGAGCTGAATGAATGAATGAAAAGGAGAGCACAGTTCTACGGTGTTCTCCAAGCAGATATGTTTTAAAGTTGGAGTTTTGAAAGATTCTTCCAGCTGATGACATTGGAGCTCTTCCTTGAAAACTAAACTGGGCTTCGATGGACAAAAGCTTTAAAGAACAATCCTGGGGCCTGGCGGCGTGGCCTAGCGGCTAAAGTCCTCGCCTTGAACGCCCCAGGATCCCATATGGGCACCGGTTCAAATCCCGGCAGCTCCACTTCCCATCCAGCTCCCTGCTTGTGGCCTGGGAAAGCAGTCGAGGACGGCCCAGTGCATTGGGACACTGCACCCGTGTGGGAGACCTGGAAGAGGTTCCTGGTTCCCGGCTTCGGAGAGGCACGCACCGGCCCGTTGCGGCTCACTTGGGGAGTGAAACATCGGACGGAAGATCTTCCTCTCTGTCTCTCCTCTCTGTATATCTGACCGTAATAAAATGAATAAATCTTTAAAAAAAAAAAAAAAAAAAGAACAATCCTGGTGCAATAGCTCAGTGGCCTAAATCCTCACCAAGTGTATGCTGGATCCCATGTGGGCGCTAGTTTGTGTGATGGTTGATTCACTTCTTTCAGGTCTCTACATGTGGCCTAGCAAAGCAGCAGAGGGTGGTACAGAGCCTTGGGACCCAGCACCAGCGTGGCGGACCCAGAGGAGGCTTCTGGCTTTGAATCAGTTCTGACTATCACCATCATTTTGGGAGTGAACCAGCAGATGGAAGATCTTTGTTTCTCCTTCTGTCTAAGTTTGATCTCCCTTTCCAATTAAAACAAATCAAAATTTTTTCAAATTAGAGAAGCTCATTCCAAAGGGAATAGGGCAAAATCCAAGGGTTTCAGTTAAAGGTCTTTGTAAGAAGGAACGAATATCCTTGAATATGTACATATGGGAAAGTGGCATATCAAACCTTTATTGTCAAGGTAGGGTCAAGGAGGGTTTTGAACTCAGGGTAAGAAGTCTGGATTTCATTAGGCAACAGGAAGTCATTACAGTTTTTTTTAAATATTTGTTAATATATTTGTGCTTTTTTTGGTGTGGTTTTAGCAGGGAGGGAAGTTAGGGTAGAGCGGATAATAGTTCCAGAGTTACATTTTATCAACAGTAATATGAAATAAATATAAAATAAAACAGTACTTCATGAGATAAGTTATATATTAACATCATTGCTAACATCTGTAACAAATAAATCCCCTAATTTCCGCGGATTACCAGGACCAAAGTTTATTTTACCTCAGTCAATATTCCAATGTGGGCATTCTTGTTGGCAGTAAATTCTCTTTGCAACTGAGAGATCTAAGCTCCTTCCTTCTTGTGGTTCTACAACTCCTTGGCCTCTCTGTGGCTTCAGATGCAGACAGTGAAAGAGGAAAGAGACTGCAGGGAAGCTCTAGCTTCTTCTTAGGGCATTTACTACAGAAAAGACCCCCTTCACTTTTACTGCTCTGTAATCGTTGAAAACAAAACACATGAATGCAAAGGAATGTGCAAAAATCCAGGTCCTGATAAGCAGGTGCACCATAGCATCATGTGGTAACTAATTAAAGCAAGACGACTTCAAATCATTGGTGAATAAAGGTGTGTCTGCCACATACTTAAAGGGAAAAACTAGAATTGGAGGCTTTGAGTAGCCTTCAAAACAAGCCTGTAGGAGCAGAAATTCAAACTTGAACCAGGTATAGGTAGTGAAATGGCCAGAAGGGGCTGCACAGTAGGTTTGGCTCATGGTTTAAATTTCTGAAGTGCTTCTAATCAAACATAATTTGATAAGGAGTTACATAGCAATTTACAAGCTGTGTGATTATATTTCTAAAGTAGTTCAAATCCTTTCCCAGTTCCCCACCAGGTATTGTTTCATGTTCCCAGAACGATGCAGGTAGTCAGTTTTGGCTTCCAGTTTTAAGTTAAAAAGCTCATGAACTGAGATGGTTCTCAGTGAAGCTATCAGCATAATTCATCCTAGCAACAACTGTACCACCTAGTAACAGCTTCCTTTCTGAATGCAGATGAGAACAATGACCCATATTTTCCCATTGATTTATTAAGAGCTGATTTACACCTTACTTTCTTCCCCAGAAGTCTTAAATGCTCAACTACAATGTATCACTCCATATCACTTTCTTTGATTACCAAAGAAATGGAAGTGATATTACACTCATCTTTCTCCTTGATTTGCCACAGGATTAACTAATAAAGAGGATAATGAAGTGTCTTGTTGAAGGAATGTTTAATTATTTCATGACAAATACTAGGATGACCTATTCTAACTTCTCTGTTTTCAATGAAACAAGTTTTGGGATTTTAATTATCGGGATCTTCAGTTTAAGAATTAGAAACAGTGATATCTTGTTAATTCGCCATGAGGGGACAAGCTTAGCAAACTTTGCCTCAGACACTCAGTTGTCATTTTCAAAGTGTTACATAGAGGAATTAACAAAGACCGAGAGAAACAACCCCTTATTAAGGAAATCTAAGGTTCTCATATCTAGATCTGAAGAGCATTTTTAAATGTAAAGAATTCCTGTACTTGCAAAAAATTATGTACTTGCAACTGAGACTGATTCAAATGAAATGTCCACGATTAAACAGGAACCCTGCCAAAAAAGGATAGAAACAATGACCAGAGCTTTTTTTCTGAATGTATAAAATGGATGCATCAATGATTGCTATGTGGCAGAGTGAACGAAACGCCTGGGAGACAAACAAGTGATGACCACAACGAGGAGAACCAGCCCTTGTGATGCAGGGGACAGGCAGTGTGTGCTTTTCTACAGTGATGGCCACGTGTCCCCTTCCCCTCCTAGGGATCACTTCAAGGAGGATGTCAGGGGCTGGAATCCTCAATCACATGGGAGTAGGAGTACTAACTTGAATTTAACACATGGGAAGGATTCATTGTATCCTTCTCTATAGACAATCCTTTTCTCCATGATCATATTTTGCATGGGAAATGATGAATAAAAACTTCAATCTTGTTGAGTTTTAGCAGGTGCTAAAACTTAGCAGGAATTTAGCAGGTGCTCAAATTCCATTACTTAAACAGTCATTCAACACACTGGTAGATTACAAAGCCATTCCACAAAGGGTCACTGGTTTTTATCTCCAAAGCCTGGGTCAGGGCACATATCATTTTTCTGTCTTACTGCTGTGGATGACAGAGGAATCATGGGGTAGCTAAAGTAACGTACAAAGAACCATCTAATTTGGCTATATTGTCCGCTCCCATTCTCCCCAGATTTTATAAGTATGTGTAGTCCACATCTGTTAAGCCTGGTGTGAAACAAAGATCAACCAATAGGCAGGCTGCAAGAGATAGTGGGATAGCAGGGTCTTGCCTCGCTGGATAATTAGTACCTGAATAGTAAGCTATTGGTTGCTATGTGTGCCATAACCAGTTTTCACTAATTCTGAATTAGCAGCACAACTGGAAGAAGGAAGAGAGCACATAAAAAGGTAGTAGTTCCCACATTATTTGAGTCTAGGAATGCAGCCAGGAATACAAATCTTGAAACACTAAAAATGACTCAAGCAGAGCTTGCTCTCCCTCTATCAGCCTCTCTCCCTCAAAAGAAAGAAAGCAAGGTAACAGAGAGAGAGAGAGAGAGAACGGAAGGAAGGAAGACAGACAAGCATGAGGTTAGACAGGCCAAGGTAGAAATGCGATTTCCACCATGGGTGAACTCTGCAAGCTGGACACAGTAACATGGTCTCTCTGCACTGGGGTTTCCTCACTGTGATTTTGTGACATATACACTAAGAACAGTTACAGAATCTATTTCATCACCTCAACTAACATCTGGTTATTGTTATCGTTGTTGATATTTGATATACTTTTCTCATCTTGTCTGATCCCAATGCTATCTCCTATGTAATTATACTCAAGTGTCTAAGGATTTACCCAATACCACCTAATACCATTTTCCATAAAGAATATGTCCCATTTTTTCAAGTCAAGCACAATCCTGGGAGAAAAGAGATCCATTCCCTTGTACCTTTCTAGAGTTCCCAACACAGTGCCATGCATATGGTGTGAATGGTTCATAAGACATTTCTTCATTAATACTCAGTATCCATTGCTCGTTGCTACTAAGAGCTCACACATGAGTATGTGAAAACTTTAAAGGAAAAGAGGCCTGGAGGTGGGGCCCACTGGGAAAAGCATGTGCTAGAAAAAGTTGAAACTTATGAATCAAATTATATTAGACTACAAGCCTTCTACTTATTAATTATATCACAGACATAAATGAAGTAAATACCATCTTCTTTTTCAGGGCTTATATCAGGGTAAGTGATATAGGTTTGGTTAAGTAATATGTGTTGGAACATCGACAGTTGCTAAGTCTTTTCCTTCTTTCTTGTTCAAGAGTGAAGAATATCCAGCCCTTTGTGCCACTTAAGATCCATGAAATTATTTGATCTGACCCAACCAAAACAACTGAGGGTGGGACTTGAAATTCACTAAGTCTGTATCAGGTTAAGTTTTCAGTTGATAATTCTGCCATGAGTTGTGAAAGATTTTATAAATCTCCAAGGGACCCTTGGCAGGAAAAATGTTCCTCATACTTGCTATGTCTATGTTGATGACATCATTGAAATTCAAAACACACATTTGCCCTTCAAACATACAGGTGAAGCATTACCAATATAATTACCTTTGTGATACCCAAGCCATGTTCATACATATAGGCCAGATTGAACATGGCTTGTGCACTGTGGTACTTGTCGGCTGCAATGCTGTAATGTGTGGCTGCTGTTTGATAGTCTTGCTTGGTTCCATAGCCATAGTAATGATAATCGCCGATTTTTACTCTAGCAAATGCATTACCTGATGGAGATATTAGAAACAAGAGTCATAGCTCAAATGATTCATATTAGCTTCCAGTAAATCAATCCAGTGATCTTTAAAAATTCATGTATATGTGTGTTTAGGAAAAAGAAATCCTAGCATCAGGATTGGATATACTCTCTTGTGCACAAAATCCACAAATGATAGATAGCTCTCTCTATTTTGGGATAACACCCACGATATAATACATATATTCTTCACAAAAACTTGGAAATTTTACCTTTTAAATCCATTTTTTGAAGGTAAGTCAAGTCTTGCAAAGCAGGACCCTATTGCTGCCATTTCTTAGATTTCATTTCTGAAGCTCTAATCTTATGCATCACCAGTTTCTCTCTCTCTGCCAGACCAAGCTGCCCCTCAGGTATTCAAACATGTTCTGGTACCTTCTACTTTTCTTCATCTCTCAGTATCTCCTAATCACTGCCCCATTTCTCCATTTCCCTTTACATTCAACCTTCTCAAAACATGTTCTATACTTACTATCTCTGAGGCTTCCCACATGGTCTTCAGTGCACTTTCCCTTGGCCTCTGTCAGCTCCTTTGAATCTGTCTTCAAGGTGGTTGAAAACCTGAGTTCACCACATACCTGGGCTAGTTCTATATCTGTCTCTGTCTCAACTTCTGGGCAGCACTGGAATTTTTTTTTAAGATTTATTTATTTTTATTGAAAGGTGGATATACACAGAGGAGGAGAGACAGAGGAAGATCCTCCGTCCGATGGTTCACTCCCCAAGCAGCCTCATTGGCTGGAGCTGAGCCAATCCAAAGCCAGGAGGCAGGAGCTCTTCTAGGTCTCCCACTTGGGTGCAGGGTCCCAAGGCTTTGGGCCGTCCAGAGCTTTCCCAGGCCACAAGCAAGTAGTTGGATGGGAAGCAGGGCTGCTGGGATTAGAACCGGTGACCATATGGGATCCCGGGCGTGCAAGGGGAGGACTTTTAACCACTATGCTATCACACCGGGCCCAGCACTGGAATTTTTAGACTCCTATGCCCAAGCATGTTCCTTTCTAGGCACCAACGGCATTGCATCCTCTTGATGTCTCTAGTCCACAGGCTTCTGCTTTTAAACTCTTGCCTGACGCCTCCCCACATAGTTACTATTTTTGTAAAATTTTTTTCTTAAATGTGTTTGTTTCTGTTCTAGCCAGTTTCTAAAGTTTGAAATGCTAAGGGTTTGTTCCTAACTCCTTTTCTCCCTTTTCTCTTCTATCTCTCTCCTCTAACTCAAGGAGAGAGAGAGAGAGAGAGAGAAAGAGAGAGAGAGAGAGGAAACTTTTACCTGCTGGTTCATATCCCATATGGCTGGAAACAGCCACAGCTGGCAGAAGTCAGGAACTGCATGTGTATCTCCCACACTGGTGACAGAAACCCAGAGAGCAAAGCCCTCATGTGTCGCCTTGCAGAATGCAGAGTAGCAAGAAACTGGATCAGAAGTGGTAAAGAGGGGTCAGAATTGTGGTGCAGTGAGCAAGGCTGCTGCATGTGATGCCAGTATCTCAGATGGGCTCTGGTCACATGCTAGACACTGTACTTCCAATCCAGCGCTCTGACAATGACCTGGGAAAAGTGTTTGGGCCCTGGCTACCAAGTAGGAGACTCAAAAGAAATTTGTGGCTCTTGAGCTAGCCTTGTCCTGGCCATCATGCCCATCTAAGTGGAGTTAACCAGTTACTGTCTCTCACTGTACTCTGACTTTCAAATATGTAAATAAATCTTTAAAGAAAAAAAAAAAAGCAGTGGTGGAACTGAATCCCAGGCACTCTGATTTGGGCATCTTAAGTGGTGGTTTACGCGGCACAATGCCCACCACCTTAAGATGTTCAATGTCTACCTTTATTTTTTTTTAAAACATTAACTAATCTGTTTGAACAGCAGAGTTAGAAAGGAAGAGATAGAGAGGGGGGTTTTCCACCTACTGGAACACTTTTTTTAATGATTTATTCATTTTTACTGGAAAGGCAGATTTACAGAGAGAAGAGACAGGGAGAATGCTGCTTCACTCCCCAAATGGCTGCAGTGGCCGAAGCTGAGCCAATCCGAAGCCAAGAGCTTCTTCTAGGTCTTCCACATGGGAGCAGGATCTCAAGGCTTTGGACCATCCTCCCTTATTTTCAGTCTACAAGCAGGGAGCTGAATGGGAAGTGGGGCAGCTGGGACATGAACTATTGCCCATATGGGATATCAGTGCTTGCCAGGTGAAAATAAGCTAGTTGAGCCATGATCTACTTTCCAAATGGCCATGACTGCCAGTGCTGGCAGGGCCAGGCTGAAGATAGGAGCTGGGAGCTTCATTGGCAACTCTCATGTGGGTGGTAGGGACCCACGTACTTGAGGTACTTTGCTGTTTTCCCACATACATTAGTAGGAAGCTGAATTTGTGAGTGGAGCAGCTGGGACTTGAACTCTCACCCATATGGTGACACCACAGGCAGTAGCTGTAAGTGTTAGGCCACAATGCTGGCTCTGAATTTGAAGAATTTAATGCAAGGATTCTAAGGCAAAAGTAAATTTGATATGTGGGATGAGTAGCACAAAGGCCAGGTGGTAGAGCAAAGTGAGGAAGTAACACACAATGAGATTAGTCCGAGACAGGAGACTTACCAGGCATGATCCTCAGTTTAGACAGTCATTTTATTTCAAATTCAAAGTGAGGAACTCTGAGGTTCTTAATCACTGATACAATTCAGAAGCTAAATAAATATTTACAGAGTTAGTGGATAGATATGTTAGCAAAGTTGGGAAAATGCTTCCCTTGATGTTATCTAATCTAGAATCTTCCTTTTGAATAAGCATGAATATGTCAAGTAGGACAAAGTAAGGAGATGTTTTAAGAAATGAGATGTCAGTCCTTGAAGGCACTCAGAATGACTTCTAAGAGGTTCTTGAGTCTGCATTTTCATTTACTCGGAGAATGTTGTTCGGAAAAAAAAAAAAAAAGATAGAGCATCCACCACGACCTTCCTCTCTACTGGAGAGAGGTCTACCTTCTCTCTTCTGCAATCTGTCTTCTAGCACAGCCTAGTCTTGGAAAAAAGAGGAAGTACTCAGTGAAGCATGCTCCAAGGTGTAGCCCTCAGTGATCCAGGACTCCTTTCAAATATTGTGCATTGCCTAAGGCCTTATGGGATTTATTTCTGCAGGTACTGAAGTTCTTTTAATCTCCTGGAATCCCCTCCTAAAATGCAGATACTTGTAACAGATACTAGGAGCCAACTTTAACTCTTTTTGAGAGCTACATTCCAGCAGCATGCAATTCGGAAGCCGAGAAAGATATTGTTAGAATTTGCTTACCGGATTTCTCTAAATGTGCAGGTAAGTGGGAACAAGGTCTTAAAGGCAAGGGACCCAGGAGAGGATCTGTGGATTCCTGGTGAGAGCAGAGGCCCATCAAGGGCCAAGGAGAAATCCCTCTCCTCCCCTAATGTTGTCCAAAGCTGCCTTCCTTAGCCTTAGTGTTCCTTCTGGGCCACAGCTACAAGCAGAAAGCCCATCTTTGCACGCTTCCAAGCTTCACAAGCTCTTAAGCTGGATCCTGGCGTATCTGAGAATGTGAAGTAGTGAAGTAGCCAGTTCTTGAGAGGATTCAGTTCTGTCCTAATGAGGGCGACTGGCTGGGGGCATGTGATGATCCAGAGAGGCTCCTGAGGGGATCAATTTACAAGCAAGGGATTTGTACTTCACTTCACAGTCACAGGGTGGTGAATGACCCCTGACCGTTCAGTACCCTCTTCTCTGCAGTGACTTCTAAAAGAAGTATGACAGTGAATAATAAGAGAATTTCATGATTAGATTTGCTAATCCCAAGGGAGCCACTCAGCAGCCCTATCTTCAGGGAGATGTAGGCTTAACCTCTCTTGTGACACATAATCACTTTCAGTGGCCTTTTTTTTTTTTAAATCCTGGGGAATTCTGTTTAATATTAATAGCCTCTCATCTTCTGTGTCTTTTTTCCTGGGTACAATTTCCACACCATTTCCTGGCTTGGAAATAAAACTGCTTTTGTTGCAGTTGAGCCGATTTTTCATGGCCCAGAGATTGCTGGCACCGTTTTCTCACCCCACGTAAGGTCTTTATTGCATTTTAGAAAACACAGACCTTTCTAAAGGGGATTTCTCACTGAAATCATATTGATGGTTTGCCGCCACATTACCAGCTCTACTGGATCTGAGAAGGCACCACTGTGACTTTTTCCTGTGCTTCATATTAACATTAGCTGAGAATGATTTTTTATACTATTCACTTTCTAAGAAAAGGGCTGATTTGGCCTTAATATGAGTTGATTTTAAGAAAACTAACTGGAAATAACATTACTTTCTTATTCTAAGAGTTCCTCAGATATCTAAATGCCAAGTATGACAGCTTTGCCATATCTACTTTTAATAAATCTAACTGTAGGGGAAAAACAGAAAACATACAGAGTTATGCAGATATCACTTGCCATTATTTCCCTCACTAATGGCGTCTTAACATTCATCACCTGTGATCTCAATTAGCAGGGAACCCCAAAAAAGGGAGAGGGTCTTGTCATTGATGTTGTTTTGGTTTTGATTCTTACATGCAAATAGTTATATAAAAATCATAAAGTCTGTGGTAATCATCCATGTGATTTTTAAAAGACAAATCAAATAAGTCTTAGATATGTAAATAATTGTGCTATGGGGTGAACATGTGGTGGTGGAGTTGGCTAGGCCAATGTTTGGGGTTGCCCACATTCCACAAGAGAGTACCCGAATAAAGTCTCAGCTGTCTGTGCCTCTGCTGCAGCTTCTGGCTACTCACCCCAATGGGAGAACCGGGTTTGGAATTCTGGTTTCCAGGGTTTGGCCTGGCTTACCCGCTGGCTTTTGTGGGCATTTGGGGAGTGAACCAGCAAACAGAAGACCACTCTGTCTCCTCCCTTATCTCCATCACTCTATCTTAATGAATTAATAAATAATTCTACCTGTAAACTAACTGAGATATAGGTCCTATCTCAGATTACTTTAGTAAACAACTTACTAAAGCCAGAGTAAAGAAAACTGACTTTCTGAATAAACTCACCGTGTTTCAAACAACTCTCCTGGGGCCATGGAGACAAAGCCACAGAAAAATTCCTACAGTTTGCGAAGATAGAGACCTTGAGATTAGTGAAGGAAATAAGTTTCTGGAAATGACCTCTAACATCAGTCTAGTTTGAAATGTCACCTGCTTAATATTCTGCATCTTTGTCTCTATCTGCCCAGGAACATAGCTCAATCAAATCAGATGAATAATAGTGGACAGGTTCCAGGCAAGTGTTCATTTTTGTCTAGGCGCTATACCTTGAATAGCAGCTCGATTCCACAGGAGAAGTGCCATTGGATACATCTTCTCTTTTTCAAGAATTTTAGCCTTTTCTAAAAAAAGGAGACATTCCGTTAGGGAGGCTTAAAATGTCTCTGTAGTAAAATCATATATGCATATGTATGATTGGAGAATTGCAGAGAATTTTAGCTTATCTTACTAGATTCCAAAATGAATGCTGAATTGCTCTGAGCTACTTCGTACCCCATTTCTGCAAGCAGCGCATACTGAATGAGGGAAGAATCTATATCACCATCCTTATAGGCAAAGTAAGCCGTCAGGAATTTCTCAGCCCAGTGGCCTAGTTCACAGACACCTTTATAAAGCTGTGTGTGGGAAGAGAAATCAAGCAGATTAGTTAGTCAATACACTTCGTCTCAGGCAAATGACACATGAAATCAATTTACAGCTCTTGCTGGCTAGTCAGGCAAGGATTTTAGGCCTAAAGAATAGCTTTTGCAAATTATTTAGGGTGAGGAGTTAATTCTTTTCAGAGGCACAAAAACTGTAAATTCATATTTGTGTGTGTGTGTGTGTGTGTGTTAAGTGAAACTTCCTCAGGCTTAGTTTAAATGTGCATGATAAACTTGCTTAGCATGGGGGCTATCTGGCAGAACAAAAATGTATTGACTTACACTTTCTTTCTGTATTTTTTTTTAAGATCTTTCTGGGCACTGCTGCTCTGAGAGGGCAAGTTACAAGGCTACAGCTGATGTGAAAGGAGAAAATGAAGGGAAGACAGTGCCTGAGGGTGTAGGTGATATAACTGCAAGGGAGGTGTGCAGAGTTCTATGGGGACAAATGTCAACTGAGCTGAATAGCCCTTATGTAACCAAAAGAGCTTAGCCATACATAATTCATTAGGAAGTTGGCGAAGGAGCAAATCTAAATATAGATTATTAGCTGGCAGCTTTTGAAATGAGTTTTAGAGGGACAAGATTGCAACACCGAGATATTTATACTGGTGTGGCGGATATGTTTAATAAATCAATGAAGGGCATTAAGGTCCTAAAAGCATTCTTTTGAACACACATCACTGGCAGATGCGGAAAGATTGCACTTCCTCCATTTTCATCCAAATCATCAAAAACATGAGGACTGTGCTTTCTCAGAAATATGGGCTACCTTTTCTAGGCTACACCAAGCCTTTCCGTTCCCAAGTAGCATCTCCCAGTTCCACTAAAAGTGCCAGTTTGCCCTGGTGATTTGATTGAAAGCTAAAGCAGAGCTTCTTAACTGAATTCAGAGGCAAGCTCTGGACTTGATGAAAGTCAAATATGGGGCGCGTGTGGTGGGGTGGCCACGGAAGGAGGATGGGGTCATTTCCTTCTCCTTTTCCTGGAGTTAATCGCTTGTTTATCCTTCCTGGCACATGTCAACATTCCCCATTGCAAACTGGAAAAAAAGAGGCAATAGCTGTAAAATCAGTGGCACTAACGCTGTAAAGATACTGTTACCTCCTCTGTGCGACAGATGAAAAGCATCTTTAAAGACAGCCCAGTATTTACCTCCACAGCTGTTCTGCATGATCTTAACACACCGGTTCCTGTAGCATACATCTCAGCCAGATAATAAATGGCGAGGGGCTGCCCACTCTGGGATGCCAGGTAAAAATATTTGTAAGCGAGTTTATAGTCCTTCCACACTCCAGAGCCAGCTGGAAATTAAGATGATTTTAAGCCACCCTTATTTACTTCGTATGTTTTAATCTACAGATAGGCTAATCATGGAGAATGCCTGCTAGTTTAACTAGAACGGGAAAAACCTACCCCACAGCAAGATGCTCAAAATCTACTACTTGAGAAGGAACCATTGCATTTGGTTGTAAGAAATAAGTCTACAATCTTTTATTTTAAAAGATTTATTTATTTATTTTGAAAGTCAGAGTTACAGAGAGAGTGAGCAAGAAATCCTGTATCGGCTGTTTCCCTTGCCTGATTGCTACAGTGATCATGATTGAGGCAGTCTGACAGCAGGAGCCAGAGTATCATAAGGGGTCTCCCACCTGGGTGTCAAGAACTCAAGTGCTAGAGCCATCTTGGGCTGCTCTTCTTGGGCCATAAGCAAGGGCGTGGATCAAAAGCAGACCACCTGGGATAAAAACCAGAACCCATAGAGAATGCTAGCATTACAGGTGGTGGCTTTACCCACTAAATCACAAGAGTGGCCCTGAAATGTATAATCCTAGCTCTTTTAGAAAACTGAGAAGTACTTTTTTGGTCTCAAGAAAACAGGAGGCTAAATGGAGTTAAAAGATTAGTTGATTCTGGTGCCTGAAATTTGGAAAGCCATGTATATCTTTCTCATGATAAATATTTTCTACAATTAAAATTAAGAAAACAAAATTGAAAGTGGGCTCGCCATTGTGGCATAGTAGGCTTAGCCTCCGTCTGTGGTGCCAGCATCCAATATGGGTGCTGATTTATGTTCTAGATGCTCCAGTTCTGACACAGCCTCCTGATTATGGCCTGGGGAAACAGCAGAAGATATTTCAAGTTCTTGGGCCCCTGCACCCATGTAGGAGACTCAGAATTAGCTTCTAGTTCCTGACTTCAGATGAGCTCAGCTTCAGCAGCTACGGCCGTTTGGGAGTGAAACAGTGGGTGGAATAACTCTGACTTTCAAATAAACATTTAAAAAGATAAATCTTGAGAAAGAAATTGAGAGGTAGGGAAATAGAGAGAGGTTCCATGTGTTAATTCACTCCCCCAAAGGCCTCAAGGATGGGGTAAGCTGAAGCCAGGGACAAATTCACGCTAGGTCTCCCATGTGAGTACTGTAAGTCCAGCTCCGTGAGCTATCAATGCTGCTTCCCGGAGTTTGTTTTATCAGAAAACTGGAGTCAGGAACTAGAGGTGGATAGTGAACCCAGGTATTATGGTATGGGACACAAGCAGCTTAACCCCTAAGCAACATGCATCTCCCACCACAATTGTTTGAAGTATGCTCATCTCTCCTCAATATGACCTAACTACAGTAGACAAAACAGTGGTCTCCAAGAACCAAAAGCCATACTTAATGCTTCCAATGCAAATGGGAAGACTAATTTAGTTCCTTCCAGCCACAACTCTAACATATAGAGTAGGCAAATCTTAGCTCCAGGAAACCCAAATATGACCCAAGTCATGATTGGAACAAAGAGAGGCATCAGAGCTGGGAGGGAGAAGCAGCCTCCTACCAGCAGCATGGATTCTCATTCTGGCCCTGCCATTTGTGAGGGAGGTATGTCAGGCACGCCACTTTACCTGCAAAAGGAAGGCGCTTGCCCCAGATAATCCTTAAACTCTTTTCAGCTCTAACTTTTCACCGCCCTTTACAGGCAGTACCATTAACGACTGAGAAGAAAATTCTGGGAGGCAGATTGCTTGAACTTGGATTGCACCTCCACTAACTGATCTTGGGTAAAATATGTGAGCTCAGTTTGCTCATCTATAAGCTGTGGGGACTCCCCCCTCTTCCCTTCAATGTGTTGAGGCCCAATTGAGTTAAAATACACAGACTTACTATATATTATCCACTGCTATTGCTCTTGTCTCTCTCCCCATTGCTTTTCTGTAACTGCCTTTGAAACAATTCATTTTTAAAAAATTGTCAGCTGGCCTCTTGTGGCAGATTTTATCACCACAATGACAAAATGGGCTATTGCCCTGGCTCCAGCTCTGACATGAAAGACTCAGGTACGTTCAGATGTGTTCTGATACTTGTTTTGCCACTCCCTTTCTTGGTCACCACAGAGATGATTATAAACCTTCACGGGACCTCCTGTCCCAACCACCCTACATTTGCTCTCAGCAAGCAGCTTTGTGCCTACTTAACCATTGATGCGAGGCTCACACTACCTTCCTCACTTCCCTCACTTGCGTCTTCCCCATCCCTTCATATTTACCTGTGAGCCATACATTTCTCCCTTTCTGCGGTCTTCTATGGTGAGGGGTCTCACCTGGCTCAGGACTGTTAAAGCTTTACCTTCCTGGACCTCATCAGGTTCTAACACTACCAACTTCCCCCAGAACTTCAATCTCTTTTCCTCAGTTACAGCTATGCTCAGGTCCTCTCACCATCTCTGAGTAAACTCTCATTGTGTTCCTTGTCTTCCTCTCCTTTCCTATTTGCAATAGCTTTACTGGTTTACCTCCTCACCTTCAGTTCACACTCTAACCCACCACCATTTGGCTTCCACTCCAACCATGGCAATGACCTCACTGACATTCTTTTAAGAAAACCAAACCAAACCAAAACAAGCCATCAAAAACTTGAGTTTCTCATCATGTTTCACAACAGGATTGTCATTCATTAGTTCTTTCTTGAAAGTTCTATTTCCTTTGATTCTCTTAAGATCATTTTTTTTTCTTTTCCTCTTGATATGTCTTTTCATTCTTCATGGTGACTGCTCTTCTTCCACCTCTCAAATATGACACAAAGCAGCACCAGACGTCTGACCATGACACTGTTCCTTCCTCTCCTTTCCCTTTGCAACCTCGGCTCCTTTTACTAGCATCTACATGTTGATGCCTTCCAAATCTTTCTCTTCAAGTTTGACCTTGTGAGCGTCATATTTGCTTCTGGGCATGTCCACTGAATGTCACAAGTAAGAAACAACCTTGGACAAGTCAGTTTCCCGATTTTGTACCTCCCTGTTCCCTCTAGTCAACTGGTGTTTTTTCTTTAGCTTCCAGATATTTCTTCAAATTGCTGCCTGTTTTTCTCTAAAGCACTTAGAGCAACCTTTCAATTTTTGTTACAAGAGGAGCAGACTTAACAATATCAATGTTACTCTAAATAGAGCAGCCATATTTTTAGAACTTACAGTAGTACATGAAGCCTAATTGGAACTGTGCATTGGGCCACCCTTTCTCTGCAGCTTTCTGAAAGTATTTAAGTGCTTCAGCATAATTCTGCAAGATAATTACACTGTATTATTCAAAGTTCTATGCTTGATTCCATGGTAACAATTACCTTCCCTTCTTCCCTCACAACCCAAAAAGGTATGTCATCAGTGCTCTGTGTGATTTAGGCTAATTAAAACAGAATCAAAATAATATATATATAATATCTAATATAATATTAAATTCTGTTAGGAGATAATTATCTCATTTTCACTGCAAACTATTTCTTGTTCTACACTGAAAGTAGGTGTTGGTACATATTAAGGGAAGGTCATTCAAAAGACAAAGGTTAAACTAAGAAGAAAAAATTCTCTATCATTGAAATCTTCAGCGGATAAATGATTTCTAGGGTTACTTAGAATCTATGACTCTAAGATATAATTAGCTTTGCTATTCCTATCACAAGGTTGTTCTATGTGGCTCTGGCAAAGATTTCACTGGATTATTTATTTTTGTAGTTTCAGATATAATAGCTTAGCTAAGCAGGGAATCAAGATTAATTCCTTTAAACCGATAAATTTTACTCTACAGATTGCAAGAACCATGTAGAAAAGATAATTATTTAACTTACCACAGGAACTCCTTTTCCATAAAAATAGAGAAGACCGAGCCCATGGAGACCAATCGCATTGCCCTAGAAAAGTTTTAAAAGTACAGATAAAGTTCCAGAAGAAATCAAAATAAAGAAAAAAATATTTCAAATGTACCTAGAAGGGATTACTCAAAGCAATTGGCATGCTCTTCTGACTCTCTCTCTTGCTTCTGCTTTCAGGCTGGCAGGGAGGAGAGGGACAGCAGAGTCCATTCTTTTCATTCTGTCTTTCAACACTTATTTAGTACTTTATTGGTATGTGACTCCATACTAGTCACTGGGCAGAGGTACGAGGCAAAAAGAAAAAGATAAATAAACTATGATCTTTGCTTTGGAGAGTTCACATGACAGAAATTCTCAACTTCCTAAAGTCGTGGCAACTGTAGGAAGCCCTGAAGCAGAAATCAACTGAGAGTGCTCTGTTCACCTAGAGAAGGGACACTCAAGTCCTCAGGGGAGTTTAGGAAGTGAGGCAGCTTGAGTGACATTTACACTGGTTCTGGAAGAGGTTATGTAGATGTTTTCAGAGGGGAAGTCCACTCAGACATTTGCTATCTACCTTGTTGAAAGGGGGTTGACATAAATTGCCAAATAACATTTTAGAGATTCTTGAATTTCAATCCAGACACTAAAAATGGTTAAAGTTATGGTGGTATGTGCTTGTTTATTCCAACTTGATTGCTTATAACCAAGATTTTCTCGTCTAGATGTTAATGGTTAAATCATGGTCAACTGACAGGCAACCTATAGATGTGACAATGCAAGGAGAGGAAGGGATGGATCCCTAATTCCTGGAAGCCACTCTGTCCCCAAATAGCATGATACTTGCATTTCCTAGATTCTGTAAATACACACAATGCTACTGCTCTGTCCATGAAGTAGCCTGTCCGTGGCAATTTTCTTCATTGAAGCCAGGGGCCCTCTGAGACTGCAGAGTGCCAGAGGACATGGAGGATCTCCAACGGCTATGTATCACTGGGACTAACATGAAGGGTCTTCAAAATGCTCACAGAAAAACAGCATTATGAAAAACTATGCTTGGGTTCCAAAATTTTTGTACCAAAATAACTTATGATTTTTGATGCATCTTTATATAAAGTTAATGAATTTAAAAGGCCGTAGGTTATTTTTTAAAGTAACGAAAGAAGAATATGGGGGCTGGCACTTTGGTGTAGCAGGCTAAGCCTCCACTTGTGGTATCAGCATCCCATATAGGCACTAGTTTGTATCCTGGCTGCTCCACTTCCCATTCAGCTCCCTGCTTGTGGCCTGGAAAAGCAGTGGAGGATGGTCCCAGGCCTTGAACCCCTGCACCCATGTGGGAGACTTGGAGGAGGCTTCTTGTTCCTGGTTTCGGTTTGCCTTAGCTACTGTCTTTGTGGCCATTTGGAGCATGACCCAGCAGATGGAAGAACTTTCTTTCTCTCCATCTCTCTGTAACTCTGCTCTTCAAGCAAGCAATAACCAAAAAGTGTTAGCTTTTTCACACAATGAATCCTTACATGCAACTAATTTCTCTCAGCCAAGTCCTCTTTTCAGGATAAGTTTGCTGCCATAAACCACAACACCAGATACAGTGAGGTATTTAGGAGGTCCTTTTATTCCAGCAGGGTAGGAACAGGAGTGGGAATGGAGGGGGAGAGAATGAGAAGGGAAATGTCTCCTGCCATGGTGACAGGATGGGGCTGCAAGGGGGATGGGAGGAAAGACGAAGCAGGACAAGGGAGAGCCAGGCTGGGAACCTGCAGCACACCAGTTTGTAGAGAGGAGAGAGGGGAGGCAGGAGGAAGATGGAGCAAAAGGAACTGGATGGGAGGGTGGCAGGGAGAGACTGGTGGATAGAATTGTCGGAGCCACAGGGAATAGACAGGTAGGCAGGAATCAGGGGGAGGGCCGCCAGGGATTGGTGGGCAACCGGAACTGCGCAAAATTTGCAAGCCGTGGGAAAGGGGAGCAGATACCTAAAGTGGTGCAGAGTACAAAATGGCGGGGGCCTTCAGGGCTGATGTTGGAGTCACTCCTCAAAGAAAGAGTCTGAGTAAAAAAGCTTACAGATTGTCCACGCAATGATTGAGGAGTCAGTGGCCATGTCCACATAATGATGTTCAGAATTTAGTATTCTTTTCAAGATTTGTTTATTTTTTTTGGAAAGTCAGATTTATGGGGAAGAGACGAGACAGAGAGAAAGATCTTCCATCCACTGTTTCACCCCTCAAGTGGTTGCAACGACTAGAGCAGAGCGGATCTGAAGATAGGAGCCAGGAGCCTCTTCTGGGTTTCCCAAGTGGGTGCATAGTCCCAAGGCTTTGACATCCTCTATTGCTTTCCCAGGTCACAAGCAGGGAGTGGAAGGGAAGTGGAGCAGCCGGGATATGAAATGGTGCCCATAAGGAATCCCGGCGCATGCAAGGCAAGAACTTTAGCCACTAGGTTACAGCACCACCAGGCCCTTTAAGTATTCTTTCATAAAGGACATTATGACAGGCTTGGAACACAAGGGTCCCAGAGGACTGCTAAACCTGAAGAGCTTGGGAGTTGTTAATTTTTGCACCCAACTTCCTAGTGCTACTCTTTGTGGCTGATAAATCAGGGTTATCTGCCTGATTCTATGAGCCCTTCCTCCATTATTTCTTCTTTTTGTCTGCTCTGCCTTACCCTTCTAATCGAATGCTACTTCGGATAACTGTCTTGCCAAGCAACAATTTCATGTAAATTACAAGGGAGAGAAGCTGGGTACTAGGCTTAGTAATTTACACCACAATAGCAGCAGCTCTGAGGTGCTAGTCATTTATAAATAGGCTCCTAAAGCAGCATGTGGGCTTTCAACAACTAAGAGTTGAAAATATTCTGATCTGAGCACATCTTTATTGCCAGTGTTGCCGTATGAAACTGTGGGACAACAAAATGCTTCCTGGTGCGCAGGATAGAAAGTTTATCAAGGTCATTTGCCAACATTAGGCTGATGGGGTGTTAGATGAGGACACTTTTTGTGTATTATAGCAGTTCAGAGTGCTACTAACTTTTATCAGCCTCACAGAGTTTAGGAACAAAGGCAGAGACTTCCACATCAGGAAAATATTGCTAGGCATTCCTTAGTATCCATAGGATTCCTGTAGGTAATAAAGTTGGAGGATGCTCAAGTCCCTTATAAAATATATCATAGTATTTGCAGATGCTCTAATGCAATTCTATGTACTTCATTCAATTAATTCATTTATTTATTTGGGAGGGAGAGAGGAGAGAGACAGATCTGCTGCTTTATTTGCCAAATGCCAGGGCCAAAGTGGGAGCCAAGAATACAATCTGGGTGGTGGAAATCCAATTACAAGCCATCACCACTTCCTCTGCATTGGCAGTAAGTGGCAGTCAGGAGCCAGAGCTGGGACTTGAACCCTAGTACCTTGATATGGGATGTGTGTCAAAAGTGCTAGGTTAAATGCCTGTTCCCCTCCTGTGCACTTGAAGTCAACTCTAGTTATTTGTAATACTTACTACAATGCAAATGCCACGTAAACAGTGTTATACTGATTTTTTTTCCAAGGCAAAATGACACAGAGAAAAATCTGGACATGTTTACATGTTTGGTAAGTACAATTTTGTTTCTTTTAACAGTTTCTGTTTTTTAAAAAAAATTATTTGTTTTTATTGGAAACTTACAGAGACAAGGAGAGACATAACTGACAGAACAATATATTGTAAATCATCAACTTCATTTAACAACTGCCAACAGGGCTTTCTGTGTGTTTAAGCCCACCTTAGCATGGGCACTGTCCACATGACATACAGAATACCCTCACCTAACAAGTCACTGAAAAAGTCTCACTCCCACCTAAGGTGAGACACACAGTGACCAGCCACACACTCTCACCTTGTGAACTCTCACTGTGTGAACTGGCTGAAGCCATAATCCTACCCATCATGATGTCTTGAATATAATAAAAGTCTTTTCTGCTTTCCTTGGTTGTCTCCATACCTTCCAACCTTAAAAATCCTAAACCTAACATTAGGTGCTGGAACCTGAAAAGGTGATTTTGAGGTAGCTGTTTATGGGGAAACTCCATCTCCCCATTGTTTCTTCAACAAACATTTCTGAGAGACCTTTTGAATCCACCTTATATGCTTTTTGGCCCCTTACAAACTCTAGCTTGGTCAGGTCTCCCCTCTAGCTTGAGCAACTGTCCCTTTGTGCCTGGCCTGCCTTGTTCCCTTCTGGCCTGGGCCTGATCTCTCCAGAGATGCCCAGAAGAGACAGTCTAATCCTTTTAGGGTACAGTGAGATATCTGATGATGCCTGCTTTTCTCTCGCCCTTATTCTCAGCTTGGAGGCCCCATTTTCATTTCACATAGAGGTTAACCTTATCCTGTATCTAGGAGAAAGCATTTAATCACAAGGATTTATCTTTTTCCGTTATTCAGTTTGTCCACAGTATAAGCTAGTTAATAATAGTCAATGGTCCAAAAATAGGATCTTTGAACTCCACGTTCTCTGGGACAATTTCATCAATTGCAATTTGTAAATGGTCCAGGGTTCCCTATACATGAGCATTCTTCTATTTTTGTAACTGCCCTTGACTCTGTCAGTCTTGTACCACCTATCAGATTCTCCTTGTCAGGGAAGATTAAACTTCCAACCACTGAGTCTCTTGGGAAAAGATTAAACCTCTAACTTCTCAACCTTCAACGTGTGAGCCTGACTTTGATCCGGCTCATCATGTTCCTCTACCATCTCCTCGTCCTAACTCTGCCTTAGCTGACCAATCTTCCTCACCTTCCTCACCTTCTCAGTATCCTTCCTCCCCCGACACACGTCTCCACCTACAGCAGCTGCCTTAGCTCTTCACCCCCCCCACCCATCTTGCTCAGCCATGATGTGGATGTCACGGAAGTTATCCTTCATGTCCTTGACTCTCTCTTAGTTGGTACCAATTAAAGATGCTGGGGCTCTTGCAGCATGGATCCCACCCAAAACACCATGAAATTCCTATACCTTACCTACTATTAAGACTTCATCAACCAGAATGTTATACTGAACATTCTGAAAAAAAGGGGGGCGGGGCGCTGTCACCATTCTCGGTTGTTTACCAAGATGCCCACCTGTTCTGTCAGATGTGTCTTTCCATTAAAATATGTAACTTTGTTTACCCCAATTGAAATGAGTGGATTCTCTCTCCCCTTCTCTCCTTCTCTCAGACACTGTATGAAGAGGTGCCACTTCAATGGATGCCTTACCCCATTAAACTCGCTTACCTTGCTTACTGCTAGTCTCTGCTTCACAACTAGATTTTTTCTTGCACAAAGACAAACCTCTGTTTCAGCCATGTCCATTAATGTGTTTGAGCCAGCTACAAGGAAACAAGCGTGGTGGCTGAGTCCTAGTCAACTCACCTTGAAGAATGCTTCCCGTCTAGCCTACTCCTGTCTACTTCATGTCTAGCCTATTCTCTCTCTGGCCTTGTCTGCTGGCGCCCAAAGTCCCTTTGCCTGCACTTCATGGAGACTGAGGATTGTATAATTCTCCTTTTCAACTAGCCACCCTGGTACCTTCCTGCTTTGTCTTTCATCCAAATCTCTTCTCGATACACCCACAGTAGACACTTATTCTCTTCTCTCTCTCTCTCTCTCGCCTCCCACCACTTGCTATTCCTCCTTATTCAGTCTTAAAGATCAGGAGGGGATGCACTGAGAGATGGAATGTCATGTCTGTTAGGAAGCAACCCCAAGATCTTTGCTTATTCCCTACTTTCCCCTACCTCCTTTGCCACAATTAAAAAAGCAAAACAAAACAAAGCACAAAAACACAAAAACTGGGCATAAGATAGCAGTTTTTCACTAGTATCTTTTCAGCACTAATTAGACCCCTAAAGGGTTATATTTTCCAATTTCTTCTCAAGATTTTTCTAGACTATCAAGCACAAACCTCCTAGCCTTTCTGACCCAGAGACTTCACATTTTCTTACTTGGGAAATTGAAATTGTAAGTTTCTCTGCCCACCTGTGTTTCTCTGTTCCCTTTGTTCCATGATTGGAGCCCAACATGTGGCTTGTGAAACTCAGAGTTCTCTGATCACCACTGTCCTCCCATCACGACAAAATATCTGTGAAACCCCGTTGTGCTTTCTCACACGCTATAAACTGCCGGGTTGTGACTGTAATCATGTCTGTTTTAAGTCTTTTGTCATTCACTGTGTGACTCTCTAGAAACATTTACAGTTAGATTAATAGGGCTTTGTCTTTTGATAAAATATGTTTGGTACCATGTGTAAATATTCTGTCAGATTTTCCTGAGATTTATGGAGTTCACAACACATTGGGTAAAGTATAATTGTAAACCTGTTTTTTATTCAATTTCTCAAAAACAAACAAAAACTCTGCTTTATGTGTTATCATATACTAATCCCTTTAATCAAGTTTTTTTCCCCGTTTTTTCGTACCTGACCTAGATAACAAAAATTCTATCTGCCTTAGGGAAAGTTTCTCATGCTTTCTGTTTTCCTTATTGGGTCTCAATTACTTGAGTAACTGAGTCTTACAGGTGTTAATATTATCTATTTAAATGTTGAAATGATCACTTTAGCAGATTAGATCTGTCTTCCAGCTTTGTTTAAAATACTCATATTTAATGAATTATTACTGTTGTTTTGACCAAGTGATTTAAGTCTTTGGTAATAGAATGACGTTTAACTTATGATGTGTTTCTATGGAAGTCTGATGTTTTACACTCTAGGATCAATGGGACACCATGCCAGAGTGGACACTTCCCCACTGCTTTGTACCAGACATAGCTTACATAGCTTGTCTTATATGTTGTTGGTTGCATGAAGCGAGGGGTGTGAGATGTGTACTGGCTCCTTCGTGCCCATTGTTTTACCGCAGCGGGTAGGGAGCTGGTTGTTCTCTCTAACTGCACTCCCCGTCTTGCTCACAAGCCTTTCATAGCAGGGATGCTGCTGTCCATGGCTGGGGTTGGGGTGATGCACCTTTGGGGAGTTTCTGGAAAACATGCATGAAAATTATCTGGAGAACATGTGAGAAGTGCATGCATGTCTTTCTGACTGCACAGACTTGAATGGCTAACCGGGGAGATGGGGGGCAGTAAACAGGCATTTTTGTCCTGACACCCACCAGCTGCCTTCCCCTGCTTAGAGACTCAGCCCTAAGCCCCGAGTATAAAAGCCATTGAAAAGCACCTTCTACAGGAGACAGTGGACCAAACTATCACTTTCAGATTATAAATCTTCACAATACAAGACCTCAATCAGACAGAAGGGGAGATGGGAAGCTGCGCTGAGGACCCTAATAAAGAACTGGACAGGTGGTATAGTGTAGGAGGACATTGTGATCCTAGAAGGTCAGGGAGCACAGGATTACAGTTGATTGGACAATATTTGTATGATAAACAACTGAATGGATGTCTTGTGTGTGACTGATTGGATATCCTTTGCATGGGAACAACTGAACGGCTACCTTTTGTATACCTGATGAGATATCATTTGTGTAAGAACAGTTGAGTGGGAAGTAATATACAAGGCAAAAGGACTTCCAAACTAAGGCATAGAAATAGTTGATGGTTCTGTTGATGAACTAAGTATCTCTACCCTAATCCTGTATGACCCTCAGCATATAAAGTCTGTTGCCCCTAATAAATTTTGGCTATTGATCATCAGTCAGTAGTCCACGCGTGTTATTATCGGCTCCGTGCACCAAGTCCATCGCTGCAGGACAGCGACAGTATAGGGTGACCGATATGATTGAGTTTACCTAGAAGGACATGTTTCTGCTTATGGGCACTACTCTAACTCACAGAAAAAGAGTGTCAAAGCATGCCCAAGATTATGTCTAGTTCAGGCTGTCCCTACTTCCAACAAAAAGGCCTAACTTACTGCTGTTTTACATGACGATTTGCACTAAGGACACCGGACAAGGTCCATGTAACCAGAAACAATACAAACACAATAACAGAATGGGCAGAGCCCACTCTAACAAAATTCTGGCTTGCGTGGACAGCCTATGTTCAATGTTGACCTTGCGGTGAGGACTATGAATTTCTTTAGAGACGCCACCTGTATTGACCTCCTATTCATACCAGGCTCCCTCCCAGTTCACCCAGATAATGGGAGTCCGTGGGATGCCAACTGAAAAAGCTTCCCATCCCATGATAATCCAAGACATAAACAAGAGATCTTATCTTCTATGAGATCAACATTTTGTTTCCTCACTAACTGGCCCAAAACATGTACCCATGCCTTTCCGACAATCATCCCTCTCATGGCCCTAGCAAGTGTTAACATAGCTCCCAGTAACTATTCTGTATTTGTGTTTAGTTTTCGTATTACACATTCTAAAGATGTAAATAAACCTACAAATACACACCATAAAAGAACTGTGACCCTAATAATTCTCCTACGCAGGTTTAGCAATTGCTACTGTGTAGACACAAAGGTAGGAGGATTTGTGACATCTTTTTCTACTACCAGACCTTTTCTATAGTTACACAAAAAGCTTAGACAACTATCTCAAAGGCTTCTTAGGGTTTAAGCCCAAGTTGACTGTTTATCGGTAGTCATTTTACAACAATCAATGATGTTTGTACCTGCTAACAGCAAAAAAGGGAAGGTGTTTTTATTTTTAGAGGAAGGACACTGTTTCTACATCAACCAATCATTCTGGACACTGGCCACAAGCTGCTGGATAGGGCACCAAAAATTCAACAGAGGCCAGGTGACCCAAGCCCGGCAGGGTCCCCTACCCCTGGAGATCACGAACCTGACACCCACCTTACAGGCAGGCCCTAGGACCTGAGCCAAACTACCTGAGTCCTGTCAGATTCCCCGTCCCTGGGACTCACAAACCTGGCTCCCACTGAGTCCAGGCTGGCATGACTTGCCTTACCTTAGCATCCACTATCTTATTGTGCAGCCTGGCCTGTTCTAGCTCATACTGGTGAGTGCTGCAGCCTATCTCAGCCCAGCCTGATTGCTGTCCCAGCCCTAATGTGAACTGGCTGGTGTTGTGGCCTGATTTGGCTCCTCTTGCCCCCGTCCTGGTCCTCAGATCTACCAGTGGGTGTTATGAACTGGCCTAGACTGGTTTGCCCCCAGACATGACCCACATATATGCCGACGAGTACTGTAACCTGGCGAGGTCATTTCTGCTCCTTGCCTTGCTTGTTGCATTAACCTGCAGGGTCTGCATCCCAATGAAGGAGTTTCCCAAGCTCCTCTATTAACTCTTTTCCCAGTTACTGTTCTCGCACACAACAGTGGGTCATTTGCCCAGGTTGACTTTGTCCACCTCTTGGTGGCCTTGCTTTACTGGCCCACACCCATTCTGGTTCTTGCTATTGGGTGTTGCAGCCCAGCGATACCTGGCCTGTGCCCAGACACAGCTTTCACGTGGTTCAGTGGAAGTCAAGACCCAGTCCAGCTTGTTCTACACCCAATCTGGCTCTCAGGAGTACCAGTGGGGGCTGGAGTCTAGCCCAATCTGCCGCTCCCCAGCCCCAGTGCACATCCATGCTGGTGGAGGCTGGAGCCATGTCCAGCCCAGTGGGGGCATCCCCTTAGCTCCCTAGCCAGGCCTATTCCCATCCACAGTGGGAATCCATCTGCTGGGTGAGCCAGCAGAGATTGCAGTTCTGCAGGGGTGAGCCCACATTTCCCCCACAGATTCTGTTATCTGACCCACATCTCTCACTCTTGTTCTCCCCTCCAAATCAATTTGGTGTCAGCCCTCTACTTTGAATACTAAAAATTCTAAACTAACAGACTATCTTCAAAATCATGCTTTCAATCACCTTGCTGTGTTGGCTTCCTTGGAGACCTCTGGCCTAACTAGGCCAGGGGGATTTTAGCTTTTGGGTAAGCTTTGACAAGAGAAAACTGCATTCTTATCTTGGTTGTTTTTGTCCTGAAATTAGTACATTTATTGATTGAGTTTTCCCTTTGATTTTGTCCTTATCTCTTATTCTGTATTCCTAAGCTGATAACTTTATCGAATGCATAGAGCAGGGAAAACTGAGTTTCTGTATGGCTTCCTGCTGGCCCCTATGCGGATAACAGAAGTCACTCCCATTTTTCATTTACTGAAGATAAGTTATGTCGCCACCAACACAACCCCAAATTTATTGTCAACAGTACTGGACTTTTCCAGTATACAAAACTCTGTCGAGCCTCATTGTCTGGGTCTGGCATGGCAGCAGCAAAGTCAACTCTTTTGGGCTCCAAGCTACATGTCAATTGGTTTTCTGTGTTAACAGCAATTGGCTGAGGACCTACCTTACTGGCTGCCATGGAAAAGTATTTGAAGGCAGTAGCATTATTTTGTGGTGCAGCTACATTCCCCTCTAAATACATCTAGGAAAAAGGAAAGGAAAAGAAGATGTAACAAAGAGGAATTGAAGAGTGATAAAAATGGATTTAAAATTATTTGTTTTATTCGGTTGTGATTGAGAAAGACAGAAAAATGTTCTATCCCATGGTTTGCTCCCCCCAAATTTCTAAAATGCCCAGGATTGGGCCAGGTCAAAGCAAGGATCTCTATTCAATCAAAGCCTAAAACTCCATCCAGGTCTCCCATGTAGGTAATAAGGCCTCAACTCTCATGCAATCTCCTACTGCTTTCATAAGTACATTAGCAGGGAGCTGAATCAGAAATGGAACAGTTGGGATTTGATACTAGCACTCAAATGTACTGCCAGTGTCACAGGTGGTAACCTCATCCTGCTTTGCCACCAATCTGACCCCCAAAATGTTTTAAAACTACATAAAAGTAATGGTTGCACACCATTGCGAATATAGTAAATTACACTGAATTGCACACTTGAAAATGGTTAATTTTGTTATTTGAATTTTACCTTCATTAAAACAAAATTAAAAATTAAGGGTATAATATGCTACATACATTCTGGATGACTTGCCTAAGGATCAAACTCTGGACCTTATTTCCTGTTTTCCCCTTTTTGTTTTCATTTAGATGTTCTGTATATAGCACTTCTGCAAGCAAGGCCCTCATCCCCATGGTTACTAATGCAAATTGGCAGCAGGGAGTCAAATTGGTGCTGAATCATCTCTAAGAGAGAAAATGCCTTTCTAGAGGAACCTTCCACAAAGGCTACCTAACCATTCTAGCGAACCATCCCTCAGAGGTGACAAAGAACAGACTCTGCTCAGGCTGGAGTTGCTTCTCATTTCAAGGGACAAGGAGACAGGCACTTGGGCCAGAGTATGAATCAGTCTTCGATGTGTTACCAGTCTAAGTCTCCAACTGCTTGTTGGGGCAGGGAAGGACAGGAACTCATAGCCCCATGGCCACACTAAACAGAGGAGTCCTGGGCCATGCGCATTTGCATGAATTCTTTCTGTGCTGTTGTATGAGACTTATTCCCAAATTTTCCCTTCAAGAACACTGTCCTCAGGTTGCAGCCAAGCACTCTTCAGCTACTTCCATGAAAGAGACCTGTAGTCCTATCATCACCACACACTGGGTTCTACTAACTTGTATCACCAAGGTTTTAGGTGTTTAAGATATGAAAAATATTGATCAAGATGAAGCATGTACCTTTCCTATGAGTGCCATGGCATTTGCACTCCCGGCCTTTGCTGCCTTTAAGAAATAGTATAACGCTTTCTGGAAAGAAAAGGGAAAGTATTATTGTCATTCATAAACAAATCCTACAAAACAGCAGTTTGAACCAAATTTTATTCATGCAATGTGCACTCCAAAAAAGTATCTATGAATTGCTGCACTTTGTTTCAGGAAGTATTCCAAGTGTTGCTTGAATCATAAACTTGAAGGGTAAAAGAATATATGTATATGGAAGGACTTTAAAATCATGGAAAAAAGATTAATTAAATGATAAATTCATTTTGACGTGACTTTCTTTAAAACCAAGCATAGCTTTTTTCATAATATAAAACTTTTAGAAGATCCTGTGTGTGTGTATGAAAACTTATTTCTTGTATTTGGAAGGGCATGAAGGGCATGTGGATTTATGAAATGAATTGAATCCTAGTATAGAGCTAAATAATACATTCTTTTGAAAAAGTAGGCTTCTGGATTGACACTAAGTAAGAATTTATACTACAGTTGCTAGAATTAGTTATGTGGCACCCTAAGGGTTTATAAAACAGGGTAAGACCAAATATATTAGGCTGGCTGCTGAGAGGTCTTCCTGCATAGGTGGTGGACTGCAAGACAATTTCGAATTCAATTTCAGGAAACTGGCAAAGACTCTGATTTTTGTCTAAGTTGTAGCATTCAACAGTCTAGAATACTCATAAGAGCTGATCTTGTACCTTGCTGCCATGTGTCCTAGGCCTTAGCCTGATCATCCAGAAAGTCTCCACAGGAATCACATGATATCATCACATAAAACAATTAAGACATAACTCTTGCTGTTTACAAAAGACTCGGCAGGTCGACATATATGTTGTATACCAACTTAAGGATTTCTTGTGTGTGCATGTGTAAAATAGGGGCCTTTGGATAGTCATGAGTATTTAGGAAAGCTAAAAATGTCTGGAAAAATATAAGCAGACCTTGTTTAGGTCTGCAATGTATGATTTACCAACTTAAAGCACACTGATACAAAAAATAAAATGAGCCAAGATGGCAAATATGTCCCTAGGTAACTATCATTTATGCAGGTAGCATTATCTTGAGGCCTTGGTTTCCTCATCCATAGATTCTCCTCTGTGCTCCCAGGACACCCTGTCCTGTCCATATGTTGGCACTCAACCATTGATTTAATTATACTTTTATATTTGTCTCTCTTAATGTTCAATCCTGTGTAATGAACAGAGTGGCTGCTGTAAGGGACTAGGGAATATCCATGAATGAATGAATGAATATTTATACATCTATAGCATAACGAGTTGGACTGTAATCTCTAGCAACCCTTCAGCTCTACTCTTATGACTGCATGAAATCATTTCAAAATCCAGGTGAGTCATTTGGCTCTCAAATATGCTACAGTAGGGAGTTCTGAAAAAAGGTTTCATTCTGGCAAACTAGATTTGAACTTTTAAAAAAAATTATGTATCCCCCAGATGCAAATAAACTTCTGAAGTTTCCCTCATCATTCAATAAGATGATTCCATAATGACCAAAAAGAACAGAGGCTCTCCGTCACACACTGCTTCTATGTCATGACTTCCTTGGCATTTTAATCCTCCTTTCTTTCTTTCTACATTGATCTCCATTTAATGCTGTTTCTCAATTGTCTACACATTTTAAAACAGAACTTGAAAGCTAATTTGATGGATATGTATGAATCAATCTGAATTTTTTCTCTTGAGTTAAAATCAAGCATCCATCTGTCTGTCCTTCAAAAATATACTGAGATTCCAATATTTGCCATCATTGTTTCTAACATGTGCCTCATAACCAACCCTATTTTAATCATAGTATTTCTTACTGTCATTGGCATATTTTAAATATATTGATTTAGTGGAACATAAAATAATGTATATTTTACAAATGATGATGTATTCGAATGAAATAAGATCTGTCTCAGGGATTATACCAAATTTTTCTTATTTGAACTCCTGTCTGTTTATTTTAATGAGCATGACTTTTTCACTGGCTCTAAGAAAATCCTTAGTTTAATTGACTTGTAACATTTCTCATAGAATAGAATGCCAAGAAAAGACACTGTTCTAAAAATATTTATGAACATTTAAAAAAAATTCCAGGCTCTGTAAATCGTCCCGAAAAGGGATGCTACTGGCTTTTTCTTTTAATGAGTGGCAGGATAAATAAAGCAGTTACTTTCACATATATGATATTATTCCTCTGCCAGATTTAATTATGTTCTATCTGCTTTAATAATATGCACCCAAACACTCTGCTTTCCTAACCCAATCCATTCTGAGTTTGTATATATTTAGAAATGCAAATGACATTTAAATGCATGTGTAGGAAAATCAAAATAATGCAATCAAGTATCACATCTACAATAATTTTCAAAACTTAAAAATTTGGTCAGGGTGAGGGCAAAAATGTTGTTTTTGATAACAACTCTCGAGAGAGATTAATTCAGCCCAGCAGTGATAGGGGAGTAGAGAAAGCAAACTAGTTATTTTTGGATTTTTTTATATGTAATTTACTGTGCAGTAAACTGGGTCATTGTATTAAAAGAGAGGCTTATGCTAATAAGTTTTTTTAGTGGACTGAAAAATTAGCATACCAGCTCAAGTGGTTTGCAGGCTGGGGAGCAACACATGTTTTGATGTCAGCCTTCATTCACTCATTTATTAAGCAAATAGTGGTTCCTCATGTTGCCATGCACTATTCTAAGTACAGTAAATATAGTGTATGACAGACAAGATTTTACATTCCTTTATGGGGAGAAAAAGATTAACAGAAATCAATGAGTCACATGGGTCATGAAGCAAATAAACACAGTGTGGTAACATAAGTGATGAGCTGAGTCGAGTTGATCAAAAACATCCTTTCTAAGGAAATGACAGTTGAAGGAAGAGATGCCAGACATCAGAAAAGCTGCAGTATTAACCTTTCCTAACTCGAGCGTATCCTTTTATCGGACCTCCTCTATATGTATTTCCCCTGTAACCTTAAGTTGTTTCTGATGCAACTAAACTAAGATGAACTGCAAAGATGCCACTTTCTTTGGGGCCCTGCCCACCGACAGGTGCCCACTTCCCTGTCCCTTCAGTCTTACTGGCCCTACAGAAAGTGACACAAGAAAGTGACAGAAATGATTTTTGAGTTCTGAACTATGGCCTCAAGAGACTTCAGCTCTGTGTTCTTAGAACTTTTCCACTGCCATGCCAAGGGCTTGAGTCATCCACTGAAATGAAATACCTCATGGAAAGAGGCTTCATTCACTCCATTCACAAGGAGAAGCCACCAACACTAGCTACCACTCCAGCTACCTGCACATGTCATCAAAGCCCAGACCAGATGGGCTCAGCCAAAGCTACCCCAAACTGCTGACCTAAATGGGTGTTGTTCTAAGTCCTCTAAGTTTGGCAGTGGTTTGTTCTGCAGAGGAAGTTCACTGACACCTAGCCACTCAGTCTGAGAATTTGACTACAACCCTCCATGAACATTAACTTGCCTCAGGCTGACACATATAAAAAGGACCAGCCTGTAGTTGGCCAAGAGAAGGACTGATGACAGGCATTGTTTTGAAACTGAACAGTCCTTCTTTGGGAGGATATTTAAATGGCATTTAGAAGGCCTACTCAGGAAGTTAGAGCTGAAGGAACCTGAGAGTCATGGCATCTGTCTTGTATTACATAGAAAAAAATGGATTTCCTTATTTCCTTTTGTTCAAGTAAAGAAAAAATGAAGTTTAGTTAAAAGAGCTCAAGTTTTGAATGCTAAAGTCCTGAGTTCAAAATCTGTTTCCTAAACAACTTCCTTTCCCTTGTTTAACCAGTGTTATTTTCTGACTGGGACCTCAGCTCTCAAACACAGATACCATAAGCCTTCTACCAACCAGTGCACTGGCAAAGCCTGATGATACTGCCCAGCCACTGGCTGCTGCTGCTGCACCCTGTGGTACTTTATGCCAGCCCTGGGATTGCTCTTCTCAGCTATAGCTAGCTCTAACTCCTCTTGGCTGATCACGATGGCTGGAGCTCACTGGAAGTACTTAACTTTGAGGGATTTTATCATAATGAGTAGACTCTTGTATCTTCCCTGCAAGCTGAGGCTGGGTACCTGTACAAACCCAGATAGTATGTGTATGGAAAATGAGGAACTCACCCATGCTATATATCCTGTAATTAACATAAGAAATTCATTGCAGGCTGAAATCTGACATTGGAGTGATACTATGAATGCTGAACTGTCCATCTAAGATGTCATACCCTTTGTTATGATTTACAATTAAAAGCATTCTGAAAACCTTCAACTGAGCTACCTTGGAATACACTTGCTTATCCTAATTAATCTGACGAGATCGGGCACGTTCAGGGTGGTATGGCCGTAGACCATTCTATTTAATCTGATTTTATGAAATTAACTTTGACATTTATCTGATGTTTACTGTATCTCACATAGAATGCAAATTATATTACCAAAGATGTGTTCATTTAAAAAATAAAATTAAATGCAAGGTATAACAGATCACTTATTTAATGCTAACAACCTTGAAAGTAGTTATTTACATCACTCAGCCCATGGGACTATATTTCACTAGGGTACATGTTCCTTTGAGACAATGAACACTTTTCCCCCATAAAATGGCAAGAACTGCGAAGCCATCTTTTAAAGAACAATCCCAGGTTGGTGGTGATGAGAAGCTTGTAACCACAGTCAGAATCTAGACAGGAACCCATCCCATCTTGGTGAGGACATTGTGTAGGACAAATCACATGAATGACTGATTAATCTAGCAGCCTCATTGGGATAGAATATTATTAAATTAAGTGATGGAAAGAGGCTTAGCAAATTTGTACAAATGTTTAATATATTTTTAATTATATTAAAGCAGGCTGTTCTTTGAGCCACATGGGAATGAGGTTAGTCTTATAGGCTCCTTGATTAACATCAAACTCCCAGGTGGACTTTCTGCAGTTGGCCTTTGTGGATGGGGCATGTTCAAAGCCTGCAGGTAGGAATATTTTCCTTACCTGAGTGTGAGGATGGATAAAGGCTCGATTCTCTTGGAGTATGTGTGCCCTGTTCTTCCCTATGTGTCTGAAGGCAGGTAGGAATGCACTTCATGATGCAAACTTTGTTCTTCCTCACCATTTGGGAATTTGGATTGGCCAATGGAAGCAGGGCTGGATTTCCCCGTTAGCAACTTCCCACACTTTCCCCTCTCCCCTTCTCCCCTCCCTCTGCCTCACTAGCCTCCCTCACCACTATCCTCATCACTCCATATGACAAAATCTTGAGATTGACTTACATAGTAGTCCTGATCTAGACCTTTCCTCCCAATGAGATGTAACTGTCCAAGAGATACCTAGAAATGATGATTTTTGAGAATCATTTTAGTAGTAGCAGTATTGATTTAAATGTAAAAGAAACACGGTGTTGTTAGTGTAAGATATTGATTCAGTTTGATAAAGATGGAATGTCTTGAAAGAAGCAAGGGAACATTCTAGACTTTATATTTTACCAATTAGTTGCTGCTGGGCATAAGACTTCCTCATTAGTAGGAATTTCAGCAGCTGGTAAGCAGGAACACCCAGGCACATAAGCCTAAGGGCTTTCATTCTTGACTCTCAAAGATCACAGGAAGATTGACCAATTCCTGAAGATAGAACATTTCTGAATCCTTGGAGGGGATTCATCATTTCCAAACCAGCATTTGATGCTGTTTTTAGTCTATAATCAAAATCTAAGTTATTTTTGAAATGCATTTTCAGGAAGAAATGCAAAGGAATATTTTTATTACTATGGCAACTAGCTCTCCAGTAGGACTAGCAACTGTACATGACAGAGGACAAAACAGGAGTAGTGCACGGAGGAAAAGGCTTTTTCTTCCCTTACACATTCAGGGTGGGTCAGAGAGAATCAAGAATGTTATCATTCCCATGTTCTAAAAAGTCAATCTTATCTGTAGAAATTACTTGTATCTGAACATCTCCTCTTTCTGCCAAAAGTTTATAGTATTGGTAAATGTCCCAATCCAAAATTTCACTGTTGGAACTGAGATTTTCTGGTCTCTCAGTTAGTCTTACTTTTTCCACTGGAATACCTTCATTTTTTTCCAATTTATCAGCAACTGCAAATAGAAACAGGGCAGAGAATAGCCAGAAAGAAAACAATAGGCAGCATTCAAGATAAACATTCAAGATAAAGAAGATGTTGTTTGGCTTATATGCCTTAAATTGTGCAGACATCTGGTTTGCTAACAGGAAAGCTTCACGAGAAATAAAACTGTGCTGATTTTCATTTAGGTATGAAAAAAGAGCAAAAAACCTAGATGTTCTTTGCAACCTACACTTGATCTTAGCCAAAAGGCTGAGAAGCGATGTGTTCTTTGCAACCTACACAAAATATTATCAACTTATATACATGTCAGACTCTGCTTAATTATTTTGGCAGGCATAAGCAAACAGGAGATATCTTATGAGCAGATACGTGTTTAGACAAATTACACAAATTAACCAAGTGAATCTCATTCACTTCTTGGAAAGCTTCTGTATAAAAACACTACTATGTAGCCTATTTCAGTGATGCTGCAGTTGAAATGTTACACGCAACTTTGAAAATGATTCTGGGAACTATTATTGATCTCACATTCCAATTTCTGTAGACAAAATATAGGGTAATAGAATAGTGAACAAATTATTCCCAAATGCAGCGATACATATCTCAAGTATGTGTTTAATATTTAGCTCTTTAAGAACATCAGCAAGTCATCCTATATTCTAAATGTTAGATACAGTAAGGGAACTGCTCAGTGTCTGCTGGTGTATGTTCAAAGGCTCAGTTTAAGAAAACATCACAAGAAAAGCAAAGCAGAAACATTTGGGGATATATATCAACAAAAATAAAAGATGAATATAATGGATTCACACAGATGAATATAAAGTAACTATTAAGGAGACAAAACCTCACCCTTATAGAATGGCATCAAAACAATATTACTATGTTAGACATTAAAAGGATAGATGCTATTCTTATAAATGTATATCAATTAATATATACTTTAAAAATATTATGGCAAATCTGTCTTAAATTATGAAGATTACTCACTATAATCTGCCACTATCTTGTAATGATTTAGGGCAACTTCACAATTCTGTAGAACATTGATTCCTGACAAATATCTGTACCCCTAAAACACAAGCATATATATTTTTAATATCCAGACAATGATGTATTTATACTATACCTATTTTGGTTTTAGAGTATTTAATTTACAAACCAAAATCATCTGAGACATCAGGCTTCCACCAGCACTTCCAAAGGTATAATAGATGAGTGCCTAAAGTTAAAAAAAATACATTAATCATCTTAATTTGAAACTCAGTCACCCACTGATATTTTATGCCTATCCCAGGAATAGACCTTGAAGCACTCAGAGATAAATTCCATTAGCAGTATCTTCCTCTGTTAATATGGCTGCCAATTATTGGGGTTTACCTTCTTCTGGAGTCTAGATTGGAAAGTACATATAATATGTCATTTAATCATCACAAGCTCTCTTTCAACAGGTATTATCTGCCTGTAGTGAGGAAACCAAAATATGACATTTTAAATAACTTGTGGTATAAGGATACTGAATTTTTCTGTTAATATTTTAATCACCATCCTAGAGTGAACTTATTTATTTAAAGAACAGATCGTTTACTCCATGTCATTTTAAAGAAGCTGATTTTGTGCCAGGAGAAAAAAAAAATAGAGTGACTTTACCTTGGCTTGATCATATTCCATTCCTATTCCATAAGAAGACAAAAATCCTAAAGCCTAAAGCAAAAGAAATAGCAAAGCTCAATAAATCATTTTTTTTTTTGCGAAACTATTATCTGGATTGTTAAGGGATATTTTAAAGTCTGCTCCTTAGTAATTTGTATTGTTAATTTATTTCTTATGTTCTAACAGTGTACTTTTGTGAAGGCTATAAGAATTTAGTAAAGGTCAAAATAGTGGAAGGATTGAATCACATGTGAAAATAGAATAATTTCTCCTAAATTTTAGAACAAATAATAAAAAATATTAAAACAATGATCTTTATGTGCTTTTGTTTCTTATACAACTTTTCTTTCATTCATTTAAAAATTGAATATGCACAGTTCCTGTTCACATGTTGGAAATAAGACACTACTGATATGGAAAATTCAAACAAGAAATACAGTGAATAAAAAGTGAAAGTCTGATTTCAGAACAAAGATGCCAAAGGAAGTCTCAGCCTCGACCACAATATATGGTCCCAAGAACCTTTAGGAGAATACCACAAACAAATCAAGAAGTCACAGGATACAGAACATACATTGTATATTCAAGTCAAGAACAACCCATTTAAGCAGGCAGGAAAAGCCATTTACTTTCTCCATTGTCATCCATTTCCTACATTAGTGCCTCTTGGTGTTATTTGAAAGAAAGTAAAAATTCAACAGATGATTTCCATCATGGGAGGGAAAGAAGAGCCAAATGGATACCCAATGCCTCCAGTGTTCTGGATTTCTGGAAGGGACGGTGTTCTTTGCATGACTGGTGGGGCTTCTGTTGTTGCTTGTTTTGACCCATCTGATTCTGACATGTGTGAGTCCTGAAGTAACCAACACACTTTGGATGCCTGGTGCCTGCTAATGTGCAGCTCTTGAAAGTAGCGGTGATGGCCCAAACACTTCAGTACTTGGACTGAGTTTTTGGCTCCTGGTTTCACCTTAACTGTTGCTGGCATCTGGTGAGTGAACCAGTGACTAGGGATCTCTGCCTTCCTTCCTCCATTTTTATTGTTTTTTTTTTTTTCAAATAAATGAAAATAAAACAAAGGTTTTGTGACAGAAATGCATTCCTAATGATTTGAATATTTCTGGTTAAAAAAGAAAAACAAAAAAACTCAAGTCATGGGGTAGGCATTAGAGCACAGAAGGTCAATGTGCTGTTTGGGGTACTTGGATCCCATACCAAAGTGCCTTGTTCAAGACCCAGTGCCATTGCTTCTTATCTAGTTTCCTGGTAGTGTTTCTGGGAGGCAGCAGATGATGGCCCAAATCCTTGGAGGCTTGTCATCCACATGGGAAACATGAATGGAGTTCCTGGTTTATGGCTTTGACTCAGCTCAGCCCTGGCCATTAGCGGTGAGCAGTTGATGAAAGATGTAGGTTTTTCCATCTTTCCCTCTCTCTCTCTGTCACTCATTCAAATAAAAGTATTCTTTTCTTTTTAAAGATTACTTTTGTTTTTTATTGGAAAGTTAGATAAACAGAGAGGAAGATCTTTCATCGGCTGATTCACTCCCCAAGCAGCCACAACAGCTAGAACTGAGCTGTTCTGAAGTTAGGAGCCAAGAGCCTCTTCTGGGTCTCCCATGTGGGTACAAGTTTCCAAGGCTTTGGGCTGTCCTCGATTGCTTTCTCAGGCCACAAGCAGGAAGCTAGATGGGAGCCGGTCTGACAGGATTAGAACCGCCGCCCATATGGTATCCCAGTGCATGCAAGGTACGGACTTTAGCAGCTAGGCTACTACACCAGGCCAAGATAAATGTGTTCTTAAGGAAAAAAAAAAAAAACCACTTTATTATGGTTCATGATTTCCAATGTGGTAAATTCAATCTAGAATTCTTTTATCAGTATTCATGAATGAAATCTGACCATTTTGTTCTTCCTATGTTATCACTGACATTTACAATTACTTTCATTTTTAAATAACTTTTTCAAAAAAATGCATTGCATAATGGAATTACTTATTTGAGAGAACTTTCCAGTAAAAATATGAGAGTGTAGTGTCTTTAGAGAGCCAGATTTTTGACAATTTCAATTTGTTCCACAGTTATAGATCTAGTTAAAATTTTTTACTTCCATTGACATGAGTGTTATTTGGAATATTCTACAAAAGGATTTGGCATATTTTCTGGGAAAATCTTTTCTTTTACCTAATAATATATTATAATATATAAAGTGGAATATAACATTATCTCACAATTGCATAACTATGTAGTTAAAATCTTTGTTCTCATTTCTGTTTTTTTTTTCTTTATGATTAGTTAGAAAATTGTCCCAATTTTTACAAGCATCTTAATGAATTATCCTTTACTCTTTGCTGTGGTTTAAATATATGGTCCCACTAACACTTTTAAGCTTTAAATAGTGGTGTTTGACCATGGAGACAGAGCCTTCATGAATAGTTTAACGCCATTTCACAAGAGTGAGTTCTTGCTGTTTCAGGACTCAGTGAGGTACCACTGGAGCAGGCTGTGATCAAGTGAGAGTGCCTTCCTCATCTTTCATTGGATTCTCTATTATCATATGACCTCCCTCCCACTTGCCAGCTTCCCAGGCATTCCCACTGAGTGATGCCATTGATGCAGATGCCTGATCTTGAAATTCCCAGGCTATAGATCATTAATGGGTCAATTGTTTTGTCTTGGTATTCTGCTATAGCAATAGACAACAGACTAAGGTAGCCTCATTTATGAAATTAATTAATTTTATATTCCCTAGTTTGTTATTTTCTGTTTTTATACTTATGATTGCTTTTACTCCACCTTTATTGCTTATTTTTAACAATCTGAGAAGTGTGCTTATGCTTTTTTGTTTATTAAAACAATATTTAAAGCTGTTCATTTCCTCTGCATCTGACTTTAAGCATATTCCATAGCTTTTGCTCTTTAGCATTATCATTACCATGAGTTCTTAATATTATCATTCCAAAGTCTATTTTGCCTTTGTTAATAAGAAATCAAATTTTACAAGGAGTGAAATGATAAAACCTGTCAATATTTTCTAGTTTTTTTTCTTGCTTCTACTAGAAACTATAGCATCATTTATGTAGCCAAGAGGAGCTTCCTGAGAAAGAAAAGGTTTCTTTCAGTTACTGTTGGAGATTATAGTCCAGCTTGGGCAGCCCATAGTTTGATGTCTAAAGGAAGCTAATCATCGGGGGCGAGCAAGAGTGATCAAATGGGAAAGTGAGCTGCAGGAGACAGAACCTACAGCAAACTTAAACATCCAACCCTCTTGTTGGAACCACTCTTTTGGGGGTAGTCCTTTCACCAGCCCCACATGCTAGCCACCACAATTAGATTAAGTCTCCATTCTTTAACCATCAACATTAAGACATTAGAGTTGCATGAGTAAATAATGGGGCCCAGTATGGTGGCCTAGCAGCAAAAGTCCTCACCTTGAACGTGCCAGGATCCCATATGGTCGCCGGTTCTAATCCCGGCAGCCCCACTTCCCATCCAGCTCCCTGCTTGTGGCCTGGGAAAGCAGTCGAGGATGGCCCAAAGCCTTGGGACCCTGCACCCGCGTGGGAGACCTGGAGGAAGTTCCTGGCTCCTGGCTCTGGATTGGCTTAGCACTGGCCGTTGCGCTCCCTTGGGGGAGTGAATCAATGGGTGGAAGATCTTCCTCTCTGTCTCTCCTCTTCTCTGTATATCCAACTTTGTAATAAAAATTAAAAAATAAATAAACATGTTGCATGATTAAATAAAATATGCTTTTGTAATTTTATGCCTTCATAAGTATATAACATTGCTGTGACATATTATAATAGATAAAAGATAGGATTTTTAGGATTTTCATGTCTACCATACTGAGTCTAACAACTTCTATAAAATAGAGCTTGCTCAATGCAAATTCTTCTTAGCGAACCCATACGGATTGACAAGGAACACTGCTTCACTTTATGAAATTTTTATGAAAACATTTTCAAAATATGATAAAGGACTTTACACATTAATGGCATGAGGGCTCTGTGTGTGCTTTACAGAATTTGATAATCTCCCAGTCCTCTGCCTCGTTTCCTGCCCTCCTGTCACTGACAAGATAACAGTGAAATAATTTCTAAGTTCTCTCAGTCTTTAGAGATGGGACTGGATTCATCCATGAAGCTTGAATTCACTGCAAGTAGTGTTTGCTGCACTCTGCTCCTGATGCTTTTGAGAAACAAACAACCAAACAAACAAAAACCACAAACAAACAAAACTCTGCATTCCCTGCTGGCTCTGTGTCAAGATGGTTAAGCTCCTGCCTGAGACCCTGGGACCCTGTGTTAGAACGCCAGTGTGATTCCTGCCTGTTTCAGCTGCTCCTCTACAAATTCAGTTTTCTACTAACACACTAGGGAAGACATCAGGCCCATGCTTTCCACATGGAATACCCTCCTGGAGCTGCAAGCTCTTGGCTACAGCCTGGCTCAACCCTGACTACTGAGGCATTTCGTAGGGAGTGGAAGACTCTCTTTCTTTGAGGGAGTGAACCAGTGAGTGGAAAACTCTCTCTATTCCTTCTTTTTAGTTCTCACTCCCTCCCTTCTCTCCTTTTCTTTTCTTCTTAATTAAGAAATTTGATCATGAAGCTGTTTTTACAAATAGAAGGCGTCTGAAACCCTGGAAAAATTCTAACCCCTTGTGTATTTAAAATGGCTAAATTGGCTCTTTTAAAGACCAATCTTCAGCCAAGATTAGGTTTTTGTTTTTCTTGCAAATCTTAGCACTTTTTATTCTGCGCAACTTAGACTCTGGTTTAATTATGCAGAAACTTTGACAGTAAACACACATATTGACCTTTACACAAGACAGTGAAGACACTGGTCTGTTGTGTTAGGCTTGTGTTTTAAAATGCTTTCACCAACAGTGTATCATTTTGTGTAGAACCTAGCATGCTCCTTGAAAAGTTTTAGGGGCACATGAGGTTGTGAAGTGGATTGTATGGAAGTTAATTTTCATTGTTGTAAGCAGGGAGAGGAGTGTTCTGCTTAAAGCTCATTTTAAAAAAATAAGGACTAAGGCCATGATTTTAACAGCCTTGACAAACCAGTCTAAGGTCATTCTTTCTCTCATTTCAGCAGAAAAATAACAATGGGTGATTCTGAATTCTTTGGAGAATTCAATTTTGAGTTGTTTTTAAAAGTCAAGCTCTGGATTCTCAAGTGTTTTGGCTTTTTAGTATATGTGCTGCCGAAGCGAGCACGTCAAGTGTTTTGGCTTTTAAGGAAGTATTATTGTAGCTATGATTTGAGTACAAAAAGTTCAGTGAAAAGGATATTTTATTGTACATTGAAGTAAATTACTTGGGTTTCATAATAACAAGTTAAAACTTATATATACGTCTTTTCACTTTTTATATGTGAAAGTATTACTAAAAAGGATAAAAAGATGAAACAATTTTCCTTTTAATTGTTGTATGAAGTTTGAATGCACCTGTGATCATAACCTTTAACTCAAATTGCATACCAAACAAAAGTGTAAATCAACCCTAATAAGCAATTCACATACCCTATGAACCCTTAATACAAAAAGTACATTAACATCAAGAAGAAATGCTCCAAACAGGTAAGCCTAGAATTACCGAAGTAATCATTAGGTTGATAATAAAAATGACTTTTTTCAAGCAAGAGAATAATGCTAACAGACCTTCCATGAAACAGTTCTATAATCAAGACTGAAATATCTGTCAGCCAGGGCAGGCTCGTGGGGGCCTGAGGGTGCAGGCTTGAGGGGACCTGGGGTCTTGCACCCAGGCAGGTGGAGCAAGCCTGGGGATTTTCCCATGGGCTTGTTGAGGGCAGAGGGGTGGTGATGGGGAAGGGGAGAGCACTAGGTTAGCATGCTGGCGTGGTGTGCATGTCGACCAGGCTTGCAGAAGTTGGATCTCGAGTGGGTGGAAGAGTAGGTCTCAGGCCAGAACAGCAGCCAAGAGCTTGTGTCCCTGGTAGGCAAAAAGAACTCCAGGCCAGCATGCCTCCCCACTAGAAGACTGGGATTGGGAAGACTGTGTTGGGAACCCAAGTGCTCCTGGGTGCAGAGACTGTGGTTTGCTCAGTGAAGGAGGTATGGAGATGTGTGACAGGGAAGACCTTTGAGGGAGTATGTTGCATGTGAGTATTGACTTCTGGGGAACTTCCAACAACCAGGCTACTACACTTGCAGGTAAACAAGAGGGCTGAGACCAAGCATTTTGGAGGAAGGAAGCTGGAGGTCCTTTCTGGGTCAGACCAATGTACCTGTCCATGTGGGAGATCTGAGCTGGGCTATTTAGCATCAACCACTGCTGACCACCAACCACCAGCATACACTAAAGCCAGGGCTGGGAGCCTCACTAGGTAACAGAGCAAGATTTGGGACTAGGAGTAGGCCTAGTAGGGAAACTGTGGGCACCTCTCTGATGAGCTGCAGTTCCCAAGCAAGCATAAGAACCAGGACTGGGTGTGATCTGTCTGGATAGGTCGTAGCACTAGCCAACATAAGTGTGGGTTGGATAGTGGGGTCAGTAGGGTTAAGATAGGCTGCATCATCCTTGGTACAAAAGCCAGATGGGGGGCCCTGTGGCATGGTCTAGTGGCTAAAGTCCTCGCCTTGAACACACCGGGATCCCATATGGGCGCCGGTTCTAATCCCGGCAGCTCCACTTCCCATCCAGCTCCCTGCTTGTGGCCTGGGAAAGCAGTCGAGGATGGCCTGGGGCTTTGGGACCCTGCACCCGCGTGGGAGACCTAGAAAAGGTTCCTGGTTCCCAGCTTCGGATCGGCACAGCACCAACCGTTGCAGTCACTTGGGGAGTGAACCATCAGACGGAGGATCTTCCTCTTTCTCTCCTCCTCTCTGTATATCTGACTTTGTAATAAAACAGCAATTGCAACCACCAGCTGATCAGGGTGATGGACTGTGCCGGGCACTGTGCTTGCTAGAACATACAAGAAACTAATCTGGGAATACCTCAAAGTACCTTTGGAGATCTCCCCACTTGAACTGCTGGACTCAGAATTCTAACCAAGAAAAGACAGAAGACAGAATAGGACAATCATTCATCTCAGCTACATGTTGGCAGCGAAATATGGGACAAATGGAGACTTCATGATGGACCATATCAATCAGTGGACCACCTCATCGAGCGAAACTGGCAGTGACTCATAACTGGAGAACTATTAACTCCACTTGAGCACATATCTCAGAGCATGCCCCACATCCGGGACTTGGGGTGGGCGGGAAACCAGGTGGGGCTTCTCCCTCAATATCCCCCTTTACCTCAGATACATGATGGAAACAATATGGACATAATAGCATTGCCCATCTCCCTATTCCCCTGAACCTTTTTTTTTCTTTTTCTTGTTTTTCCTTCAACTATAGTTAACTATGTAAAGATTGTCAACAATACAATAAAATGGATAAAAAAAAATAAATAAATCTTTACAAAAAAACCCAAAAGCCAAATGGGATGCGGGACAGACTGGGACAGACTGCTACACGTACCATAATGCCAGGAACCATGGCTGAGAACGGGCCTGGTAGGGGTTATTGGGGGTCATTCTAACTGGGCTGCAGTTCCCACTGGTGTACATAAGGGCCGAGTGTGTGGTGGGCAGTGTTGGGCTGGGCAGCAGCCATTGGTTTGCATAAGAGATGGTGCTGGAGACAGAAATGATTAAGCAACTGCAACCACCAGTGTGTGTGTAGGCTGATGTGGGTGATGGAATAAGCCAGACCCTGCACTGACTGGCACGCAGGAATCAGGTCTGCTATCTGATTTCTTTGGAGACTTCTCTCCTCCCCACAACTGTACCACTGGACTTAGAACTCCAACCACAGGTAGAATCGCAGGATCTGTGGTCTGACTGTAGAGTGCATGTGTCAGCATGGACCTCCTTAGTAGCTGAAGATGCTGCAGTGGACAGTTCATCGAGGGCTTCAAATGGTATCTAGTACCATGGAGGGCAGAACAAATTGGCTAACTCTCTGAGACAAGCATTAATGAGACTCTAAGGTGGACTATGTTAGCCAATGGACCTTGGAAGGATTTCCTCATCCTTGAAGCAATGAAATCAACAGCATTTCAGCTATCAAAACCAACTGAGCAATATCCTCAGAGTATGCTGCACATCGGGTACCCTGGGATGACACTAGGTGCCTGTCCCCCATTCCCAGGTACTGATACAGTTAGGATGACAGGGGTGTGATTTCTCTCCTTCTCTCCCTGCTTCCCTCAGACACAGGGGAAAGAAAAAGAAAATTGGAAATAATGGTCTCATACACTTTCCGTTATCCTTCGATCCTTTTCACTCTAATCAGTGGTCAACATGGGCATGTATCCCTCTCAACTATGTAAACATCATCAAACATAATTTTTAAGATGATCAAAATAAATGAAGAATGTGTGGAATCTTTACCATCAGAACAGAATTATTCTAGAATCCAAAGCACAGTAAAATATGCAGCCACTTACATATTTTTACTTTATACTCATATCAATTATGGTTATTTTTATATGATAGAATGAGTTTTCCTTTTTAAACTATGAGGTGCCTTCAAAAAGCTCGTAGGAAAATGGAATTAAAAAAAATTTTTTTACAAAGACTTGAATTCTATGCAGTTTTCAGAACACGCATTTTCCATGAACTTTTTGATGTACTCATACGTGTAGCCATGGAAGACACTTGAGTTAAAGAATGTTTTCTGATATCAAGGCTAATACATACCCACAAATAGAAACTAACAGAAAAGTTTTTTTTTAAAAAGAAAATAATAGCCACAAAGCATACCACTACTCAGAGATCACCATCATTAAATTTTAAGGACCATGCAATGTGAATGATGAAGCTCTTGCGTACTAACCAAGTAAAGTCATTTTTGGAAAATCAATAAATTTCCTACTGAAAACACTGCACCTATATTAAGAAAATTGAGAATATTCTAATTCTGAATTCCTGCCTCCTGGATGAGAGTTAGAGAAATAAAGATAAATGAATCATCTACCTTCAGCTTGGTCACATACATTTTACAGGATGACTTCTAAGGCTTAATGCTGGCAATTTTCTCACTTCCACCATTTTCATTAAGACTACCCCATTAATAACTCCACATACAGAAAATAGAACTTCTTTAGAAATCAATTCAATGAACCTGGCTCACAATCTTAATTGTTTTTGTTGACCGCTGTTGAGATAGCCTTCACTTTACCTGGATGTTTGCCAAGTACACAATTCACGGAGTGTGAAAAGAAATAATCATGCCTTCATTCCCTAAACCATTTTTTTGGTAGATAGCCTAAAATTTCTTCCCCGAATTTCTTCAACACCACCTTATCATGTGAATTCTTCTTTTCAAAGATTTGTTTTTATTGAAAAGTCAGATATATAGAGAGGAGGAGAGACAGAGAAAAGATCTTTGTTGATTCACACCCCAATTGGCCACAACAGCTGGAGCTGTGCCAATCCGGAGCCAGGAGCCACGAGCCTCTTCCGGGTCTCTCATGCATGTGCAGAGTTCCAAGGGTTTGGGCCGTCCTCCACTGATTTCCCAGGCCAGAAGCAGGAAGCTGGGTGGGAAGTGGATTCCTGGGACACAAACAGGTGTCCGTATGGGATCCCGGTGCGTGCAAGGCAAGGACTTTAGCTGCTAGGTCATTGCACCGGGTCCCTATAATGTGAATTCTTATCCCTTTTGTTTTCCTGCATTAATTTGGGTCTCAACTGGCTCTCTGGTACTCCACACACCTTCCATGTATTATGCTGCAGCGTGTAATATTCTTCCCTTCTTAAAATATTCTGTGTCATCTTTCCCTCTAAACCTCTACCTTACCTCTATCTCTGTCTTCACTGCATCAATGTTGCTTTCAGCCCACATTTCTAGCCTGTTTTGCCACACATCTGTTGTTATCTTGTCCTCACAGTCCCCAGCAATATTTTCAGTAGTGTAGGTAGCGTCACTCTATCAAGCAGGCACAGTAGAGAAGAAAGGTGTTCACCTAGCCAGCCCTATTATAAGAATGTGATTAGCATGCCTGGTGGCTAGCCCAGTCCTAGTAACCATTGTTTGTGGCATGAAATAATTTTGACTTGTTATTCTTTGCAGACAGAAAAAAAAAAATCAACTGCAAGACAACCTGCTATTGAAAGCACATTTGCCTAAAGTAATGACAGATAGTGAACATACAGAATTGAAGTCAGCAAAGCAACTGAATCGAGTTCTGGGGCAGTTCTTGAACAGGATCCTGGGAGTTCTCTGCTCATTCAGATGTTAATACTGTGGCTGCAAGATCATGTAGAACTTTAGTACAGCAGAGACTGAGTGAGAAATAGGAACCTCTAGGATCTCAGGGAGGACAGAAGAGGATTTGGGGAGAGTTTTTTTTTTTTTAAATTAACCTATATTGTAGCATTTAAGTATTTCAATAGAGAGTATGACTGAATTTTGTATGGTCAGTGTCAGCCTTGTATATCATAGTTTGTCCCTACCTATGTTTTTATAGTCTTTGTACACACACACACACACACACACACACACATGAGAACATGGGGACTCATGGGGGACAAGTCACAAGAATTTGTGCTGCAGCTCAGTATGAAGCTAGAAATGGCTGATTCCAAAGACAAAGCCACTGGGACTATGATCTCTACACAGCAAGATCTATTAATGCTCATTACAATTTGCTTTGGCCTTCTGTAGATATGACTTAGTGCTTACAGTAACCTTGTGAGATATTGTGTACCTTATTGTCAATCCCTTTTTCAGGTTTGGATAATTTATGTTATGAAGATATAATTTGTTCAGGGACATCTGAAAGCATGAAGAAAAGATGAAAGTGCTATCAGATTGTAGATTGTAACCATATGTGGTCAAATCTTCTGATTTCTGAACATCTGCTCTCTTACCACATCACGCCACCCTAACATCTCTAACTACACATTTCCTAGAACATCTCAGCAAGGTGTCTTTCCATACAAAGATGGCTGTGATAACATATGGGCAGTGGTAGCAGTACATTTAGAGTGTTTCCCAGCATTGGATCATCAGCCAATTACATTATCTCATCTGATTCTCCTGAAAGCAAATAGTAAGCAATTGGTAGCCAGTTAACTGTAATTATAGGATGGTCTGTGGACATGAAATCACCACAATGACTATAGTAACACTAACCAGAGGTGATAATAAGCAAACGAAACAGAGTGAAATTCTTACTTTAGCCTCCAGTTCTCTGTGTTAAGTATACTGTTCATATTGATTTTGGATTTCTCTGGGAGTAATATTTTGACCTTACATCAAGTGTTTTATTTAAATAACATGTATTTTTAATATTGCTTTTACCTAATATTTTATATTAAGGCCTAATGCCACTTCCTTCTTGAAACACTTTTAAAAAATTACTAATTTGAGAGAGAGAGAGAGAGACAGAGAATCTTCTGGTTCACCCTGCAAATGTCTGGCAGCAGTCTATAACTCAATCTAGGTCTCCCTCATGGGTGGCAGGAATTAAAGCGCTGCCCTCTGGGGTGTGCATTAGCACAAAAGTTGGCATGCAGGGCAGAACCAGAACTCAAATCCAATCAGGTACTGCATGGTGTGAGATGTGGGTGTCCTAAGAGCATCTTAACTGTTGTGCCAAATGTCACATCATTGAAACATTCTTTACTTGGTTTAGGTAGAATTAGTTAGATTCTCCTCTGTGCTATAAGCACTGTATTTATACCTTTATTGTAGCTAGCCTAAACTGTGCTGTAATTATTTTAGATTGATCCAGAAAGACTTCAACTTCTAATAATTTTTCCCTATCAAGCATGTGTGACACACAGAAAGTATGTAAAAATTATTATGAACAATTAATTATACATTCACTATAAAGAAAATCTATGTTCTGTTGGAAAATGATATTATTTCTAGAGATGGAAGTGGTGGTAACATTTTGGTCTATTCTGAAACTTAACCAAATATGAAGAAAGTTTAACAATTCTTTTAATATAATATTTACATAGTTCATTGAATTATTTTATAATTTATAATTTCATATATAAGTGTTTATTGCATTATTTTATAGGTAATAAAAATGTCCTGTGGGTGAAAATAATTTCAATAATATGTACTAATTTAAATCATATAGATATTCAAAATAATAACATTAAGGAAACAGATTTATTTCCATATTTCTTTGTACAGGTGAATACATTTTATATAGCATTGTGTTAGGGGTTCAGAGGTCCTTAATTTTCTTGAAACACTCACATACAGGGATATAACAGAAAGAAGGTAGGTTAGAGAGCAGTTCCATTGTGTTCCATGGACTTGGATTTAAAACAATTTACCTGGGGCCCCTGCTATATTCCTACTCTAGCACCACCATTTCAGGGCACTGTGGTAACCTCCTTAGGTCTGGGTTGGAATGGCTTAACTCCTTTCACATGGCTCTTGTCTGCAGTTATTTCAGGATGTAGTCATTTAAGCTTTAGATTTCCTTCAAAACTCACATTTTGGGCTTTACAAGATCCTTCTTTAGCTAAGGACTCATATAGTTGGATAGCTGCAGTTATGTTTTGCATGCCAAAATTTCCAAATAGCAAAGCATCAGCCATTTTCTCCATAGCTTTCAAGTTTCCCATGTCAGCTGCTTTTGCAAAGAGTATGTAGGCTCTGTTTCAAAGATATAAAGTTGGACAGTTTTCAAAAATGAGGTTTTCTGTTATTTCCCTCGCACTATTTGTAAGATGTAGTATCTATTATACTCAGGACTATTGGCATTGATTCTAAAATTTTCTAGTAAATTGTTCTCTAACAAGTAGGTGGTAAGTGGTATGAACATTCATTGATTGAAAATAGGGATGGCATAGGATTAACTTACACTGCATTTTCTGAGTCCTGGTCAGAATTCACCTGGACCTAATTTGAAACTGTATAACAAGTAGGATAGGAAGTCTGACAAGGTCAAAATGCAGGAAAGACAGAGGCTATTTTTGGGTTTTATTTTTACTTTTGTAACTTCCTTTCTTTTGGGTGGCAGAAACTTCAGACAGCATTACCTTCTTACCTGTACGCCTGAGCTGAATGCATGGGAAAAAAAACCCACATAAATCTACTGCTTCCAACCTAGAATGATCAGGGGTCTGAACTTAATGTTTAGCCTATCCATACTGATGTCAAAATAAACTCTCTTGGGCAAAGCTGGAATAGAAAAGTCTGAACAGGAAAGGCTCAGAGTTAACCATAGGCATTAATGTCCCAGATATCGAAGTGGGGGAGGGGGGTATTCTTACTGGTAAGAGGAGGTGGAAAACTGGAATCCAGAGGTCAGGAAACACAAAATAATAACAATCAATGGTAAAAGCAAGCTGAGATTCTGGAAGCTAGAAGGTTAGGCAGAAGGTCTCAAAAGCTAATAAAAAGCAAATGCCTGCACTGAAGATAGGCATCTGGAAGATAGCGTGACACTAGCATACAGAAACTCCTGATTACTTTCGCTAAGTGGCTTGCTGTTGAGATCACTTAGACTTTGAGCTGAGAAGGACACCAAGCCAAACCAGTGCACAGAAACCTGAGATGGATTGGAGGGGTATCCCATAGTAGATTCAATATATGTAGCATTATATACAGTCTCTGGTTGCAGGAAGCAGCCATAGGCTGCGAAACAATCCTTCTTTGATCACAGGTGCAGGGTGGACACATCCGCTCCTTGTTAGAAAATACAGGTGATATAAGGAGCACTGGAAGCAAATTCCAGGGTTAGAGAAATTGCTGGTGGTTAGATAACATTAAGATCTAGGTTGTGATTCACAGAGGGAAAACAAAACCAAACAAACAACAACAAAAACCAAACAGGAGAAACTGAGAAGCAGGGCAAGTTCCTAATAAGGAAATTCAGTTCTGTGTCTGGATCATCTCCAACAGACCTGGAACCGACTATACCGAGTGTGCTTAGGGAGCACAGGAGTACGTCCGCAACTTAGCTCCAAACTCCGTTGGCGGACGTGGGGATTCACTGTTACTGAAGGACCGAACTTGGCTGTCATTGAGTCTTCCTTACTCCCTCAGACAAGTGTGTGTCTTTTTGACACACATATGTGTAACTTTTATATTTTTAGTAGTACTGACATATTGTGTAATTTCCCCCATTCATACCTTGTAGGCTAATTAAAAGAATCTGATGGTGAGTCCAAAGGGCTACTATTGTTTTTAAACTTGGGACTGCCTCACCACCTATCAGGCTGAATTCAGAGGTTCTCTGAACTTGGAGCACATCAAGTGTGCCTCTGATATTTCTAGGCTCTTCTGCTATAGGCAGAGCTCACCTGACACCTCAGGGATTTGTCACTTGTCATAACTCCATTGTTTTCTCCTACAGCTAGGCTGGGTTGAGAATTCTCTGTTGTTATGCACTCAGCGGGTGCCGAAGTGTGATGAATAAATGTGATCCAGATCATGCTGATTTGCTTTTGGGCACCTTATTATAACCCATTTTCATCAGGGGAACCCAGAGGGACACAAAGCAAAAAACCCAATCTTCTAAATCAGTGGTTCAGCAAGAGAAGCAACCTTTTTCCCTTTTTGTTTTTTTCCGATTTGGAAGAATATTTTGACTCTCCATGTATTTCTCTTGTATTTTGGGGATAATAATCTATATTTCACAATATCATTGTGAGCAATGAGTAGTATTACTTCTATAAAATATCCAGAACAATAACTAGCACAAAATGGGTCCTTGATAAATGGAAGTTGTGGACATTGTTTTAAAAGGATCACAGTGGAATGGCCCTCATTGTCTATACTGACATTCAGATTTTTTGAACCGTTACTTCTATGTCTAGGACTGGCCACCTCAGTTCTGGGTGCTTCCTCATGGCTGATGTGCCTCTTCATTGTATAAGCAATAGATGTCTCCTTGTTGCAGGTTTCAGGACCACTCTATTATAGGTTCAAAACATTTTTCTTTTCTTTGCTCCTGCATCTTCTACTTGATAATTAGGAGACTGGGATAAATTTTAAAAAAATAGCTTATTTTTTAAAAAATCTACCTGATCACTGTGAAGGCCTGCTGCTAAAGCTCGATTGTACTGCCTACAGCAAAAAGAGGTTTAGTAACCGTCCCATAACCACAAAGACAATGAGTGAGAAAGGTAGGATTTGATCGTGTGGCCTTCAGGTTGTGCTCCTCCACTTATTGTTAGAGGATAGTTCTGTGTCCCTTTGGATAAAGCAGACAGACAAACAAATAAAAAGGTATGGGGTAGGACTTAGGGACCCTTGTGTGGTCACCTCCCAGCTGGGCATCTCTGGGACCTCACTTTAACATCTTCGATTTTTTGTTCCTGACTTCTTAAAGAGAGAAAAAAAATGAATCTCTTCTTGCCTCATGTGAATGTTCTGGGAATAAAATGAAGCCACATATATGAAAGTGCTTTGAAAACCATATGGTGCTGTACAAATGATCAGTTATACAGAAGCAGCTTTTTAAACTCAAATAACACATTGCATTTTGTTTAAAAGATCTAACAAAACCCAACAATATTTTTGCTTCAATGTTTAACTCAATGCTTAATTCTGCTTTTCACGTAATATGTAAGGATGTCAATCTAATCCACAGTTCTCTTCATTTAGGATGATAAATGCCATTTGCCTCTTTAAAGACACAAATGTTACAAATAAGATTACTTATGACCCAAAAAAACTATAAGTGATATGCTAGATTTTGCTAAGATAACTTGATAAAAACTTACTCTGCTTTTTGTTTTTGGCTTTTAGACTGCTGGAGTATCTTCATGCCCATATTATATAGCTCATCTCCTTCATCTGTGACATTTTTCTTTTCTTCATTTATTACTATATATAGGCAAATAAGAAAAAATGAAAATGTATTTCTATTTTATATTTTAAAAATATTTTGCTGGCATAATATACTGATATATTAGTTTGAGTTTTGCTCTACTTATTTTCTTATTTTGCTTATTTTTTTATTACTATTATCATTTTATGATATAGTTCCATAGGCCCTGGGATTTCCCTTACTCCCTCCCCAAGTTCCCTTTTCCCCTCACTGAGTTCCCCTATATTATTACTATAGTATAGTTCTTCATAAACAGTCATACGTCCGTCATTGCGGCATGGACAATGGCAGAGAGTCCAGCATTGTATTGTCAAGATATAGTTAGCAGTTTCATTGAGAATCCATCTTTGATCTGAAACTAGAGATGCATACTGCATTGTATCCTCACATCTAGATATAACAGTCACCATTACACAATTATTATACATCTCCTTAAAAGATAAGCCACAATATAAAATCAACAACAGGAAGTAAAATAGAAATTTACAATGCCATGAAGTTAAATTGCTGCTAGATATGATAGTCTTCATTAGACAGTTACTATAAATCTCTTTAAATGAAAAGCCACAAAACAAAATCAACAACAGGAAGAAAAAAAAGAAATTAACAATGCCATGAAGTTAAATGACATGCTACTGATAACCAGTGTGTCACTGAAGAAATTTAAAAAATCAAGAAACTTCTTGAAGAAAATCATGCTACTGTATGATCTATCAGTCACTGAAGAATTTAATAAGAAAGTGTTTTGAAGAGATGAAGCTAAAAAATCAAAACCCATGAGATATAGTTTCTGCTGATCTTTGTTGGTGAGATCTGTCTTCTGTAGGCAACAAATACAATGATTTTATTTTTTAAATCCAGTCTACTAATCTGACACTTGATTGATGAGTTTAAGCCATTTACATTCAGGGCTAATATGAATGGGTGGCAATTTTGTCCTGTAATTTTAGCAATGGGTTGCTCATTGATTTAGTCTTCCGTTGTTATTTTACTGGGATGCTCTTCTCATTTGCCTTTGGTTTTGGTAGGCGCTATTCCTCTTTTCTGTCAAGAGAACGTCTTTATGTTTCCTTTGCTGGGCAGCTTTGGAAGAGGCATATTCTTTGAGCTTTTGTCTTATGTGGAAGAATTTTATTTCATTTTCAAGGACAAAGGAAAGCTTTGCTGGATACATTATCCTGGGCTGACAATTTTTTGCTTTAAGAATCTGGAATATGTTGCTACATTCTCATCTGGCCTATAGAGTTTCCTGTGAGAGGTCTTCTGTGAATCTAATTGGGATTCCTTTATATGTCAGTTGATTATTTTCATGTGCACATTTAAGGATCTTTTCCTATGTTTGATGGAAGAGAACTTGATTATCATGTGATGTGGTGATGATTTTTTTTTTATTTCTTTTTTTTTTTATAATCTATTTTATTATGTTGTTGACAATCTTTACATAGTTAATTACAGTTAAAGAAAGAAAAAGAAAAGAAAAAAAAAAGGTTCAGGAGGATAGGGAAGTGGGTAATACTATTATGTCCACATTGTTTCCATCTTGTATCTGAGGTAAAGGGGGATATTGAGGGGGAAGCCCCACCCGGTTTCCCGCCCACCCCGAGTCCCGGATGTGGGGCATGCTCTGAGATATGTGCTCGAGTGGTGTTAATAGTTCTGATTGCTTTTGGTTAACTCTGTTGGGAGTTCTGTGACTCTCCTGGATGTTGTTTCCCAATTCTTTCTCTCCCTTATTATTTCACTAAATATATTTTAAACTCAGTTTCTCTCTTTTTAAAAAAGATTTCTTTTATTTTTATTGCAAAGTCAGACATATAGAGAGGAGGAGAGAGGAAGATCTTCTGTCTGCTGATTCACTCCCCAAGCAGCTGCAATGACCAGAGCTGAGCCAATCCAAAGCCAGAAGCCCAGAGCCTCTTCTGGGTCTCCCACACAGGTGCAGGGTCCCAAAGCTTTGGGCCATGCTCGACAGCTTTCCCAGGCCATAAGCAGGGAGCTGGATGGGAAGCATGGCTGCTGCAATTGGAACCAGCACTTATATGGGATCCTAGCACATGCAAGGTGAGCACTTTATTCACTGAGCTACCACGCCAGGCCCAAACCCAGCTTCTATGTCTGTATATTCTGGGACTCCCATAACTCTTACATTTGGCCTTTTAATAGTGTCTCTCAATTCTTGAATTTTTTTTTAGCTTGAACCAGCTCTGCTTTCAGTTTTTTTTCCCTTCCTGGTGACAGGAAATAATCTTCCAATTCTGAGATTCTTTCCTCTGCTTCATTCATTCTATTCTGGAGACTCTCCATTATACTTTTAATTTGCTCCACTGTAGTAGTGATTTTTGAAACATCAGCTTTCATTTGATTTATTTCCTGTGTGACACACAGGAGTATTACGCACTTCTCGTTGTTGATAAAAAGCTTTATAGCAAGTGTTTTGAATTCTGTATCCCCCATTTTCTCAATATATTCCTCAGTTAACTGTGAGGTAGGCAAAGACTTTTGCTCCTTTGCAGGGGAGTCTTCAGTAATATTCATTGTGCCTCTGTCTCATCCTTTGCTCTTGGTCATTGTACTTCTGGTTAACAGATTCTTCTCCTTGGGGCAGATTTCTAAGCTGTGTCACCCACAGGTCTACCATTTGATTTTTCTTATTGTGGTTGGCACACAGCTCTTTGTTTGTAGTCAGTTGTGCCACTCCTTTCAGCAAGTTCCAGGTCTGGGTTCTTATGTTAGATTTCCACCATCATGTCCATAGCCCCAGCTCCTGGCTTACGACTCTCTACTTGTGTGATCCCCTGCTTTTGTTGCACTGTTGTCTGTATTACCTTTCTTCCATTTCTGGTCTAGCAGTTCCCAGGATTAGGGAAACACCACGTGTCCTATATAGGTAGGTTGTTGATGGTGCTGATCTTGATAGAACCTGTTGGATATTAGGTCTGAGGGCCACACGGACCTATTTTGACCAGTACAATGCCACAGTCGGTTATTTTCCCTGTGGGACTAGTGCAATGTACTGAGCTCAGTGATTTCGCTCCCAGCTCAGCACATGTGCAGTTCACTGCTGTCCCTGCAGTCTTAAAGTTTTTCCACAGCATACAAAACAGTGCCTGATGTGCCACTACTAGAGTTCTTGATGTGCTGGCCATCAGGTCTGAGGGTTACCTGGACCTATCTTGGGTGGAACCTGTAGGATGCCACATTGTTGCCCTCTCTGCTTCACACTGGCTAATGTTTCTCTGTCTTTTTAAACGTGTCATTACCCTGTTCTGCCATCTTGATTCTCCTGCTCTACTTATTTTTTAACCTCTGTATTTTAAGAGGTATATTTGGTGCTAATTCCCTTGCTTAGAGGCATAGGTATATAGAAGGCACGTTGCCTCTTTCTGTCTTATGTAAATCAGTCTGGAGGGCAGAAAACAAAGAGATGCTTCCTATAGTAGAAGAAAAAGAGATGTTCCCAGTTTTGGAAAGTGATACAAAATTTGCAAGCAGGAAGAAAACTGCCTGGTATACCCTTAAAGACAGGATCTTAAGCACCAAGCTCTTGGTCCTGACTATGCAACTTTTTTTGTCTGAGTCTGGCACATTAACTTCAGAACCATAGATTCCATGAGACCATGAAGACATGAACAAAAGTCAGCTCTAAGATGTACTGTATGCACCTGTGAATGTAAGAGAAAATTTTTTTGAAAATGTTAGTATGTATATAAGGCTTTTCATCCAATGTGTTAGAAAATGCAAGTTCTTAACCACATCTTGTAACTATTTCATTGACATCTCAATTTTAGCTTATACATAACTGACTGCTGTCTCATGTCTTTTTTTGATATTTATATTTAGCAGCATATAGTATTTAAGCGAGATTTTACAGAACTTTGTGAGTTTTTGGATAATCCAAACAGGCTTATAACTCTAAATAGTCATATATTAATGATTAAGGAGAAGAACAGTTTTAGGAGGGGTGCGCAGAGAAATCTTCAATAACTTAGGAGTAACTGATCTTTGTGTCTTACTTAGTGAGATATATGTGAGTCCAAGTTGACTTTTTCTTGTCTGTTCTAAGCTTTCCTTATTGGTCTCTGTCTATCTGATCTAATTTTGGGGGCTCTGGAGCAACCCTGATGGTCACTGCAAGAGAGAATGGGAAACCAAAGTTGGAACTAAGCAAGGACCATAGAAAGCTCCTCTCCCGAGTCCAGAAGGAAGTTTACTATTCTTCTGTTTCTGAGGACTGCTCGGGGCTCCTGGCTGTTGTTTCGATGTCATTAAACCCTGTGAAAAGGGTTCTGGGCTTTTTCCATCCCGTGTGGGAGATTCAATAGGGAATGGTTGACCTCAGAGTTCTCGGCCTGCGAGGACACTCAAATTCCCTGTGGTCTCCTTGGCAGTTGGGATATGGTCCTTGGCGCCCATACTGATAGTCCTTGATGAGGTATCCACTTCTTCTGCAGCGAAAGCATTTGGGAGATTACCGGGGTCTCCAGGACTAGTATACAAACCTCTTCCTGTCCTCCTGTTCCACTCTGGGGTCCCCTCCTGCTCTGTGCACAAGACCTCCTATTAAGAGGCTGTCAGGATCACTCATGGATCCCACTGTATGTCTTTACAGTTTTTGCTAATGTCTAATGCAGTTATGAGTTTTGTGACTATTGTTCTTTTTGTTGACCGAAATAATTAGAGGCTGGTTGGAAAATCCAAGTTAAAGTTTATTCAGGTAGTTAGACTGAGAATTTAAACCTGAAAACAAACCTCAAATGTTTGAGCTGGAAGTTCTGTAGGCCTGAGTTTGGTAATGTTTACATGGTGACTCAGTTTTAAAATAATTCTGATTTATGTGTGGTGATCAGTCACACTGAAAGTTGAAAAAAACATCATTTTGGGGCCCGGCGGCGTGGTCTAGCGGCTAAAGTCCTCGCCTTGAAAGCCCCGGGATCCCATATGGGCACCGGTTCTAATCCCGGCAGCTCCACTTCCCATCCAGCTCCCTGCTTGTGGCCTGGGAAAGCAGTTGAGGACGGCCCAATGCTTTGGGACACTGCACCCATGTGGGAGACCCGGAAGAGGTTCCAGGTTCCCGGCTTCGGATCGGTGCGCATCGGCCCGTTGCGGCTCACTTGGGGAGTGAATCATCGGACGGAAGATCTTCCTCTCTGTCTCTCCTCCTCTGTGTATATCTGGCTGTAATAAAATGAATAAATCTTTAAAAAAAAAAAACATCATTTTGAAAACTGAAGAATAACCAATAGGTTAACAGACTTTATTATGGATCAAGGAGGTATGTTAAATTCCCATGCTCATTCCCATAATCTACATGAAGTATGTGTAGATGGGGCAAAACAATGGGATCATTCATTGTCTTAAAATGACCATAGGATATAAAGTACGCTTATTAAGACGCAAGGATGAGATACAAAAAAAGAGCATGTGAAGTCGCAGAGAAAAGGCGGTCATGTACCAGCCAAGGAGAGATACTTCAGAGTGAATTTAACCCTGACAAAACTTTGATCTTAAGACTTCAGAACTGTGGAAAAAAGAAATCATTTCTGTTTAAACCATTCAGTCTATAGTATTTTCCTATGACAGCTCTAGGAAACCAATCAGACATTCATTTAGTATTGTGTGGAAAACAAATTCTTCCTGTGGAAAGGGATATACCCAAACTTGGCCTTCCTTTGATTAGAGGTTAATTAATAAATGCAAGATGGAATAATATAAATGCACAGGAATGATTTTATGAAGGCTTCCAAGTTTTCTGACTTGTATATACAGTTGGATATTCAAGAAGCCTTCAAGGTTCTTTCTCAGTGTTATTCTGTAAGCAGGCAGTATAGCGAGTAGCCTTGGATCCTGCTCACATTCTGTGGGTATTTCAGAACAACTGGGGATCTATACCATACACTGATTCAATTCAAGACTTTTCTAATTAAGTCTACTCCTTAATCCATATCATTTTCCATGATGGAATTCATGAATAATTATCTTGTTTAATGTTTACCAGAAGAATTTTTTTTTGCAATAAAAAGGACTCACATCCTAGATACTAGTGAGAAAGAGGAAAATGAAGTAAAACATTTCTTTCATTTACTTACTCAAAATAGTATTATTAAATACGTTATGATGTGTTAGACACTGTTCTAATACTGTGATTGACGAAAGGGAGTGGGACCAGCCTTAGGTCATTGTGAAGGTGAAGTCAAGTTTGGTAAGAGAAAGGGAAAGAGTGGCGAGGCAGATCTCTGAGCAAAGACAATTACTTTAGAGCTCCAGCATCCTTGACTATCGGAACAGCACATGACTAGTCCAGCATCCTTGACTATGGGAACAGGACAATATTCTAATGCAATGTAATCTTCAAGGTTCTAAACTTCCTTCAAAATTCTCAGCTCTTTTTGGCTCAGCTCTTTACCTTGCCCTATGCTATATTATGCACTCTGTTTCATGTTTCACAACAAAACCTAAAACTTTAACATCAGATTACACATAAAGAAATAAAGGCTATTGATCCATTAAAAAAAAACCCAAACTGGTTTTATTCACTAAATTAAATCTCATTTACATATATATGTATATATATATGAGATGAACTAAATGAGGAGTCACAGAGAATAAAAGGAATTAAAAAGTTAGGGGATGAATTTTTTTTTAGTCTGAATAAATTTAGGTGCAACCACTACTAAAATGATAAAGAAATACAACTGAGAAATTATTTTCCTCTCCAGAAAGTTTTTCCTAATTGGACTATTGTATCCTTTTCATCTAATTTCAATCCTATGTAATATTAAACAACTTCAGCTTTTGATTGTAGAATATGCATCAGAAGAGCTTTTTATATTTGCCCTTATGTGTTCCAGGAAGACATAATCCTAGATAAGGAGGAAGAATAACGATCCATTACTAAAAATAACATTCTATCCAATAAAAAATGACTCAGCAAAGGTTTAGTCAGATGAAGATGTGGTCAACTCAAGTACCCTTGAATAATAGCACAGATATTTACAACAGTTTATTCACGTTGATTTCAGATCATTGTTATCAAACATAAATATCTCCAGTGATTTTGCTAGAAAATGTTAGAGAAATTGCAATGTAAGTAGAAATTCCTGTTCAAATATCTACAAAGCAAAAATGTGAAATAATAGAATTCTGACTTACAAGGATTTAAGGCATTGTTTAAAACTCTTCACTAAAGAAGAAATATGGTTCGTAAAACAAATGAAGAATCAAAAGCAATAGAAGACAGAATTACTTGCTAAAACTAGCCAGTCTGATAACATATATAACTCATTTTCTCACTTCATTCCACAGTTGTAAAATTAAAATTAGTTTCTAGGAAAGACTATTCACTAGCTTTTAGCTTTTTTTCCCTCAGGGACTGTTTTTGAGTTGTATTTCATTGACCCACAGAGAAAATCAACACCTCTTTGAGTTATCCCAGAAGAATATTCACTTGTACAAGCATTAGAGAGTAGTTCAGACTTTACCTTAGATTTTACAAGAGAAGAACAGGTACAAAAAGACAATTTAAAAGGTCAATTTAGGTATTGCTGAGCTTCAAAAAAAAAATCAATGAAGATTTCCCCAAATTTGCACATTCACTGGCTTCTGAATTTTAAAAAGAATCATTTTTTAAATTCAAAAGGCCGATTCTCACACACACACACACACACACATCCTCCATCCACTGGTTCACTTCCCAATTGCCTGCAACAGTTGAGGTTTGGTTAGATGGAAGCCAGCAACCCAGAATTCCACCAGACTCTAACCATCCACTGTACTCTCTAACCATCCACTACCTACCCAGGCACATTAGTAGAAAGCTGGATTGGAAGCAGCATACCCAGTACTTAAAACTGCACTCTGATATAGAATACAGCACTTACAAGTGGTGGCTTAACCAACCGTGCCACAAATCCACCCCTAGCTTCTCAACTTGCTACAGACAATCACTGTCTCTCTAACACTTCAAAGCTGCGTTCTCCACAATCCATTTTCTTCTCACACTTCAAAAAACTAAACCCCCCTCTTTAGCTTGGCTGAGCAATTTCGTTCCATCCTTGTCTTGGCAGCGACTGATGTTTTACTTCTATATGGGGTTGGGGGTGTGAGCAAGAAGCTGTTTGCCTAATTTCATGCACAAACACTTATGAAGGCAGCTTTCCAAACAAGAGCAGTGCACACTCCACAAGGTATTCTGGTGAATAAAGTTTTCTAAACCACTTCACAGGTATACTCTAAGCTGCTTGATAAGTGGGCAAACAAAACTCTAGAGATTTGTGGTGGATTACCATAGCTCCAGGTACTACATGTGTTCCTGTCTCACTAATTATACTGAAAAGCACTTGGATAAAAGATTGGGCAGTATATGCTTGGAAAATTTTTTGAGTAACAGAAAACTAAGAGAAAATAGTTAATGAATTGATTGATACAATTCAAAGGCTTGAACAATAATCCAATATGAGCACAGGGAAGACCAATAGGCATGAATGCAAAATGTTTCATTGAGATTCAAAATTTTAGATGAATATGTAGGATTAAGAGATTGCTGGCTGTGATAGTCAATTTTATGTTTTAGCTTGGGTTGGTTACAGTTCCTGGTTACTCAATCAAATGCTAATCTAGCTGTTGCTATGAATGCATTTTGTGGATGTGATGAAAACTTGTGATCAGAGAGAGAATCCCAGACAATCTGGGTTGGCCTGATTCAATCATTTGCAAAGCCCTAAGAATGGGATTGAAGCTTCCCAAAAGAAGAAAAAAAATTCACCTTTTGATAGTAACTTCAGTTTATGTCTGAGAGCTCCACCTTGATCTTTCTGGAAGTTGCCTTACATCTTTCAGCCAGTCCCCATAATCATGGAAGCCAGTCCCTTGTAACAAATACATGTTTATATAAAACATATTTTTTCTTCTGGCTGAAACATGGCTGATACACACAATAGTTTAGGCATATTAGGTTAGAAATGTTTCCATTTCCTTTGAGTTTATTTTGCCATCACTATGAGTTGGCATCCAACAATTAACAGGATCTTAGAAACAATATGCACAAGTCAAAGTGTTGAGTGAAGTAGGCATAGCTCCATAGGGAGAAGTCCTTATAAGGACTGTTGTCCCACTCCATTTGGATAATTTAACAGACTAACACCAAGATGACTGTCAGGAAGTGGCCTTTGGTTTAAGAACTTTGTAAGAACTTTATAAGATAAAGTTGTATTAGATAATACCACAGGCTTCTTTGTATGATATAATGAACTTCAGACGAGATTGAGCACATTCAGGGTGGTATGGCTGTAGACTATAATGAACTTCATCACAGGAATTTAAGTAGGAACTGATGCCATCTTCCAGGAATACTGGATGGCGGATGTTAAATTAAATGATGTCAAAAGTTTCCTTTTTATTCTATGATTCCATATTTTTTTCTGATAACTATACTCCTATTATCTTTCATCCTTTCAGTTCATGCCAAGACATGTGTTGCATGACTTTGGGTTACATTTCAGGATCTACTCCAGCCTAGTTTGTCTCTGGGATTCTAGGACTCAATGGAGGCATCAATGAGCGATTCTGCTCTGTAGTTTCTGGATGGATTTGACTGAAAGGCACCAACAGGAGGTATGAAGTATATGTAGGGAATGAGGCAAGGAATCCATCTGGGTCCCTTTCCCTTCACCCGAGTTACCGTTTGGCTAGAGAGCTTCTTTGCATACCTTCTGCTCATCCCAGCAGCCACGACCGCCCTGTAACTCTTCAGGACCTATGAACTGTGATGACATTGTTTTACCAGTCTAGGAGAAGGCTTTGAAGTTTGCTATGTGATGTTTATACCTTTAGAAACAGTCCCTTTATTAATTCTTCTCTAATGACTCAATTGTGCCATTTTGTTTCCTGTCAAAACCTTAACTTATCTTTAAGCAGATAAGCATGTCAATATTTCTGTGTTCTATATGGAACCCTCTCCAAATAAATAACCAGGATAAGTGTGTGTGTGTGTGTGTGTGTGTGTGTGTGTGTGTGTGTGAGACAGAGAGACATGACTGTATTTCAAACAATAAGTCTTCAAAATTTAAACTAGTTTGTTAAAGTAAGACTCAAAGGAAAAACAACTGAGACGACATATCCATAATAGCCATTTCATTCCCCAAACTGATCTCTTCCCCTGGTGGCATCACATGGTTTTCAATTGCTATTTATTGCTCTTATTTGCAGTAACCATTTTCTATATTAACTTGTGTCAGAAAAACGAATTTTCTAATTTATGTAAACTATAATAGATATAATGAGCATTAAGAGAAAGGGCTTCTCAAATGTTCTTGCAACAAGCGCAGCAGCAAATGCATATATACTTCCTTGGGGTCTAGAAGACAGCAAGGTATATCTATGAAGTCTTCAGTTCTATTAATGAAAGTTTTGAATTTTGCTGTAAATATTATAAATACCATAGCTGTTATGTCTAAAGTTAAAATGTTTTCTTTTATTCATTAGTCCTATCTATTTTCAATAAATTTGGTATTCAGGGAGTTGTGATATGTTGACTCTATAATTCAATATTTCCTCCAAAGTTTCCCTGAAAATAAGAGAATAAAAATTTCTTTGTTGGGTTACTCTTTTTAGAGGCACATAGAGTAGTGGCTAAGAGAGGACTTTAGCACTAGATCATCCAACTTCAAATTCTTCTTTCCCTATGGAGTATCACTTTTGAGATGCTAAGAAAAGTTACCTTATCTCTTTGTGCTTCTATCATCACATTTGCAGTTTGGAGACAGTAGTAACCTGTAACTATTTAAAGTTGGGTAAAACACTTAAAGCAGTATAGAAAACCACTTTTACATGTAGGCCCCTTGTTTCCACTCTTTGTATCCCGACAAGATGTCAGGAGTACTTCTTTCCTAGTCTTCTTACGCGACCTGTACTATTATTATAAGTATGTGATTTATTTTTAGCATGTAAACTGATGAAATGTAAGGTATAAAGAAAAATACAGATGTTTCTTTGACAAGCACTTTAAATACTTTGGAAAATTTTAATATAGAAGAGTCACTTAAAATTACCCAACTTAATTGTAGGGCATTTATAAATGTGTGAGGGAAAAGTCTGCAAAATTCTGGAAGGATTCATCCAAGGCTTCTCCAGAAGTCTACAGTTTGTTGTTCCCTTCTGAGCTGGAGGGCTGGTGTGTGTGTTACAGTGGATGAAGCCGTGGGTTGTGATGTCAACATCCCATTTTGAAGCACCAGTTTAAGTTGTGGATGCTCCATTTCGAATACAGTTTCCCACTAATGCACTTGGGAAAGCAGTGGATGATGGCTCAAATGAATGGGCCCTGTCCTGGATATGGGAGAACAGGATAGAATTCTGGGCTTGCAGCCATTCGGGAAGTGAATGAATGGATGGATGGAAATCCTGTCTCTTCTCTCCCTCACTATATGTGCCTTTCAAAGAAATAAATGTTTATTAATAGAAACCCAGAAACACATCTTAAAAGGAAAAAGAAACTTACAAAGGGATGGCATAGAGATGTAGTTTGGGAGTGCTTTGAACAATAAGTATCGGTCAACTATATTAAACAAATGACTAGTCATGGTTTTAATTAAAAATAAATGTTTCAAAAGAATAGTTTAGATTTAAAATAAATTTATACATATACATATATCCTTATACCATTAAAACTGACACTCTCAATGTTCCTTTGCCACAGAAACACCCCTCTCTTGAATAAGAAACGAACAAAAAGAAATTTGTACATATCTGTTAGGAAAGAAACAGAGGTGATCCACAGGTTTAAATCAAATGTTAAAAATGATTCTTAAATTTTGTAATTAAGTATCAATTAGCCTATTGCATAGAGACATGGGAGATATTATTTATCTTAAATAAATCTTACTGACAATAGATCTTACTGAAATCAATCAACCACATATGTATGGTCAATTAGAGCTTCAGATTCCTAGATTAGAAAAGGGCATTATCTTCATTTTGATTGCTTTTAAAGTATTAGGGTTTCCAGTAGAATAATATGCTGAATCACCATAATTTTGGACATTATTTTTCTCATGAGACCTGGTTATCAGAACTGAGTATTTCCATCAGTATAAATTTCAAATCTAAAACAGGAGACAGAATTTAACAAAATCTAACACTGTAATATGTAGTTATAATATTTATAACTACACTTGAAGATCTCTCAGCAAGTACCTCTAAAATTTGATTTTAGATTACATGAAGTTAAAATTTACATGTGAGAGAATTTCCAACTTACACTGATTTTTATTTCTCTTCCAGAGATTCTCATTTTTAATTCCTTTTATTCTTATTTTATGCTGATTCTTCTTTTTTTCTAAGATATATTCTCTTTTACTGGTTAATTTGCTCAGCTTTTTTCTTTCCAATTTACTTGATAAAAATGGTTTGATTTCATTCATTGATACCTGAAAAGAAAAAAAATGCTCAATTTTGTATGTTTACTCTTTTAAAATGAAACAACAGGAAAATAAAACATAAAAAATGTTTATGACAAAAATACAAGCTTAATTGATCCAGTAAAATTTTAATTGGTCTAATTCTTGCGTTTTTTCCCTGAAATCTAAATGACAATTTATTTATTTCATGTCATTGATCCATATGTTTTACAGAGCAAAAATTTAAAAACTACTGCATTGTCAGTTGAACTACACAGCCAAGCATTAAAAGTTAAATGTTGTAAATAAAACAGTAGGATGATTTAGCCAGTTTATTCTTGCACTAGTAACTTGCTATGGTAATACCAGCAGTGTGAGCTAAACGAAAACATTGATATTGCTTTACACGTTGTGACAAATTTGTGGAAAAGTAAAGTACAAAAAAATCTTGTGAGGGGCTATAAAGGCAATATAACAGTAATTTTCCTTAAAGTACTTTCAAGAGTTACATAATTAATGTATTTTAATTAGGGCAATGTATTTCTGAGTAGTAGAATAACATGCTTTTTCAGATTTCAGGAGAAAATTAAAAAGTGTTATTGGGCCTGTTCAGGCAGCCTACTGGCTTAATCCTTGCTTTGCATGTGCCAGCATCCCAGATGGACACCGGTTCATATCCTGGCTGCTCCACTTTTCATCCAGCTCCCTGCTTGTGCCCTGGGAAAGCAGCAGAATATGGCCCAAAGCCTTGCAATCCTGCACCTGCATGAGAGACCTGGACAAAGCTCCTGGCTCCTGATCGGCTCAGCTCTGGCCGTTGCAGACTTCTACTTGGGGAGTGAAAACAGAGGACAGAAGATCTTTCTCCCTGTCTCCCCTTCTCTCTGCATATCTGCCTTTCCAAAAAAAAAAAACCATAAAATAAAATGAATCTTTAAAAAAGTGTTATGAAGGCAAATATTCATCATTGGTATGTATATTTTTTCCCGGTAAATTTTACTTGAAGGTAAGAAACATTCCTTTATTTGTCTATTACTCTACTAAGAAGAATCCAAAAAAAGTTTTTTTAAGATTTAGTTATTTTTATTTGAAAGACGCATTTACAAAGAGAAGGCAAGACAGAGATCTTCCAGCCACTGATTTACTCCCTAAACGGTTTCAATGGCTGAGCAAGGAACCAGGAGCCTCCGTGGCATCTCAATGTGCATGCAGGGGCCCAAGGACTAGAGCCATCCTCTGCTGCCCTCCTGGTCAAAGACAGAGTGGCCAGGACAGAAGCTGGTGCCTGTATGGGATTCTAGGGCATCCAGTGCAGCCTCTTACACCCTGGGTCAAAATTGTAGGTGCTTTTTCCCTCTTCTTTTCAATATCACAATTTAAACTCTCTCCAAGATAGCTTACTGGAAGTTTTCAATCTTTCCTTGTGGCAATAAAAACGTTATACCAGTAACCCAGGAGCCAAAACATACACAGACATAAAACCACATAAAAAATTAAAAAAAAAAATCAGCTTTGTGAAAGCATAATTCACATGCCCTAAATTAACCCATTTGAAATATAAAATTCAAACTGCAGTTTTAAAATATTTTCATCTCAGCAAGAAAAACTACAAATTCTTTATCACCTTCCCTATTCTTTGTCCCATGAAACTAATGTTCCATAATACTGCACTTGTGAGTGTGTGTGTGTACGCGCGAATGTATTAGAGAGAGAGAGAGGCTTCTTAGTATAATGTTTTCAGGGTTGATGCACGTTGTAGCATGTACTACCATTTCATTTCTTCTTATGCCCAAATAATATTCTTGCATAGATAAACCATACATTTTTATTTATTCATCCACTGGTAGATATTTGGGTTGTTTCTCCTTCTGGCTACTATGAGTAACACTGCCGTGAACAGCTGTGTGCAAGTCTCCGGGAGGACATGGAAGGACTTGACTATGATTCTTCTTTTTTTTTTTTTTAAAGATTTATTCAGTTTATTACAAAGTCAGATATACAGAGAGGAGGAGAGATAGAGAGGAAGATCTTCCGCCCGATGGTTCACTCCCCAAGTGAGCGCAACGGGCCGATGCGCGCTGATCCGAAGCCGGGAACCTGGAACCTCTTCCAGGTCTCCCACATGGGTGCAGAGTCGCAATGCATTGGGCCGTCCTCGACTGCTTTCCCAGGCCACAAGCAGGGAGCTGGATGGGAAGTGGAGCTGCCGGGATTAGAACCTGCGCCCATATGGGATCCCGGGGCTTTCAAGGCGAGGACTTTAGCCGCTAGGCCACGCCGCCGGGCCCTTGACTATGATTCTTAACGTAAAGCTGATAGATTCAGCAAATAAAATAAATACACCAATTGTGTTTGAATTTAAGATAATTGGTGAACATTTTTACTAAATGTCCCAAACACTGCATGTTAATGAATAAAGCCTTAAAATATGTGCACTAGCAATCAACAAGTAATCATGTGAGTCATTCAGTGGCCGTGGCAGAAAGTTGCTTCACATGCTGCTCCTCAGGTCTCCCCGAGCATCATTATCCAGCAGATAGAAAGGGAATGAGTGTGGAAGCTCAGCTGTTGGGTTTACCTTTGGTTTACTTTGTTATCTCTTTAATAGGCAAGACTAGGAAGTGGCACATAGTGTTTTCAACTGTTTTCCACTGTCTAGGAACCAGTCACAGGGCTACACCTTTGAACAGTACAGCCAAATGATAAAAGTTAAATGTTATAAAATACGACAACTGAAACAGTTTGATCATGAAAATATAATTTACTTAGATGTTAGAAAGAAAAAAATACAGGTTTTGATGAGCCTTTTATTCTCTGGCTTAGAGGGGATTAGTATATATTATTGTTATTAAAAGAGATTTAACTTTTCATCCAAAAATCACTAGCATCTCACTTGAGTAGGCAGTGCAAGCTTATGCAGACACCAGTAGTTTCTGGGTTTGGATTTCTTGTTCATCCACCGGGTGTGGGCAGAACAACAACCAGCTGTAACAAGTGTTAAAAAGCTTGAGAGACAGAGAGGATTTTTCTTGCTCTTAAAGTCACCCAAGCATTATATAGCTTTATAACAAGAATTTATTGAGTATCTATCTCAGGTCATGTTTGAAAAGCTGGAGATCTAAACTTGAATTAAAAAAAAATCTTTGCTTCCACAAAACCACTTTTCTGGCAGGGAAGATAATAACCAAGTGATGAAATTAGCTAGCTTTTTTTTTTTTTTTAAGATTAAGGTTATGGAAGTGGCAAAAGTTAGTGTTATTTGACATAGGATGGTTAGGAACAAACTCTGGCAATTTTGAGTAATAAATGTCACTCTTTGTTTGTTTCAGTTTCTAAATCCTAGGTCTTCTAGGTATTTAAGTTGTTCTGTTCATTAGTAAGTTAAAATGTCCTGAGCCTGGAAAATCAGCACATTTTGTAGTCTTTTAAAATACAATCCTTTTCCTGGTAGCAAATATTTACATGCCATATATTTTCATTTAGAGGCAGTGAACAGAAATTATAGCATATCCTATATTCCTAGGACATATCTGATGCCACATAAAAGTTATCTCCCAAACCCAATGCTTCTTGTTTAACAGAATTTCAACAATAATAATATGACTAACAGTAATGGGACTTTCAGGGCCTTCACAAACAGATTTTGGGAGGCATTAGGCTTGAAATAATGAAGTAATGAAGCAAATACATTTATGCTAGCCATGCACTAGGAACTGCAGATACAGTGAGCAAATAAATTAGAACATATTACGGTCTTTTGGGACTTTCATTCATCTGCAAGGAGACAATCAATAACTAGTAAAGAAATAAATGAACTAGTCAGTATCAGGTATCAATACACGGCATGAAGAGAATACAACAAAAATACAGACAGAATATGGCATGAAAAGGGTTAGTTGTAGCCAGTCTAGGGTGAATGTCCAATAAAAAAAATACTGAAGCAGTCAGTGACTTTAGAGCTAATAATTGAATGATGAGTCTGGTGATGTCAGAGGCCCGTATGGACGCAAGCTCGTGTCTCGGATACTTCACTTACAATCCAGCTTTATGCTGATGTCCTGTGGGAAGAAGTGGAAGACAACTCAAGTGTTTGGGCCCCTGCCAACCAGGTGGGAGACTCAGAAAATGCTTTAGGGTATGGTCCAGCGTAGCTTCAGCCAAGTAGTCATCTGTAGAGTGAACTAGTGTATGGAAGACATTCTCTCTGTGGCCCTGACTTTCAAATAAATAAATAGATTTGGGGTTTTTTTTTGTAGTTCTACTTGAGGAAAGTAGAACTACAAGGAAAGAGGGAGATAGACACATAAACAGGAGAGAGAGAGAGAGAGAGAGAGAGAAAGAGAGAGAGAGAGCGAGAAACTGATCTTCTAATTGCTGGTTCATTTCCCAAATGGCCTCAAAGATCAGAGCTGGGATGTCTGAAACCAGAGCTTCTTCTAGGTCTCTGCAGCTTTCCCAGGCACATTAGGACAGATCTAAATTGGAAATGGAGCATCAGAACCAAAACAAGTAGGCATGTGGGATGCCAGCACCACAGATGGTGGCTTTATGTGCTATTGCAAAACAAACTGGCTCCAATAAAAATCTTTTAAAAAAAAATCTTAATGACAAGAATGCAGCCCTGAGCCCAGTACTGTGGCTCAGAGAGAGGGAAAGAGAGGTTGGTTGGTTCACTTTGTACATGTACACAATGATTGGGGCTGGGGTGAGGCTAAAAAACAGGTCTGAAATCCAGATCTCCCAGGTGAATGGTAGGAACACAAACACGTGAGCCATCGAGAGTGGTGTTCCGTGGTTCTGTGCCCACACAAAGCTCAGCTAGAGAGCAAACACAAGAATCATACAGGCAGCTTACAGCCTAGGCTGACCTCCAAGTTCATGCTTTTCGGTTAGACCAACTGAGTGGATGAATAGTGTAATTACAGGGATGGAGAAGCAACAGAGGGGAGGTCTGGGAGGAAATCAACTTTTCCCACTATTGACGCTTATCTTAACATTTTCAAATTATACAGCTATACTGTGTATGGGAAACAAAGTTCATTTATCTAAGAGTAAGAGGGAGTGATGTTTGGTATGTCACAGAACACGAACATCATTTCTTGCAAATGATAGCTGTTGGTTCTCAAAACATTCTAGAAGGGTACCAGAGCTCTTCAATGGAAAATGATAGCCTTTTCAAGAAAATATGCTAGGAGAATTGGATACCTACATGCAGAATATGAAGTAGGACCTTATACTATAAACAAATTTAACTGAAATTAACTAAAGTCATAACTGTAAAATGTAAACCTATAAAAACTCTCAGACTTCAAGTTTGGTAATGATTTACTGGATATGACACCTAAAAGCATGGGTAACATACAATATTGTTATAACTCATCTGCAACCATAAAAATGTGATTAAAACTGAGCAAAAAACTTGAAGTCATTTCCCCAAAGAGGATAGACAAATTACCAAAAAGCACATGAAACACACTTGGTGTTACTAATGATTAGGGAAATGCAAATGAAAACCACCATGATATACCATTTATATCTATCAACATGCCTACCATAAAAAATAAAGACAAATTTTAAAAACCACAGAAAAAAAAGAATTAGACACACTGCTGCTCTTGTATAATGCTGGTGGAAGGGGTGTGCAGTAACTCTGAAAACCACATGGAAGTTCCATTTTTTTAAAAATGAAATTACCACATGATCCAACAATTCCACTTTTGATTGCATATGCCAAAGCACTGAAAACAGGGCCTTGATAAGATATTTATATAACTTTGTCTATAGCAGAATTATTTGCAACAGTGAAAAGGCAAAGGCAATCCAATATGTATTCATGTATCAGTGAAGAAATAGCATATGGCAATATATTATTCAGCCTTAAAAAGTAATAAAAAGGAAGGCAACTATGACACATGGATAAACTTTGAAGGTAGCAAGTTATATAAAATAAATCAATCACTAAAAGCAATATATTGCAGAATTCCATCTATATGAGGTACACGAAGTAATCAAATTCATCGAGACCAAAAGTAGAATGTCAGATGTCAGGGGCTTGGGGATGGAGGAAATGGAGATGTATTGTGTAATAGGAATAGAGTTTTAGTTTTGCATGATGAACAGTCTACAAACAAGTTACCTTGGCACATTTCCCCCTTAATTTTGTCACAAAATTGTTTTTGCCAGTACCCAAACTACTGAGATCTCTTATAATAGCTTTTAGTTTCCTTTTGTGCTTAGGCTGCACGTGGACAGAGGTCTTCATCTGCCCATGCTGGCCAGTGGTAAGATGCCCATGAGTCTGAGCAACATCTTGTTCTCCAGTGGGAAAGGGATTTGAATGGGGGGGGGGCAGCGCTGCATGCCTTAAAAACCCGAGGCCCAAAGGTAAGCAGGAGAATGAAACAGATGTCCCTTCAATCTCCACCTGCCCATGGACAAACTGTCGGGTTTAGAAAAGCTCATTTTTACACTGCTGATAGCAATCCCATTGCTAATCACAGGGTGTGTTAATTGTAGTAATAAGGGGAAAGCTAGAATTGAGAAATTTAGAAAATATAGACATATTTTTAAATTACATAAACATCTTTTCTCACAGTTTATTGCTCCAATTTGTACTCAGGTCTTATGCATGAATCCAATTGACATCTACTGAGGGCCTGTTATGGATTAGGCATTGTTTTAATTGCTGAAAACCACAGATCAAAATCCTTGCTGCCGTGCAGTTTATACTTATTGAAGAGTGACAACAAACAAGAATTGCATTTTACATGTTGAGAATTCTGAAAGCAAAAATAAAGTAGGGAAGGGTGATAGTCCAAGATGCTACAGCAGAGTTTGCATTATAGATGGAGTGATTACAAATTTAGAGGGTGTCCAGGGAAGGATCCTTTGAAAAGGAGATATTTGTACCAAGATCTGCAGGAGAGAAGGGAAGGGACCTGCATGGATATCCAGCAGCAAGCATGCTCTCAGCAGAGAGAGAATGGAAAAGTAGGTCCGTGTCTGAGTTTCTGGGAATGTCACTGAGCTCATTGTGCCTAGATGGTGTAAGGGTATGGGGAAGCAAAACATAACAAAAACAAAAGCAAAAAACAAAGAACAGAACAGTGTCACCAGACCCCATGAGCAAGCCATTGCAGACTTCAGTTCTATTCTGAATAAGATGGAAAGTCACCAAAAGACTTCAAGGAGTATTTAGAAAGAGCTTCTATTTACAGCATTGCCCATCCCTACCACCAGTATATCTGAACACATCAAGATGTTAATAAAGTTCGATGGCTATCTGTGACTCTATAACCCAGGTTGGTCTCTACCCTTTATGTCTTAACACTGAGGGCCTCAGGCAGACCATTACTTAGGATAAGACCTGGGTCTGAGAATAGTCTCAACTTCCCACGGTAGACAGATTGAGTATTTACTAAATGAATCAAAGAATAATGTCTCTTCAGACTTTTCAAAAAGAATAAGCAGAGACAATAGTTAATAATAAGCTGTTAAAGAAATGCTGAATTAGCACTAAGAGTCTTATAACATGCTTTCTCAAAGAAAACGCGTTATTTAGCAAAATATTTACCTGTGTGGTGATATTTCTTTCCTTTTGTCTTTTATTGTATCTTTCTGCTCCAATATCTGCAAAATACAAAAATTTCTATAAAAATTGAAAGGCTTTTCTTCTTATGTATTTTTAAAAGTTTCTTGCTAAAAGTTTCTAGAACCAATTAGAACTAAAAGAATGGAAGTGGAGACTAGTTGTAATTTATAGATACTAATAATGTGTTAAAATAATGCCTTCACTGAGAAGTTTTAAAGGGACAATCTGTTACCACAGGTAATTTAAATGTTTCCATCAATCCCTCTGAAATCGAGATAATATGAAAGAGTTCCTCAAACAGTAGAGCTAATAACAAAAGTGCAAAACTTACTGAGCTATAATTGACATTTTCCCATGTAAATAAATGGCACATATAAATAAAATACATAAGAAAAATCTTATATTTTTATAGACTCATTCATATGTTACAGTGGATGCCAAAATTAATATAACTGAGTGATACAAATATCTGAGAAATGTAGATTAGCATAATTTTATCAGGCTTTGAAATTTGAGAAAATGATTTTTAGTGATTTTTGAAATGAATCAGGGCAATGAATCTTTTCATACATAATATATAATGCAGAATGTAAGCACAGTTATGTGTGTTTAATTTGCACAAAGTGCTTGAAATTATTTAACTTGCATCTTTAGAAAAATTAGTCTATGAAGATCTGATATGAAATGATAACACCATGGTAGGACAATTTCACAACAGTATTAGGAGTGTTAATTACCAATTATTATAAACTGATTTAGTGCACTGCAAAAATGATCTCTTTTTTTATGAAATGAAACATGACTTCATGCAATTTCATAACCTAAAGAATTTAAGTCAGGAAAAATATATAGGAGTTAGAATTGAATCCTTGCATAAAGTTATGAGCTTATATGGTTAAAGCTAGTTTGTGAATCTTGAGAGGCAAACTGATAGCTCAGTCCATTCGGTTTTTATTACATGGATGGAAGAAGTGGGTTGCACTTCTGGTTCCAGCCCTGGCCCAGCCTTGGCTCTGCCCATTGGAGGCATCTGAGAGTGAAAAAGCAGATGGTAAGACTTCTTTGTGCCTGTTCTCTCTTTCTGTTGGTCTCTCAAACCACTTTTTTAAACAAAAAACTTAGGAAAAAGAGGCCATGAACTTTCTGTTATCTTCCATTTTGTATTTATTAATTCGATACTTCTTTTGTTCTTTCCCTTACTGATAAACTTTTCAGGCAGCAGTCTCACAATTCTATATTCTGTTCACGTTGCAAGCCAGCTCTTACAGAAACTTATCTAAGGTTGATATTTAGTTCTTTGTCAAACTAGAGAAATAGCACATAAATTTTAGATAAAAATTTAGGAAATGCATGGTGATAAATGCATTAATATCCATATGCCCAAAGATTACACATAGTAGATATAATTATATGCATTAAGATATTTCACTAAGTTTACAATATCTGAGGAAACTTTATCTGGTTTGTCAGACGATCATCTAGAGGCTGTTAATACTCATTATCAGAGGCAATAGAGCATCATAGTCCACTATATAGATTTTTAAAAATATTTATTTATTTGAAAGAGTTTCAGAGAGCAAAGGAAAGAGAAGGAAGGAGGCAGGGCAAGGGAGAGACAGATTTTTTTCTTTACTTGGTTCACTCTCCAGATGGCTACAATTTAGGACTGAGCCAGTACAAAGCCAGGAGCCAGGAGCTTCATCGAGGTCTCCCATGATGGGAGGCAGGGGCCTGAACATTTAGTCATTAGCAGGGAGCTGGATTGGAAATGGTGCGGCAGGGACATTAATCTGTGCCCACACGGGATCCCAGCATCACAAGTAGTGAGTGGCTTTACTCACTGTGCCAATGCTGGTGTCTACCATGTGGGCTTTTAAACTAAACAGGCCCAAGTCCTGGTTCTGATAGTGTACCTCTTTCATGAATCTGCTACGAAAACGAGACAATCTATTTAGCTTAGCGTTTATTACCTATTAATTGTTTAATAAAAGCTATATATTCATAATTATACAGTTTGTTATATGAGATCGACTAGTTTGAAGGACTTCAGATACTTCCAAGACAGTATCACATATAAACTAGTAGTTTCAAAAGAACTATGGCTAATAAAACATCGAGATGTCAGCTGTGATTAGAATTTATTAATGCTTTGCCTATAATGCGATTTTACTCTCAATTACAGATATTTCATCAAAAGAAATTACTAGCCTAATTACATGTTTATCAGAAGTTTGACACTATTAAATTATAGTCACAGTAAAAGTTTGATAATTTCTAAATTCCTCTGTCATAACTAGAAAAAGTAAACTAGAAAAGGCAGATTCAAGTTATCACATTCCTCCAAGTAAGCAGTATAAAACCTATAAACTACACTATTCACAGAACATCCAGGCACAGGGTAAGTTTCTACGAGTGCCACGAGTATTTGAGCGGGAATTAAAGGAATAAACTACTCACTACCATAAAACATAAGAAGGTGGACCTGGTGTGATAGCCTAGTGGCTAAATCATTGCCTTGCATCTCTCAGGGTTCCCATATGGGCTCTGGTTAGTATCCTGGGTGCTCCACTTCCCATCCTCCCTGCTGGTGGCCTGGGAAAGCAGCAGAGGATGGCTCAAAGCCTTGGGACCCTGCACCAGTGTGGGAGACCAAGAAGAAGCCCTTGGCTCCTGGCTTCGGATCAGTTCAGCTCTGGCTGTTGTGGCCACTTGGGGAGAGAACCAGAGGCTGAAAGATCTTTCTCTTTATATCTCTATGTAAATCTGACTTTTCAATAAAAATAAATCTTTTTAAAAATAAGAAGATAAGGGCAATTGGGAATTATTTCTAGCATAATATGCACAATCCAAAGTAGTTCTGAAACTATAAAAATGTGATTGTTTCTAAAGTTTAGGCTTTTCAACTAAAGAAATGAAGTTTTGGGCCCCGGCATGGTAGCCTAGCAGCTAAAATCGTAGAGTCTTTAAAGAAATCTGGCGGTTTGTTCTTTTAGGATTTAAAAAGATCTAAAAGTTTAGAATAGATGTTTTGTTGATACACTTCACAAGCTTTAGTAATGTGCTTAACAAAGTTTATTGTTACATGGGTGATCATTATTGTTCAACTTGATGAATACTTTTGCTTTTTCACCTTTCAAATTCTACAGTAGATACAGAAGGCAAATAAAATGCAATCTCTAGATTTAGTTAGCTGGTGAAAGAGATAAATCTCTTTTCTGAAACTGTGCTTCACAGAACAATAAAAACACAAGATGCCATGAGAAAGGTATTAATAAATTAAATTCTGTGTATTTTTGGTTGAAGCAGAACATGCTGGACCTCAAAGGAAGGACAGTGTATTATGATGTACATTTATGGAGGTACTAGGAAAGAGGATGGGATGGCAGTCCATTCCTGCAGACAGGACGTCCACAGGACACACTGAGAATGACGTAGAGGTGAGATAGCTGGATATAGCAAGTAGGTAATCGTTTGAAATGGTTGAAATGAGATACGCATGCAGCCAAAATGCAGTGGAAAAAGAATTTAGAATCAAATTACAAGGTATTCTGAGTACTTGACAAGACGTTAGAATTTTATTCTAGACAAACTGGATGTTTTAACAGGGCAAAGCCATAATTAGGTTTGGATGTAAGAATATTCTTTCTGGAAGTACCACAGTTTACGTTAGAGACTGGAGTGCCAGAAACAATGCAGCTGTTTTAAAAATGAAGACAGTGAAAATGCATAGTTAAGAGAAGTACTGAGGATGTAGAACTGAAAGAATTTGGTAATGAATAAATAAATGAGATTAAAGGATTCTGATGTGTATAATAGACCTGAGATAGCACTTTCATCACTCTGGTCTTTCAGCTATAACCTATAAAAATACTGAATTAGGTAGCACTTAGAGAATGAGCATGCAATTTAGAAAGTTTGAAGTTGAGAAATAGGGAACAGGAAGGAATGGCTGATACCATTAGCAAGAGAAAGCCACAAGCAAGGAAATAACTTGTAAAAGAACACTGAGTTTAAGAAATACACATTCATTGTCCATATCTGGACATGCAGCTATAATGATTAGGAGAAAGTGCTGGGATTCTGAGACATAGATGCAAATGTACATGAAACTATGGAACTTAGATCACCAGGGGTGAAAAACGTGAAGAGAACGAGAACTGATTCTGAATGGGCTTAGCATTTAAATGGAGAGTTGAAGAGGACAAGTCAAAGAAATAGACTGAGAAGGTATGAAGAAGCAGAAGGAAACATTAGATGGCGACTGGTGTAAAATAATGCAGAGGTCAAGTGGAAGGAGCCGCGAGAGGCTACTGGACTGATAATGAATGAACTATTAGCATTTTTTAAGAAAAACAGTTTCAGTAGATGGTGAATAGATCTTGGGATCTGTTAGGAGCAGTAAAAGGCTATCACTGGAAATATAACATGTGAATATAAAAATGATTAGAAAGATACACACTTTTATATGAAGAAAATGAAGTAGAATTAGGAAGGGTTATTACCGGGATGACAAAAAGGACATATCAGAAAGGGTAGTTCATTCAATATCAAAGCTAAGAGAAAGCTAATGCTGACACAACACATACTTTTAATTTTGCTCTTTTTCTGGAATAGTGACTTGCACTAATATATCCTCTAGTGATGCTGGGTATTAGAAACGAGGAATGAGTTGTAACTTACAATCTTGAGGGTAAATAATTGACACTCTACAGCGTATCCTGTTGTCAACCCATGATGGTTGGTAGATTAGGTATATTAAACATGCTTCTGACTTTATGAAATTTTTAGTAAATAATGGGTTTATAGTGATAAAATCTCACTCTAAACTAATGAGCATCTGAATATATCTAATAAAGCTCTACTACACAAAATACATAACTCGAATAACTGAATAGCAAGAAAAGAAATAACATGAGTAAAAAAAATAAGCAAATGAACTGAACAGACATTTCTCAAAAGAGGATATACAAATGTCTAAGAAGTATATGAAATAGTCCAACATTACTAAATACCAGGGAAATGCAGATTAAAACTTTCCTGAGATATAATTTTACACATATCAGGATGGCTGTCATTAAAACCATGAGAGGTAACAAGTGTTGGTAAGAATGTGAAGAAAAGGAAAACCTTGCACAACACTGAAGAAGATGTAAATTGGCAGGAACATTATGGAGAACAGTGTAGACATTTCTTAAAATTGCAAAAAAACAGTCATTGCATTATCAACAAATCTCCTTTCTTGGTATATATGCAAAGGAATTGAAACCAGCTTGTTGACAATCTAGCTTGACTTCCATGCTAATAGCAGCCTTGTCCACAGCAGCCAAGGAAACAGCCCATCAATGCATGCGTGCATAAAGAAAATGTGGAATATACACATACATAGTACAATACTTTTCTGCCTTAAAAAAGAACATTAATGCTATTTGCTACAACAAAAATGAAGCAAAATAAGTTTGGCAAGAAAGAAAAATATCACATGATCTCACTTATATGTGAAATCTAAGCACATTTGCAGAAGAGTAGAACATAAATACTCAATTATTATTAGTCAATTAACAGGTACACAAAATATAAAGCCTTCTGATTGATCTAAATATTTCACTGATTCCTAATGTAACACTCAGTCCATCGTCGCTTTAGTAGTCATTAGTTCCATCATAACACCTGTTCTCTCTTGCGTCTCTGCAAGGAATGATGTTCTAAAATATTTATTTTTTCCTGTTTAAAGGTATAACAAAAAGGAACTGATGATGGTAAAGGTAGCTTAAACATACGTGAGTTCAAAATTTATTCAAAACAGAATTTGTGACAGCAAGAAATTACTGAAACAGTTGTGGATTGACTCCTTGTACTGCTGCAACTTGGGCTCCTCTGCAACATTTGGAAGACCTGGTCTTTATGCGACTGTTCTCTGAAGCAGAGAGGACAAGCCATGATCTCTATGAGATCAATATCATACTCATCCTTTCAAACTTGGGTGGAGAATCACTGGGGGGTGAGGAGGGAGTTGTATGTTTCAGGGGACAGAGTTGTTATTACCTATTGTTTTCTTTTGGTTAACTGTAGAAGCATGAGAAAGTGAGCAGTTACTACTAGAAAAAGACAAGCTGGAAGACACCCTAGCATTTGGGCGTTACGTGGTCAGAACTCCCAGTGCAATTTTTTATCTGCCTTATTTATGTAGCTTATACCACATTAAATTGGCAGTTAGAATGGCAGATAGAGAATAAACACACTATAACATTTACTTCATTTTCTGCACCATATGTTTGGGTTATGTTGCTTATTCTTTTCTATCATCATCATCATCAACTATTTATTTTGAAGATTTACCAAAAGGGTAAAATAATCTTGGTAATTTTCAAAGAATCTTCCCTAGACAAATACAGAGTCAGAGACAAACAACACATAGGTAGACTCCAAATCCAGAATATCAAGTGAAAAAAATGGACTCAAACGTGATGTGTAACCTTGCAAGTCATACATAATAAGTCAAAAGGGGCAAGCATTGAGAGCTAGAGGGTCAGGGCAATAAAAAAAAGAGTAAAGTTAAAGACTATTATATCTACGAATCATAGGTTTTTGGGGACCAGCTTGTACAGCAACTGCCTTCTCTTCAACTAGCTACCACTCTGGGTCTGTGCACTCTTGCACTAAATCGGTATGAAACCTTGGTCGATCCCAGCCAAGAGCCAATAACACAGAAAGAGCTCTGGAGTCATCAACTCCCAGCTCTGTTTCATTGCCTCCTGTTCACTACCAGCAGCCAAATTCAGGTTTCTGTCCTTGCTTATGCACTAAATCTATTTGAAGCAAAAAGATTTTCCAATAACCACTTTCATTGCTTACTTGCTGATCTTTACCTAACGTGTTCATTGTCTTCTAGTATTTGACCACTGCTATCTGTTCTCGTCTTCTTAGCACCTTTTCACCCTGGAGAAAAACTTTATCCATGTAAGTTCTTTCAGTTCCCACTGTGATTGCTCTGGTTTACGTCTTCAAACTTTCTCTTGTCTTTTCAGTGTGCTGCTGGTTACATTATCCCTGGACCTTCTGTATTAGAATCCATTGCAGTTATTTGGGGCGTGAAGTAATGGATGAAGAATCTCTTTCTCTTTGGGTCTCTCCTTCTTTCTATACTTATTCTTTTAAATAAAAATAAGATGTTTTTAAAAATATTTTTTCATTTGCTGAGGTCTTCTTTATGTCAATAATTTCTGCAGTTTTTAGAGTATAATTTATGCATTTCTTTTATAAAATATTTCCAAGTATTATGCTTATTTTGATACTATAATAAATGGAATTTTTTCTTAATTTTATTTTTTGTTTGCTCCCTGAGACTCCAGGAAACTAATTTTTGCACATTGATATTTTATCCTGTCACCTGTGGATATAGTTTTACCTATCCTTTCCAATCCTGATTTCCTTTGTGGTCTAACTGCCATAGCTACATTCAGAATAATGTTGACTAGAAAGAATGAACAATCTTCTCTTATTCCTGGCCTTAGTAGGAAAGCATTTAGTTAAATGTTTTTCACTAAATTTTTAAAAAATATTTTTTGAAGATTTATTTATTTTTATTAAAGAGGCAGATTTACAGGCAGAAAGAATAACAGAGAGAAAGATCTTCCATCCACTGATTCACCTCCCAAGTCAATATCCAAATCCAGGAGTCAGAGCTGAGCTGATCCAAATCCAGGAGTCATGAGCTTATTCTGGGTCTCCCATGTGGGTGCAGGGTTCCAAGGCTTTGGGCCATCTTTCACTGCTTTCTCAGGCCACAGGCTAGGAGCTGGATGGCAGGTAGGGCAGCCAGGACAGCAACTGGCATCAATATGGCATCTTGGTTCACACAAGGTCACAATTTAGCCACTGAACTGTTGTGCAAGGCTCATCATTAAATATTTTACTTGTGGGTTTCTCAAGGTATTATCAGGTTGAGGAAGTACTTTTGTTTAAAAGGCAAAGTGATATACAGGTAGGGAGGTGGAGAGGGAAAAAAATGAGGGAGAGGAAAAGCATGGGAAAGAGGGAAATGGAGGTGGTGGTGAGAGAAAGAGAATGTTCCGCCAATACTTACTCTCCAGTTGGCTGCAGCAGCTAGGAGCCAAGAACTCCAAAAGGTCTCCACTTGGGTAGCAACAACCTGAAAGGCCATCCGCTGCCTTCACAGGCACATAAACAGGAAGTTGGATCAAAAGCCAAGTAGGCAGTGGTCTGACACAGGATGTCAGTGTTGCCAGCCCCAAATCACAAAGCTATTGCGTTTTGTTAAACGCTTTTCATGCATGATTGAGGTGTTTCTATGGTCTTTGCCATTTATTCTTTTAATGTGGTGTTATATTGACTTTTGGATTGTAAAGTCATTTATGGTTTAAACTCAAATATTTCTTAAACTAAATTAATGATGAGTAAATTATGTGAGGATTGGTAAAAGATTTACTCAAGCAATGCTCAGAGAAAGAAGGAGGTAAGGAAATAACATTAATTTTTCAGGTAGAAACTACTCAGGAAATGCTGATACTTTCTAAATAGAACATTATTGTATAAACACTTAGGAAGAATATAAATACACTTGCAATAACATTTTTCAATCAACCGAGTCCTGTATTTTCCTTTGAACTCCTAGAATTAGATCATCATTTTATTTTTTTTTAAAGATTTATTTTATTTTCATCACAAAGTCAGATATACAGAGAGGAGGAGAGACAGAGAGGAAGATCTTCCACCCATTGATTCACTCCCCAAGTGACCGCAACGGCTGGTGCTGTGTCGATCCGAAGCCAGAAGCCATGAACTTCCTCCAGGTCTCCCACATGGGTGCAGGGTCCCAAGGCTTTGGGCTGTCCTCGGCTGCTTTCCCAGGCCACAAGCAGGGAGCTGGATGGGAAGTGGAGCTGCCGGGATTAGAACCAGCACCCATATGGGATCCCGGGGCATGTTCAAGGCGAGGATTTTAGCCGCAAGGCCACTGTGCTGGGCCCCATCATTTTAAACAACACTTAATCTTACCTCAAATAGCCTTCTGTAGTAAGAATAACTGTAATGATTTCCTCCCATATTTGTATTCTCTTCCTTGCCTCCCTGAACTCCTCTCTTCCACACCTTACACACACACACACACACACACACACACACACACACAATTTTCTCCCATTGTCCCAAGAAAGAATATAATTTCTCCTCTTTATCTATTCTTATTGGATCTTTCCAAATAGTTTTACACAAAATGGGGTTAATTGAGAATAGAGCTGCTCATTTCTGATTTTCTAGTTGGTTTAAGTTCTCAGCATTGCTGTAGTGAAAAAATTCTATATAGAATCCTAAGGACAAAAAAAACTTACATTTAACTGTGACCCCAAGAATAATCAGTATCTCTATTAACAGTGACAAGGGCTTCATCTTCTAAGCAGCTCCTCCTCACGCCAACAGAGGCAGAACTAGGTGGCTGGCCCACAGGCTACTTCTGCTCAATTCTGGGGTGGGGCAGTCAAGACTTGGTTGCTAAGTAACCATTTCCTTATTGGTGCACCAATGGGCTTCCAGGAAGTTCCCTTTAAGATGGAATGAAGGCAGCTACTCTTCAGAGCAGTCTGCAGGAAGGAACCATATTGAGTCTGCTCCTTCTCTGGCTGGAGACAACGGATCTAAATTAATTATGTGTTGCTCCCTGTTACAAAAAAGAACCAGAAGCACTTTTTGTAAGCACCCACATTAATGCTCCTCTGTGCAGAGTTACCTGGAAGTTCTTTTGTTTGAATATAATTTACATAAAGTGAACAGATTTCACATATTTGGAAGTTCTTATTTGTACTTACGGGAAACTTCAAGTACACAAACTCACATGACATCAACCCTTAACGTATCATCTGTAGGCTGTACAATGAATACATGGATCACAGCTGCTTTGTTCCCAACCTAGATCACGATCTTTATCCTTTATTCAAATCAGGAACTATTGAGATTTTATTAAGACAAAGGTAAAGTCTTTTTAAAAAATACCTTCATTACTACTTCAAACAACATGGACATTTAACAAGCATCCTAAGGCTACTATAGATCAAAGTGGTCATTTATGAAAAATATTAAGAACACTCAGGCGCCATCCTAGTTAAGAAATTGTATCTACAACTTTGTACAGTGTGTCCAGATAACTACTTCAGAAATTTTATTGTCATAAATTTATAGGTTTACTTCCTTTGTTAGTTTCTCATGGAAGGAGTAAAAAAAAAAAACCATAAATATAGTGGGTCTGAATATCACAATTATATTTTCTTATAGTTCTAGACCCAGGAATCCAAAAAGCTTCTTGCTGACCTAAGGATAGTTCCATCTCGAGGCTCTTGCGAGGAATCCATTCTTTGCCTGGAATTTGCCATCTTCTAGTGGACGCCAGTACTTTCTGTCTTGTGGCCATATTGCTCCAATCTATGTTTCTTGTAATCCATGTTACTTGTCTTCTATTCTTTACATTGGTTTGTTGCTTAATAATAGGAACATGCATCCAACAGGCATTGTTGTCACTGTGACAATCCTCTAGATTGTCCTGAGAAAAACCCAAAATGGATAAACCAATCACTGCTGGTGGCCTTTTGATAAAATCAAGAGATACAGTAAACAGATGTTTCAAGATATTAACATAGTACAGTGTTATACATAATACATGTTTTAATAAGTAGGAGTGGCACACTAAAATAATAATAGTTTAGAAAATATATGAACCATTAACAGTCATTTGTTGTCATTAAGGATAATACTGTATATAACTGTATGTGCAATACTTTTCCATGATTGTCAATGCAGGAAGTATGCTGGCAAGAGCATCACCATCAACACATGGTGAGTAACATTGTGCTATGACATCACCAAGTGAGTGGAATCCTTCAGCTCCATTATAAGGTTATGGATCCCCTATCACATAGTGGTCTACTGCTTATATTGCTATGTGGTCCATGACCATAATTTAATCTCCCATTACTTTCTTCTTAAAAAATCATTCTGATTATCAATAGGATTTATCAGCATAATTCAGGATAATCTCAAGAGTCTGTACTCTTCTCTATAAAGTCCCTCTTGCCATATAAAATAACCTTCCTGGGCTGGTACAGTGGCATAGCAAACTAATCTTCTGCCTGTGGTGCTGACATCCCATATGGCACTGGTTTGTTCCTAACTGCTCCATTTGTGATCCAACTCTCTTTCAGTGGTGGGAAGGCAGCAGCAGATGCCTCAAGACTTTCTGCACCCATGCGGAAGACTCAAGAGACACTCCTGGATCCTAGCCTAGGACTGGCCCAGCTCTGGCCATTGTGGCCATTTGGGGAGTGAACCAAAAGAAGGAAGATCTCTCTGTCTCCCTGTCTCACTATAATTCTTTCAAGTTAAATTAATAAATCTTTAAAAAATGAAGTACTTTTCACACATTTCAGGCATTAGGATCTGCATATCTTTGACACTATTGTTCAGACTAACTTAGTTCCTCATGCGTTTTATTTCACCAAGGGATTTAAAAATAGTATATTCCTAACTTTTGTATTTCTTTAAATTGCCTAGATATATTTTTTTTAAAAAAATGGCTTCATGTGATATCTATTAAACATTTTTTCAAAAAATGCTTTTTGGTCCAAATTTGGATCCAGAATTTTCAGCAATAATCTGGCCTCCTAACTCACTGAGATTGAATCAACTTGACCCATGTTCTCCTGCTTTTCTTCCTTTTTATTCAGTGGTTTTTTTGAATCTCTACTTAGTATTTTAAAATAATTTATCCTAAAAACATGAAATGGTGTTTTGCATTTGTATTTTAAGCCCAATTTTTCTTCTTCACCCTTTTAAAAAAGATTTATTTATTTTTACTTGAAAGTCAGAGTTATAGATAGAGGCAAAGAAAGAGAGAGGGGTGAGAGAAAGAAAGAGTGCTATCTTCCATCCATTGGTTCACTTCCCAAATGGTTGCAATGACCAGAGGTGGGCGGGTCTGAAGCTGGGGACCAGAAGCTTCCTCTGGGTGTCCCACGTAAGTCAGGGGCTCAAGGCCTTGGGCCAACCTTTGTTGTTTTCCCAGGCTATTTGCAAGGAACTGGATCTGAAGTGTGGTAGCCAGCACTTGAATCAGAACCCATATGGGATGCTCTACTGCAGACACAGGATTAGCTTATTTTGGTACCATGTTGGCCCCCATCAGTTTTAATTCCATCAACTTTTTCTTTTTTTATTACTTTCTATCCAAAACTTTTCTTTCTCTGTTTGTATCAATTTTTTGTCACTGTTTTAAAGCATTCATTTCATCTCTTCCCTTGCCCCAAGTTCCCTTTCACTCTGGTATGTTTTGAGCAACTATACCACCTTCTGTACTTTTCCATCATTTCCTAAACATGTCCTAAGAATAGTCCATCATCACTACTTCTGACTCATGGCCTCAGCTGTGTTCTTCAACTAATTTTTATTTACACTAATTTATTTACACCACGAATACAATTATCTTTTTCTCAGTTCTTATATTACTTGATCTCTGCAATGCTTTCGACTTTTAATATTACAAAACCTCTTTGGAAATACATTAGAGTTTCTCTAAAAATGAAATGATTATTAATTTTTCTACTGGATTGTTTACAATAATTAGCTGATAGTTATATCTGACAAGATAAGTTGATGCAGTGTACAGAATGAACAAGTACAATCGTAGACATGAATGGTAGTCAGGGAGTATCTGTAGTCATAGAGTTAAACTGAGTTTCCTGCAGTGCTAGGGAACAGTAGAGATTCCAGCTTTGTACAAAAGATTACATTCATGAGGCACAGCAACACATTTGATATAAGACGAATTCATAAGCCCAAAATGAGAAATACCATACATTTTATCTGGTTAGTGGCAGATGACATACAGAGTATACACACACACACACACACACACAGCATATAAGCAAAATTGGCACATTGTGATATGAGTATTGTTTATAAACCTTATCTATATTTCTGAAGAACAGTAATCTTTCTGCTTTTCACCAGAATAACTCTTTATGTAAATAGCATTAAATTTGTAATAATAAAGCAAATTCAAAATGTTACCACATAAATTAAAAGCAAAAAAAAAAAGGAAGGAGGGAGTACAAGAGGGAAGTAGATATTTTCAGTATCTATGAAATAAATGTTTTATTCATAATAAATTAGAAACATGTAAAACAGAGTGAATATTAATTTCTAGATGGAAATATTCACCAAGAGAGAAAAATGAAAGAAAACTAAGTTCAGGGGAAGAAATGAGAATTCTGTTTGTTACATAGTACATTTCTGACACTTTTGAAACACATATATGCTTAACAGTTTTGAATGATAGCAGTACTTTCTCAGAGCAATTAATATTAAATTTTGAACAAGCACCTTATAAATAACATTGCCTTAACATAAAAAAGTTATGATTATTTTGACTTTAGAGAAGGGATGATCTTCAGTTTAATGGTTCTTAAAAAGCAGTCAGAAGTACTGGTCCAAGAATGGAGTGCAAACAGCTTCCCTGATTCCAGGGAAAGAGAAAAGTGTCCAGCGTGACACATGTTCCTGCAGACACCTTACATACAGCATTCAAAATAAGAACTCAGTATTTTTTCCATGAAAGCTGTAACTGCCAGAGCATTGCCTAATATCATTACTCTCCTTCCTAACCATTCTCTGAAACTTTCACCTTTTCTTCCTAATCTTCTTATTGGCATCACTCCATTACCATTCTTATTTATTCTACTTTGATAAATGATGGAGCAAGAATGACAAGCAGATCGAAAGCTCCCCACCACTTTTGGGTTCTTTGCTTGTATGACCGAAAGCAGGTTCCAATCCCTGCATCACTGAGACACCCTGGCGCCTGCTGCTTTGTTCCTTAGACACCACCTCAGCTGTCAACCTACACAGGCCAAGCTTGAAAAAAGCCTCATTTAACACCCACCACTTAAGGACCCTCAGTCTGTAAATCCCAGTCTGTGAGAGCACAGAGCTTGCTAGCAGGTGGGAGGTGGGAAGTGGCTCCCGTTTTATATCTGGATAAACCCATTCTGGCTGGAGTGTGTCGTGTGCGTGCTATCAATAACATCTCTTGAATCAATGGCCTGATTCTTTTTCTACTGTCGATACATGAATGCACATTTCGATTACTAGCTCAAATGTCCTTTTCTCATGGCAGTCTTTCTCCCGGCCAATTAAATGTTTATATATTTCCCAGCACTAAAGGTAAAACAGAGTGATAGCACTGACAAAATAAAACATTTTTTTTAACCTCATGATTCATCCTTCCGAGAGTGTCCCATGACTGAAAACATGCTATTCCTTATACTTCCTCACGGGCTCGCTCTTTTTCTCTGTGAGAATGATGTGTTCCAGACAATTGTCTTCCTAACTCACGTCACACAGCATCTGAATTGAGGACAGCACGCCCTTTTACCACGAGCACCAAATTAGCCTCCTCGTCAGAAAAAACAATAGATTTGAGGAGAGGAGGTTTCTAAACGTGTTCCTAATTCTAGGTACCCTACTCCTGTCCCTGTCGTGGACTTTATGGGAACACATTTTCAGAACTCTAACAGATTAGCACTACCAGCATCACTACTTCAATGAAGGCGCAAGACGAGACAACCTGTCTCCGGCGAATGCCCATAGGAATCTGTTGTGTTTGTAACACTTGGTACTTCAAAGTTTTTTATTCCTAACTTTCTGGTTTTCACATCTTTTGAGCAGAGTGGTTTATTAGTGTTCTTTCCAAACTTCATCATAGTGCCATGAAATGTGTTATTTTCACTGCAAGGTTAAGGAACTCACCGCGTGGGTTCTGGATCTCTTTCCCAATTCTTAAACTTCTTTCGGTCTTATTTGCCCACCAAGAATAAAGCTTCAGATTCATTGGTAGAACGCCCCCTCTGACAAGGCAGTCCGACTAAGCGTGGATAATTCGCGCTGCCTCAGCATCTTCTCTCACCTCGCCTCCTCAGATACCTGAGGGAGCTTGGGCACGTTCGCGTTCCTGTCAGTCACCGGGCGCACCTGGCCCCGAAGGCCACGCCCTCAGGCGCCCGCGCACCGTTGGGGTCCAGCTCCACGCCCCGCCCCGTCGCGAGGCCGTTACCCGCCCCTTCGCTCCCTGGCTCCGCCCTTTCCAGCTCCCTAACGTCCTCCGCGTCGGGCCCGGGCCTGCGCCTGCGCCTGCGCTCTGGGGCCGAAGTCGGGGCGCGCCTTGGCAGAATCCGGAGAGCGGCGGGCGCTGCAGCCAATGGGCGACGTCGCTGCCTAGCGGCTGGAAGGCGGGGCCTGCGCGGGTGTTAGGTTAGCGCGAGGCGTGACCTAGTTGACAGGCTCTGAGGTGCTGCTGTGGCGGCGGCCACGGGGCTGAGGCGGGCGGGAGCCGGAGCCGAGCGCGGGCTGAGGGAGGAGGGCGGCGACTGGAGAGCGGCGAGCGGCGCGGGACGCGGAGCCTCTGTCACTTTTTTTTTTCCTTCCCGAGTGCCCGCTCCCACTCCACACACACATACAACCATACACACCACACACACACACACACACCCTGTTTGCCCGTGAGCCTGGGGAACTTGCAGCTTAAAGCCAGCCACCCCCACGGCAACATGTACCCCAGCAACAAGAAGAAAAAGGTGTGGAGAGAGGAGAAAGGTAACCAGCCCGTGGAGTCCTGGGGGTTCGCGGGGTGGGGGGCTGGGGTGGGGGCGGGGGGTCAGGCCGCCCGAGCTCCCGCCTCGCGCCCTCCCGCCCGGTGCCGCCTCCCTCCCGTGGCCGTGTGTACACACGCGCACAGGCGCGCGCACGCCGCCCAGCACGCGCCGCCCCCGGCACCTGCAGCTCGCGCACGTGTGGGCGCACGCCCCTCCAAGGGCCGGGGCGGCGTGACCCCTGTCCGGTCACCTTGGCCTCGCCAGCCCTGGGGATCCCCCCACCCCCGGCCCCTCCTAGGCGTGGGCGGTTCTCGGGCGCGGTACAAGTTCTAGAAGACCCCGGCCGGGACTTTGGCACGCCTGGCTGGGGTGTCCCATGCCTACTGGCACAACTGGGGCTGCAGGTGCCGCTGCTCCTCGTTCAGTATTTCCTCACCTGTGCTACAGGCATCCCCTCAACTCTCAGAGCTTCCCCCCAGCTTCGGGTTTTCAGGGCTCCCCTTCGCCGCTGTGATGTGACTTGGGAAAGCTGAAACTCCAGGGGAACCCTGGAAAGGGGAGCATCTTGTCTGGAAGGACAAATGCCTTCAGAGAAGTCTGCAGGGACTTTCCTCCGGAGTGTTGGCTGTTCATATCCCATTCATGCTCGCATTCATTCAAGTTGTGTAGGGTCAGGTTGTGTGACTGATGTCACCCCCATGTGCCTCTGCCACCCCACTGTTGCTTTCCTCGAGGTCTAGCCAGACCAGACACATTGCAATGTGTCTTCCCCACCCAAAGTGCGCTCTGTGTCTCTGGCATGACAGATCATATTCTGTTGTAAAACTTGAGTATTTACCATTTTTCTCCTTCCTTTTCACACTTCTGTTCCTCTTTTTTTATAGACATATAGTAAAAAAAGTACTTGCACTTGAACGCTAGACACACTAACCTGCATCAAGGATGAGGCAGTGTGCAGTTTTCTTAAATAACTCATCTTTACAGAAGAAGGATGGGGAGGGGTGAATTGGTTGAAAGTTGATTTTCTTGACAAAAGCTCTGCAAACCCTAATTTGCAAGTTGTGATTTTTAAGAACATGAGGGCTAAAACGGAAGAAAGAAGGGAATTAATGTGTTGGAAGCAGCAGTCTTTTGTATGGGGCCCACTTCGCTTGAGCGAAGGGCTGAGGAAATTCTTTGAAAATAACCACTAGCAAGATTGAACATAACTGAACAATTAAAATGATCTTTAAAATGTTGAAAGGTTAGCTTATACAACATTTTAATATGTTTAAGTGCTTATGGGCATTTAGCTAAAAGTCTGGTGTTGGAAAATAGTGTTGAAGGTGATAATCTGATAAGTAGTGCAAAATTTTGTTTTGGTAGCAGCAGTTTCAACACACTGAACAAATATTGAAAATTTATGCACTTTTTATTGATTGTTGTGAAATGTTTGCTTTGTATTATTGATGATAATGAACACAAAATAATGGAAAACAGACATCATCTCAATAGCATGAATCATTGATGAAGTTTTTGTGAGTACTTAAGTATTTTTCTGTCTTAATAGAAGACAATATTCCTAAAGCAACAGTGTTATAATGGTTCCTCCATTTAAATGCTGCACACTTGGACAGTGATAGCAGGGATTTAAGAATTTACATTTCGTTCTATTGTTATAACAATCAGGGAAATATCAGATACTTTCTGAAGAAGCAAATTTATAAGAAGGCCATTAACAGCAGTTTTTACTCACTGAAAACTGAGATCTTATTGCATGAAGTGTAATATTAAATAGTTGTAGTTTGAAATTTTTCGTGTGTATGTCAGGGTTTTTTTTTAATCAGTGTCTGTTTTTGGAATATTAATGTGTAAAACATAGCAGCCACAGGAGCGGAACATTTCAAGTGCAGTAGTTGGAGACACTGGCAGGGAGCACGGCCTTTTCCCTTTGTGCACTGGAGAGCTGATAGCATGGTGTTTTGCAGCACTTATTTAAATGTAAGGGAAGGCTTACCTACCTCGTTGAAATGTCAACACGTTCTGTAAACGTAGTTGTGTTTTAACTCTGTAGCATCTAATAAGCAGATCTGTGTATTTACATGGTTGCTCCACAGAGAAGCGATTCATTGTAGAAGTAAATGATTTTTTAAAAATAAAAGTTTTATGTGATGCTAGAGAAACACATAACTGCATTCCAGTACCACATGATAAATAAACTAGTGTTTTGAGTTCTAAAATTAAATATTGCAGTCTAAATTATGTCATTGTTTTCTTGTTTAATGATTTATCTTGTTTGTTTTGTGGCCACATTTAAGATTTTAAATAAACTGAATGACAGAAACCAGGTTTTGGTTTTAAATATTTCTTCTGATAAGAAAGTGTGAATTGCTTCGTAACAGCTTCAGTCTCATCAGGAGTACCGTAACATCAGTTGGTGAGCTGAGAGGAGCTTTAGCAGCTGCTGGTCATCCACCATTAGGTCATAGCTCCGAGTTTACCATTCCCTTAAGTTTTTTGTTCCACCGAGACCCTGTTTCTCGATACCCAACAGAGGATGTGACTTTTTCATTCACAGGGAAAATCAATACCACATGAAGCAAAAGGCCCTAGCAGCCTCTTCAGAGCTTCGTTGACCTGTGTCTTTACATGTCCTTTGGCTCTGTTCCCATCCTTAGGGGAATGGTTTTCTTTTTCATTCTTATAATTAACTCCTCTGCTTGGTCTGTATAATCTATCTCCTTTGTTCGTTGAGCTCTTGTATCATCAATTCATTCACTCTTGTGTGTGTTTAGTTTTCTTGGTGTCTTCAGGTTTCTCCCCACTGTTTATGACAATACTCACGTGGTTTTCTGAAGGTGGTTTTTCTTCTCTAGGGTGCCTCATTGTAGTTGATGGAGGCTCAGACTCTCCTGGACTTCAGTTACAGTCTAAGTGATTTCCTAAGGTCATTCAGTGACAGCAGTGTTGGTACTGATGTAAACACAGTGAACATTGAAGTTTGGTTTATGTGAGCAACACTATTCAGTCTAAGTTGAGTGAATTATCATTCGATGTGAACCACAAATCCTATGAAGTAGCAAATTGTGAGATAGTTACTATAGAATCAGGAGCTGAGAGTGCAAGTTACGAGGGTTTGACTCCTTGTTACACTATCTGCTAGCCATGGAACCTCATATTATATTACCCTTTATACTTTCCTTGTCTAAAAGTTGGGAATAATAAGGATAAAAACATTAGCAACTGTATCAGTTGCTGGGAAGATTTCAGTGAAATGACAAATGTCAAACACCTGGTATATAGTTCTTTATAAACGATACCTACTAATCATTATTTCCAAAATCCATTTCTTTTTAAATATTTTATTCTTAAAATCAAGATGTGCATTCAAAATGTTATCTCCACCACAAAGCTGTTACATTGAAAGTGTGTTTTATTAATTAGCATTATAGTATTGAAGAAATGTCTTGGTGGCTTCCTGTCTTTTGCTATTTGTAAAAATTATTTAATTCATATAGACTTTATTCTATACCTTTATCAAATTTCTCCTTTGTTTGAGTTTTGGGGTTCAGTATAACTTTTGTACCTGCACCATATAAATACACCACCTGACACACAATAGATTCTCAATAGATGTTGCTTCAAAGACTAAATAATCTTATTTACTTCTTGGACTGTCACAAAAGAGTTTTCTTCCTCAGGCTATTTAAAATCTAATTTTTTTCCAACATGTAATAAATTTGATATGTAAAAGAGAAAGCAATAGGCAAGGAAAGGTGAGAAAGAGTGCTGCAGTCAGCTGGTTCACTTCCCAGGTGTCTGAGAGGGTTAGGGCTGAGCTGCCTGGGCTGTACTGAAGCCTGATCCAGGACCTTAATCAAGGTCTCCCTCATGGGGGTCAGGAATCCAATTACTTGAACCAGCCCCACTGCTTCCCTGGAAGCCAAAGTCAGGAGTCAGGAGCCAGAACTTGCTCCAACCAGCAGAGCCAGTAACTTGGATAGGGAGAGGGTCTGGGGTTGAAGCACCTACAGACCAGTGATGGTAGAAGTCTCTGCCAAGTCTCTTTATTGCTCCTTCACCTCTCCTTATATACTCTTCTCCCCACATCCTCATTTAGCAGGATATTGGATGCAGATGAGTCCAATTAGTCTAGGTGTTATTAGCCGCAAGCCCAGTTCCTGTTCCTGCCCAGGCTAACGAGTACTAATCAACTCCTTAGCCCACAACAAGAACTGGGCATCAAACCTAGTGACTTCCATGTGGGTCATCCCAGTTTGATATCTTTTAACACTCAGATATGGAGTCATTGGATTTGTATTTTACTGTATTTCAAGACCATACCAAGTCTTTAAAATGATTAATATTTGAAGTATAGAGTAATTCTTGAGCTTAAAATTAAATACAAATGAAGATTCTACTTTTGTTTTGCAAGAACGTTTACTGAAGATGACCTTAGAGGAGAGACGCAAAGAATACACAAGGGACTACGTTACCCTGAACACCATTCCATCGTGGAAGGAAGAGATGAAAGACGAGAGCCAAAATGACGGTAAGTTTCTCAGAACATTTTTTAGGTAGATGCTGTTCTTGTTTCTTTGTGACTCCTGTATGACAGTTGTTGACAAGAATGAGTGACATTCAATAAATAAATATTTTTATTATTTTGCTTATTTTTGCTGATAGGTTGATCATATTGTCTTTATTTACCTTTCATTTATTAAGCTTCAGAAAGTGTATTAATATAATTTTTGTTCTGAAACATATCCTGCTTATTTATGGTACTTTTAAAGTTCTTGTTTTGTTTTGCTTTGGTTTTGCCCTATCCTCCAGTACTTGGAGCAGATACTATTAGGGATCTGGTACTTTGGTGTGATGTTTTAAATTTACTTTAATTAGTTTTATTTGCACTAGTTTTCTTTATTTTGAGAATTGAATACAATTACAAAAAAATTAGCAAGATTAAAAATGTCAGTAGTATTTCACACAATTTTAGAGGAAAATATTTGTATGGCTTATTATTTTGTACATGTGAAGCACTTATAGACACTACTACTTATAAGTTTTTATGTTTGATTAGTCTAGATTGTAGTAATATATAAGTGAACTTTTAAGGGTTAGAAAGGTACATGGGAAAGTTTCTAGAAAAAACATAATGACATTAATGTTTAATATGCTGAACTTTGAGTTCATCTTCATTAGTGTTAATGATCTTGTATGTCAGGTTTAGACAACAGGATGCTTTTAAGGATATCCAGCAATTGAGAAAGAAAAAAAGTTTTTTTTTTTAAATAGACTGATCATGCTGATTTCACAGATTATGATCTTAGATTTGTGGAGCTACAGAGGGTGCAGGGTACTAAAAGCCAGGAAATGAAGATCAGCATGGAATTTCAATGGAGAAAATCTGTAAAAAATAGCCAAATTAGGTTTTGATGTCTGTGAAAACAGCACTTTTAATTGCGGTTTGAACTTTATACTGTTATAGCTTGTCAGTTTCCTGAGGGTGTAGTATATAATATTTTTAATGAATTTTGCCTCTTGAAATAGAGGAAGAATTCTGGTGCTACCAAAACAATTGGTAAAGCAGTTGTTAAGATGCAGGCTGCATTGCTTAATGTGGGTGTTGCTCACCTCTGCATGGAAGGTTTGATTTCCTATGGGCTGCCTCTTTTTGAAGTTCAGCAATAACAGTGTAAGGTAGAACTAGCATGTTAAGAAAACTCAGAATTGTGGATTTTCGTGGATAGCCGAACTACGTCTCCTGCATTGGCAAAGACATGTTTCCAGTAGCAAAGAAATAGTTGTTTTCTGACCAAATGCTGTGTAGTTAATTGTCTTCCAATGTGAACTTTTAAGTACCCTCTATATTTTTTTCTTCATATTTTTGAAAATCCTGCATGGGGAACTAGGTGATGCAATAGAAATTGTATTTCTGTAAGATAGTGTTTTATTCTTTCCATCTAACATTGGAAGTGTTATTAGCTTTTATGAATTAGAAACTGATAATTACCTTTTTAAAGAGGAAATGAGATGGTTTAGTCTTCATTTAATACTTATTAATTTCTTTATAGAAGCATATTACAAATGTACTTTCTTGTGTTTCTTACTAAGGTCTCAGTTATAACAAATATTAGGAGATTTTAGTGTTTTCACACTTTAAAATACTTGGTTAAATATCAATTTACAAAAAAATAGAGGATCATTATACATCTGGCTATATTTGTATATTTTGGAATGTTTGTGCTGTTGTTACATGTATATATATATATATGTATGCATGAGTAGGTACTGATATTTATAAATGTTTAAATTTCTTTTTTGTATAGATGAAATTATTTTATTTTTTCTGTATGACATGTAATTTTTTATATAAAAATGCATTGACATTTTAATATCAGTTAGTTTACATAAATAGTCTGTTATTTTCACCTGTTTCACATTTGGCCATATTTATTTAGTTGGTGTCTGAATTTGGTTCTATTGTTATTATTTTCCATGACACAGTTGTGTAGGTATGGAAGTTCTTCCCTCTCCCTCCACTTCTTCCCGGCTCATTTTCCCCCCTCTCACCATTTTTTCCCGTATTATTACAGTGGTATATCCCTTTAGTAACAGTTTAACCTTTGCTATGTAAATGTATCTTATGGCGTGGTAGGTATAAGCAAAGGTAGAAATTCTGATGTCATACTATAAAGACATATTTAAATGTTTTGCTGGGAGTCCTATTTTTATTCCAGAGTAGAGGTGTGTGCTGCAGAATATGTTTAGTTCTCGGTATGCTAGCCTTCATTGTACAGTTATCTATGAGAATATATGCTATATGTTTGTTTACCTATTTCCATTTATTTTGTGCTTTACATAAATGCCATCATCAATCAGAAAAACATATTTGTCCTTCTGGAAATGGCTTGCTTCATAAACATAATAATTTCCAGTTGGAACTAATTTGTTGCAAATAGTATTTCAGCTTTTTATAGCTGAGTAGTATTCCATAGAGTAGATGAACCACAATTTTTCTATCCATTCATCTGATGACAGACATCTGGATTGTTGCCATGTTTTCTAAAAATGATATTTCAAACTATTAGAAGAGATCTATTTACAGGTGTTATTTAGTTTCAGTTTATAGGAAATGAATAACATTTTGAGTGCTGCATAGTATATGGATTGTAATGGTTTGTAATTACTTGTGGTTCAAAATTATTTTTGTGTTTATTTTATTGGAGAGAGGAAGAAAGAGAGAGGAGATGAGAATGAATCTTTGCATCTGCTTGTTCTCACCACAAATCCTTATGTAACAGCCAGGGTTTGCTCAGGCAGAAACCAGAAGCCTAGAACAATTGGAGTCTTTACTATGGGTTGCAGGGACCCAGGTGTTTGAGCTGTTGTCTACTGCCTCCCAGGATGTGAATTAGCAGAAAACTGGATCAGATTTTGAGTGACTGGAACTTGAGCCAGGAACTCCAGTGTGGGATGTGGGTCCCCAAGTTGTCAGTTTGACTTGTTGTGCCCTCTACTTACCACATACCTGTTTGTTTTTTTTTTAATTAAAGATCTTTTGGCTATAACTATGTTTACATGGGAAGGTCTTGAGCATTTTTTTAAAGTATTTTCCTGACTTTGTTCAGATGTCTTTTAATTAAAAGCTTGTTATCGTAGTAGAAAACTACATAAAAAAGGTGCGGAATGTCAGAATGTTTGTAGTGATTTTTATTTTTACTTCTCTTGAAAGGAAACAAAAATAACTAAATAAATTAAAATTTGTTTATATGGAAAGGGAGAAGCAAGTAGATAATGTTATTGCTTTGACTTACACTGCCTTGATAACGTGGAACTTTGTGTATCAGAACTAAGTGTGTAAAATGATTGTTGAAAAAAATCTTGTCTCAGACCTGGAATGGCCTTTTCTATGCAGATTGGTACAGTCAGTATTTTAAATAAGAATACCTCTGAGGTTGTGTACAAAGATAGTTCTTTTGTTTTTAACAATTGACATTTATAAATAAATATGTCTAAATATGTATATATATATGAGACAGTATAATGAATTTTCATGCATCATTACACAGTTTCAATAATAATATATGCCTGATTCTATTCAACCGGTTATAGTAGTCCCTGTGTCTTCCCTGATGATACTCATGTGTATTCTGTTGATTTTCTATAAATGTATGCATATGTGTATATCTAATGGGAGGGACACATTTTGACATTTTAATGGGATGACAATATTGTTATTATCTTTAAATCTCTTAGTGCAATTAAATAACCAATATTCACACTTTCCCTATTTTTTTCATAAAGGAATTTTATTTTGTACCGTTCACTTGTTTAAATCAAGATCTAGAGTTCACATGTCACATTTAATTGATATGTTTAGTATGTGTCTTAATGCACTTCATTTTGTAAATTCTTTTTTATTGGAAAGGCAGATTTACAGCGAGAAGGAGAGACTGAAAGATCTTCCATCCTCTGGTTCACTCCCAAAGTGTCCACAAAAGCCAGAGCCGGGCCAATCTGAAGCCAGGAGCCTCCTTTGGGTTGCCTATTGGGCGCAGGGTCCTAAGACTTTGGGGCATCCTCTACTGCTTTTCTGGGCCACAGATGGAGTGCTAGATGGGAAATTAAGTAGCCAGAACACGAATTGGTATCCATATGGGATCCCGGTACTTTGAAGGGGAAGGATCAGCCAATTGAGCAATTTTGCCTGACCCTTGCACTTTTGTTTTTAAGATTTATTTATTTTTATTGGAAAGGCAGAATGTACAGAGAGGAGGAGAGACAGAGAGGAAGATCTTCTGCCTAATGATTCACTCCCCAAGTGGCTGCAACGGCCAGTGCTGCACCGTTCCGAAGCCAGGAGCCAGGAACTTCTTTTCCAGGTCTCCCACATGGGTGCAAGGTCCCAAGGCTTTGGGCCATCCTTGACTGCTTTAGCAGGCCACAGGCAGGCAGCTGGATGGTAAGCGGGGATGCCAGGATTAGAACCAGCATCCATATAGGATCCCAGCACTTGCAAGGGGAGGACTTTAACCACTACACTATTGCACCAAGCCCGACCCTTGCACTCTTACTGTTGTTATTTTTCTCTTTTATTATCCCTTGTAGTTTATTTGTTGAGTTTATTAGGTTCTTTGTCCCACAGAATTTTTTCACATTTTGGATTTTTAAACTCTTTTTTTGTCTGTTACCCAAGTGGCTATGATGGCCACGTCTGAGAACTGTCCAGTTGGGCTTAGAAACTCCATCTTGCCTTTCCCGTGTGTGACAGTCATCCAAGTGCTTGGACCATTCTCTGTCCTGCACTTTAGCAGGAGTCTGGATTGGAACCGGAATAGCCAAGAATCAAAGCAGCACGCACATATGGGATGCTGGTACCTGAGCCATTGAGCAACAACTCTGACCTCTTAATTCAAATCGTCAGCCTGATCTCTTGTAAAGTTCCATGTCAGCATTTTACTTACAGATTAAAAAAAATTTATTTTTATTGCAAAGTCAGGTATACAGAGAGGAGGGAAGACAGAGAGGAAGATCTTTTGTCCAATGACTCACTCCCCAAGCAGTCACAATGGCTGGAGCTGAGCCAATCCGAAGTTAGGAGCCTGGAACCTCTTTCAGGTCTCCCACATGGATGCAGGATCCCAAGGCTTTGGACCATCCTCGACTGCTTTCCCAGGCCACAAGCAGGGAGCTGGATGGGAAGCAGGAGCGTCGGAATTAGAACCAGCTCCCATATGGGATCCTAGCACATTCAAGGCGAGGACTTTTGCTGCTAGACCACTGCACCAGGCCCTACTCACAGATTTTAGCAGACATAAATACTTATTGCTCTGGTAGTTAGTTAGGGTTTTTTTTTTTTTGAAGTTTTATTTCTTTTTTGTTAGCTGAATTTCTATAAAAAATAACTTTGTCTTATATCAATTCTTTTCTTAATGTTTAGTATGGTGGCAGAGGAGAGGCAAAATAACTGTTAGATATCCTGCTTTTCTGAGGTTTGGAATTGAGTTGGTTCCCTGAATCTTCCAAAGATGACCACTGTTCGCTTTTTGCTTTTGGACTGTTACTTTGGATGTCAATGTCTCCCTCCCTCAGTACCCTGCTCTGTTTCTTACATGTGTGCATCGCATCTTGATAGCTAACAGTCCAAAAATGATGTACTTAAAGTGACACTCCCATACAAATGCATATACTTACTAAAGTGTAGTCTGAGAGTATAACAAAGATGTAGATTTATAAGTGCATAGATAGATTAAATATAATAGATAACATTGCGTATGTGTACACACAACAGTTTTAAAGTTGGGTTTAATTGGTATGTGGTCTGATCTTTTCCCTTGCCACTTTCATGCTAAGAATACCACCCAGAGAAGTGAGTTTGTTAATCTTTGAATGGAACAAAACATTGACAAAGACTCTGCCAGGTTTATGCAAATTTTCTGTGACTAATTGGTATCAAAGAAAATAGCTGTGTTTGTAAGTGTGGATTCATGTTGAGTCATTACCTTCGATTTGCATATGGAACAACAAAAGGAAAAACACAATAAATGATGAGGATGAGTTGACTGAAAACTGTAAGATTGTTTTGCACATATATAACAGAATATTTTCAACAAATGATCATTTACATTTCCCCTCTGACCTGCAACAAGACAAAGAAGTTCAGTTTCACAACTCTTATTAGGAGTGTTAGGAAGAGCTGTTAGGAGAAAGAAAGAAAACATATTAAACTTGGCAATGAAGAGGTCAGAGTATCCATGTTTGTGGATGACATGCTGTCGTACGTGGGAAATCGTAACATACCACCAAAAACTTAGAACTGATAAATTAGTTCAGTGAAGTCACAGGAGACAAAATCCACATACCAAAAAAGTAACATTCTTGTGTATCAGCTGTGATCTTGTTGAGAGACAAGAAATCATACTTACAATAGTTGCAGAAAATTCAAATATTTTGTAATGTGTTTAATCAAAGAAGTGAAAGAACTCTGTAATGACGCTTATAAAACATTGATGAAAGAAATCATGAAGAGCATAAAAAATGAAAGATAATGCTTGCTCATGGATCTGAAAAATTAATATTAAAATGTCCACCCTACCCAAAGCGATCTAACAGACTTGGTGCCTTCACTCTCAAGATACCAATTACTTCCTATATAGAATTAGGAAAAAATCCTAAAACTTACATGGAATTATGACAGACCCTGAATAGCCAAAGTGATCCTGAGGAAAGGGAAAAAAATCAAGCTGGAGCCATCACAGTATATGATTTCAAAGCATACCATAAAGCTGTAAAGCTGAAGTAATTAAGGCAGTGAGGTACTGGCATAAAAATTGGCATTTAGATAGGTGGAACAGAATACAGAGCCCAGAAATCAACTCAGGACTGATTAAAAACCCAGTGAAAGACCTGAAATTATGAAATTGCTAGAAGAAAGTGCAGGGGAAGCATAGGTGACTTCTTAGATAAGACTTCAAAAGCACGAATAACAATTTTTTTTTTTTTAGCTTAAGGTCAATTTTATTAAACTAAGTGGAAGATAGCTCAATGTTAAATTTTAATAAAGATTGTATTGAACTGTTACGAAGAAATGCAAGCAGCTAGTTAAGGATAAGAATTCATGTGTTATGTGTATTCATGAGCATTGTATGTTGGTCTTGATTGTACTTAATAAATAAACCTCATGATTTTGCTTTCTGTGAGTGTAAGTATCAACAGAGCTTATGTTAAATGAATACAAACTTAAGACACTGAAGCTTGTCATATGTAGATTTTCAAGTATAGAGTAATTTTGAATTGTTGCCATTCTAAAAGCATTTAGTTTGGCATTACTGATCTTTGAAAGTTCAATAAACTGCAAGAAATTATTTTGATGCTAGAACCTGTTTAAGTTCTTTACTGAGTCAGATGATTTGCTTCAAAAAAGACTTTGGCTATAGAAATGAAATTTGATTTCTTTATGAAATAATTAGGCTACATAGGAAATGTAGCAATATATGGAATTTATGAAAACAAAAAATTTGTGTAATTTACTGTGAAGATGTGAGCACTGGTTTAGTGAATTATTGGCTAGATAATTTAAATTCTAATCAGAGGAAAAAATACAGTTACATAGAAATTTCTTATCTCTTTTAGTTATTTGATAAGATTATTTTGACAGCAGATAAATGTCTTATTGTGCATTACAGTGTATGCCTCTAAGTTTCTTTAAATTGTTATTTTAAAAATAATGCAGAAACAAAACAAAAATATTTTATTTTTTGGTGTGTGTATATATACATAAGGATGAGTTGGAGTTGAGACTGCATGAGGGAAACTGTTTTGCTATATATTTCTGAGGTCTGAAGCTGCACCACACATGTACTGTACTAGTTTTATCTTTACTGCATTAAATTGACTGTACTAGAAAATAGGGATTGTAACTTAAATACATTTTGGTGAGTGCCTGAAGATACTTTAAGATGGATTCCAGACTGCTAAGAGCCAACCCCGCCAGCCCCCCTCCTCCAATAGTCTTTCTGAATGAAAGAGGCTCATATAATGTGTTTCTTTTGAATTTGCTTATTTGTTTAAATTAATAAAATTGTATGCATTTTATCATGTCTTTCTCTTGTTTTCTGAAATATTTATTTTTCATATAAAGTATTTAAAAGAAGAGTAAAATTGCAGCTTATTATGTAAGTCAAGGACTTAGAAAGCATGGAGAGTTCATAATAAAACATATAACAAAATGTACAAGGTACAGTGCAAAACAAGTGACTACATACATGCCTGGACAGTGGAAAAATGAAGGTTTTTAAGCAGAATTAATACATGAACATATTTTAATATGATCATAATTATTTGGCAAAAGTACTATGGCGTAGAGGAAATGCCGTTGTCACTGCTTAATATTCCATGCCTCCCTAAAGTCACTCACTTGCCAACATTTTTTCCTGCTGCAAATAGCCTGTTCTTTCATAGTTTTCTATATCTGATTATTATACCTATTTAATTTCATTTCTGACCATGGTTTCTCCATTAACTCAGTACATCTATTTATTTTTGATATTATAACCTGTTAGAATCCTTTACTGATTTACATGGTTTGCTTCAAAAAAATTATCTGTGGTTTATATCCTTTGTTCTTTATCCTGGAATATTATGCCATCTATATGTGTCTATTGAGCTATCTTTTAATATATTAATTCTGCTTAGTTATGTGATGTATTTATTTTATTCAGGTTTGTTTGTTTTTTTTTTGAAAGGCAGCATTACAGACTGAGCTCCCTAGTTAGGCTAGGTAACTGGCTCCCTCTGCCTTTGCTTACTTGGGAGTGTCCTAATTTTCCCTTATTTTTTAGAAAAAAGAGGTCTTGAGTGACAGTTTTTCCTCTTTTAATTTTAAATGCATGTCCAATTCCCTCCTGGCTGAACAAGGTTCTTGATGAGGAATCCATGTATTACCTGATGGAGGCACCTTGTAAATGACAGTTGCTTCTCCCCTACTACTTCCAAGGTTCCTTGTCTTTGGCCTTTTACATTTGATTATACTATGTCCTAGTACAGTAAGAGTGGCTCAGTTTATTTTGATCTTGTAAGATTTGTATACTCATGTCTTTCAGAAGATTTGGTTAAGTTTTTGTCTGTTATCTTTCCAATGATCTTTCTGCTCTTTTATCTCTTCTCACATTCTCTTGATGCATGTGTTGGTGTGCTGGGTGGTGCATCCAATCCCTTAGGCTTTGTTCACTTTTCTTCCTTTTAGTTTGTATTTTATTCCTCAGACTTTGTAATTTCTGTCTGCAGATTCATTGATCTTTTTTTCTAACTGCTTAATTCTGCTGAATCCCTTTATGAATTTTTCATTTCAGTTTTGGCACTTTTTAGTTCCCAAGTGTCTGGATTTTTAAAAATTCTGTTAGTGAGTATTTTTATCCTGTTTGTACATTCATTTCTTGTTCCTTTTTCTAATCCACATGTCTTGAGGCTTTTTCAAATTATTTCCAAAGATGAGTTCTTACTCTTAAGTTTAATTATTATTGTCTGTTCATAGCTTGTGTTGAAGTTCAAGTTTTTATGAATTTCCTCAAGAGTCCATCCTTGCTTTTGCAGTTGGCACTGTGCTTGGGGATTTGTTAACTGTTGTAGGAATCAGAGATGTTCTCTGTTTTTTTTTATTCCTTTAAACAATAAAAGATTTATTTTTACTTGAAGAATTCACACAGAAGAGAGACACAGAGAGAAGGTCTTCCATTCACTGGTTTACTCCCCAAATGGCCACAATGACCAGAGCTGAGCTGCACCTAAGCCCAGAGCCAGGAGGGTCTCCCATATAGGTGCAGGGTCCCAAGGCTTTGGACCACCCTATACTGCTTTCCCAGGCCATAAGCAGGGAGCTTGATCAGATGTAGAACAGTTGGGGCATGGACCAGTACCAATATGCAGTGATGATGCTACAGGGTGGAGGATTAGCCTGTTGAGCAATAGTGCTGGCCCTTCTGTTTTTTTTTTTTTTTTTTTTTTTTTTTTAATGCTTGTGCTTAGCTCTGAGTCTTAAAGGTCCTCACATTCACTCCTCAAGATCATGCTTCTGGGTGGCCCAAAGTCTTCACCCAGCATCATTGGCGCCCAGGCCACTCAACCCAAGACCCACTGCCCGAGACCATGCCCTTGGAACAAGCTGACCCACCTACTCTGAGCACCTGGCAGGCTGATAGGCCTGAGTCTCCAGACCCAAGCCCTGCCACCCAGGACCCTGCCGCTGGGACAAGCCTACCACCTGTCACTGAGCTTGTGTCAGGCCTCTGGACCTCCGGATCCAAGCCCTGCCACCTGGGACCACTGGTTGATGCTCATGAAATTTTTATTAAGCCAATTACAATGATTCATAGTAGTAGACTAGTGTCTAATTATCACTACAAGTAAGAAGTTCTTCTATACATCAGCTGGGAGAACTGTGACTATCATCAAACTTCTAGAGAAACTGTAAATGGTTTTTTCAGGTTCTTGCCAATTTCTGAGAAGTTAAATGAGAAGGATATATTAGAATTAAAGATGCACAGTATTTTTGTTGTTTTGGAATTCAGTTTCTGTGTTGCAGTGTTTATGACTCCCCACACCTTAAATTGATGTGTAGCCTAATCAAGATATTGGTTATTTTTAAGAAATGTAATTACATTTTTAGGCTCTCATGACCTCTAGTATTGGGGAAGGTGAGTGACTGGATGTTTTAAACTTTGAAGGGACATTTTGAAACCTCAATTCAAAATTATGGGAGTTTGATTTCAGTACAGTGTAAGAAAATTTCTAGAAAATAGTTGTTTTCTAGTAGCATAAACAATAGACTCTGATAGTACATATTCTGTCTTGGAAGTACATATTTGGAGAGTTTCTGGGTAGAAATCAGTTACACATGGTATGTGCAGTTTCTTCACTGGTTGGTGGTTGAGCAAGTTTCTTGTTTTTCCTCACTATTGAGATGCTTAATCTAAAACAGTTCAGTTTGTACTGTACGGTCTTTCCTTTTCTGAGCCCTAGTATATTTTAATACTACTTTCTGTTGGTTGTTGGAACACCAGTGAATTTTTTCCTTATATAAATCAGGTAACTAAATGCAGTAAGTACTCTAAGTCTTTTTTATTTTTTGAAACAATGATCGAAACAATGGGATGATGGGGCTTACGACATAGTACCTTTTCCTTGTAGATTTTACTTGCTAATTTTTATAACTTGATTTTCTTTGACAACATCCTCTGTTTCTTTTGCTAGTGAAAGGACCACTGTGAAATATATTAAATTCCTTGTTTCAACCTAAAACTTCATACATTTTTTAGACATTTGTTTATTTGAAAGGCATAGTGTGTGTGTGTGTGTGTGTGTGAGAGTGTGTGTGTGTGTGTAAGAGACAGAGAGAATGAGAAAGAGGAATGAGAGAGGGAGAAAGAGAATAAGAGACAGCAGAGAAAGCTCTTCCATTTACTGACTCATTCCCCAAAGGATGTCAAAGGCTGGGCTGGTCTGGGCCAAGCCAAGAACCAGGTTTTTGAACTGTGTTACCCCACTGGATAGCAGTGTTATTGTATTGCTTCCTATTTCTCAGTTATGTGCCAGTATGCCACTGCTATATTTATTGTAGTTTCTGTATGGATTTAATGATTTGCTTGGGAAAAAATGACCTTTAGCCTTCTGTTGAAAAAGATTTGATGGGTATTTTGATATATTTTTCCAGATTGATTTTGGGTTCTATCTTATAGAATATTCAGAGTTTTTGCTCATATTTAGTTATAATGTTCTGTTAGGTTCTGAAAAGTTGATATTCTTACAAAATTGATTGTTCTTATTCAAAAATTTCTCCTAAATATTATATGTGTATGTAATATATGCATATGGAGTAAGAACTACAATTACAGATGAGTATAAAATGGAAAGTGAATTTCCTTGGCTCAAATTTTTATTTATCATTAGTAAATCACATGTACTTAAGAAAATTATTTATATGTAAATATAGAACTTTCCCTTCCTTTAAAAAAGATTTTCAAAAATATTTATCTGGGAGGCAGAGAAAGACAGAGATCCCAATGCTCGTTCACTTCCTGAATGCCTTTAAGGGCGTGGCCAAAAGTAGGAGAGAGGAAAGCAGTCCCAGTCTCCCAGCCGAGTAGCAGGAACCCGAGTTCCTGAACTAGCCTCACTCCTTAACAGGGTTGTCCTCATTCGAATTCTGGAAGGAGAAGTTTGTACCACGTGTGGAAGCCTGCTGCTTTGAGCTAGATTTGAGTCATCTTGACGTGTGTGTGTGTGTGTATCTTTATGTGTGTTTAATTCAAAGGCAGAGTTAGACAAAGACAGATAAAGAGAGATGTTCAGTCTACTAATTGATTCCTCAAATGGCCACAGTGAGCAGCAGGGGCCCCCTATATGAGGTCATCTTTTGCATCCATAGGCACATTAGCAGGGAACTGGATCTCAAGTGGAGTAGCCAGGGCTCGAATTGAAACCGTTTGGGTTGCTTGCTTTGCGGGTGGTGGATGAACCACAATGCTAGCTCAGGCCTGTGTCTAATTACTAGGCTAAATGCCTGCCTGCACTCTCTGATTTTATATATACACTAAATCATGATCTAATATTCTTTTCTGTGTTGCCCACATTTGTTTTTAAATGCTTTCTCATTTCTCAGTGTGTGGAAATACTGTGACCTCATGAATTCCGTATTGATTGACATTTTAAAAATGTTTTAATGAATTTAGCTAATATTACATAGAATATACTTGCATACAAAATTTACATTTCTTTATGCATTTATATCCTGAAGAATAATGTTTAGCTATGGAATTGCTAGGCCAAAAGTTAAACCTGTTTCAAAATCAGAGATGTTTTTAGTTTCTGTTTTAAAAATGTTGAGCCAATATGATATTCCCACTTTTATTGTATGCATATTTCCTGATACCAACACTGGATTTTATTAGCTGCATGTTTTATCACCATCCTAATTTTTGTGGTTTTTACTCATTTTTTATAAATTTAAGAGCATAATATATTAAAAGTTTGCTAAAATTTTTCTATCAACTCTTTAATTCATATTTCAGGAAAATAGAATGGTAAGATAGTATAGATGAATGAACAAATTCATTTTTGTAATACATCATTCAGGCAGCAGAGTGTAGTGATTCAATAATGAATGACACAATTTCTGCCTTTTTGAATTCTGCATGTTATTTAATAGCTTTTGCTTGTCTGCCCAGCTGAGATTTATTGGTATTAACATTTTAATCATCTCCAGTGCTTAGCTAATATCTGTATTCTCTCAAAAATATAACTTCTGTTAAGGAGTATTGCATTTGAATAGCTGCCTGTATTTAAGTATAGCTTGAAATGTGTAAAAGCCTTCACTACATTTATACATTCCTTCAAAATATAGATGAATTATGAGCAATACAAACATAATTAAAAGTGTGTAGAATTTTCTGTTTGGTGAAAATTGAAATAATATGTGAAATTAATACATTTTAAGGTTTTAAAAATATTTTAGTAACAAAGTTATCCTATTAAGTATTTAGTAGGATCAGTGGTTTTCATTAAGAAGTTTTTCAAGCATTAATCTGTTTATTTTTTCATACCTTCTTCCAGTAGGTTAAGAAAGTAAAAATGTCTCCCAAGTACTGATTTATAGGAGAATGCTTATAAGCAGCGCACAGGAAGTTCACCTTCTAGAGTTTCATTCAGTAGTCTGCTTAAATGCAATTTTAACCCTTATTTTAAGCTAGGTGCAATAATTTAGTACAGTTAACAATGTAGTTATTGAACTACTGAATGAGTTTCCATTGTCACCTGTGGTTTTAGTCAAATACACATTTTCACAATGGACAAGTACATACAAATGTTAGTAAAACATTAGTTTAAATGCTAGCCCCCCCTTTTTAAGATTTATTATATTTTTACTGGATAGGCAGACTTACAGAGAGAAAAAGAGATGGAGAAGAAGATCTTCCATGCATTCATTCATTCCCCAAGTAGCTGTGACAGCCAGAACTGAGCTGATATGAGGCCAGGAGCCAGGAGCTGCTTCTGGGTCTCCCCTGCAGTTGCAGGGTCCCAAGGTTTTGGGTCTTCCTCGATTGGTTTCCCAGGCTTCAAGTAGGGAACTGGATGGGAAGTGAACAGCTGGCACATGAACTGGTACCCATATGGGATCCCAGCGCCTGCCCTGCAAGGACTTTAGCCACTAGGCTACCACATTGTGCCCCTGTCATAAGCTTTTTAAACAATCCCATTCCTGCACTGAAACTATTTACTTTTAGAAGCTTTAATCTAATCTGGGGAAATGAATTTTTTAAAATTTAATTTAATTTTTAATATTGTTTACATAGTTCAGAGGGATGCATGCGCATGTGGATCTCCGATTATGGTGGGGAAGGTTGAGGTATGGAGAAAGATGGGTGGGACAAATGTGTCAGATTTGGTTTCTTCTGTGTCTGCAGCAGGGCAAGGAGAGGGACAGCACTCAGGGACAGGGAACAGTAATTGGGAATGGGGGACAGCACTCAGGGACAGGGAACAGTAATTGGAAATGGGGGCAGCACTCAGGGACAGGGAACAGTAATTGGGAATGGGGGACAGCACTCAGGGACAGGGAACAGTAATTGGGAATGGGGGACAGCACTCAGGGACAGGGAACAGTAATTGGGAATGGGGGACAGCACTCAGGGATGGGGGAACAGTAATTGGGAATGGGGGACAGCACTCAGGGACAGGGAACAGTAACTGGGAATGGGGGACAGCACTCAGGGATGGGGGATGGTCCCTTGATGCCTTAGAGGCCCCGATGTGGGAGGAATGTTCCAAGGGTGTTACTTGAATGGTTTTGATAGTTCTTAGACATCATTGGCTTTCTTGTACCAAGGTCTGTTGGCTGCTCAGATGCACATTAGTGTGTCTCCTGTCCCGGGAGCATGTGGCAAAGCTTGGCCAGGAGAGTAGTCCTGCCTCTTCTGCTTTCTGTCTTCTGATGATGCAGTCTGTGTCCCTTGCTGGACTAGATAGGGTGACTGTTATGTGTTCCATGTGCATGCATCTGGGCATGCTGGTAGGTGCTGTGGTCCAGCCTGGCTGGCCTGGCCTGGCTTGCACCTCCCAGCCCGGGCTCTCGTGCTCACCATTGGGAGCTGTAGCTATTGGGGGAATCCCCAGAGTTCCCTACTAGGTCTGTTCTCAGTCCAAGATCTTGTGCATGTTAGTGGGTTCTTCAACCCAACCTTGCATGGCCTACCACAGTCTCAGATCTTTTTGGTGGGTATGGCACCCTAACCCAGCAGGGTATGGCCCACACTCTGTCCTGGCTCTCGTGTGTTCAGGTGGATGTTTTAGTTGGCCCAGCACACACAAACGCTGAGGAGTACTGCAGCCCTACCTAGGTTGGCCTGCTCCCAGCTCTGGCTATTGTGCTCTCCAGTGGAATTCTCCCAGAGGAATTCTCTAAGTTTCCTTACCAGGCCTACTCCCAGCATACTGGCAGGTGCTACAGCTCTGCTTGGAATAGTCTACCCTCAGTCCTGGTCTTTACGCGTGATGACTGGTGCTGCAGCCTGGCTCAGCCTGGCCCCCTCCCAGCCCTGTCTCCTGCGAGTGTCAGGTGAGTTCTGTGATCCAGCTTGGTCCAGTCTGTCATCACTTCCAGGACTCTCTTCAAACGTGTGGGTGCTGCAGTGTCACAGAGGTTAACCTACAAGTTACCTATTGAATCTGCCACCAAATCTTGTCATGTTCTTTTGGGTGCTGTGGCCCAGCCTGGCATGGCCCACCCCTGCTGCAGTGTTTGCCAGTGGGTGTTGCAGCCAGGCATGCCCCCCAGCCTCCAGATTTTGTATGTGCCAGTATATGCCAGGCAATGCTATTTATCCAGCCTAGGTGTCCCACAAGGAACGGTACCTTAGTCAGACCCAGACATACCCACCTGCCGGTTTTCCCTCTCTACACCACTCCACCTCAGCTCCTTTGCCTAGCTGCAAATGCAATGTCCTGCTCCTTGACATACCCCAGAAGTCATTCATCTACTTTCAAACATACCCTCAGTTGCTCCCACTCCAATACATCCCCAGGCCCCTTCCCTGCAGCCCCACCACTTGGGGTCCAGGGTAGCGTGTCCTGGCCTGGTGCTCCCAGCCTTCCACACATGTCTAAAGTATGTATAAACTAGGCAGCTATGCTGGCACACTGTTATAGTTAGCACAGATTTGGCATTAAGGAGACCCAGAGTGTCTGTCGGTTATTGGATGCTTTTTTTCCAGCGGTGTTAACACTTCCCTAGGTTACAAGGCAACCTAGGCAGTTGCCTACAGCTGTGGAGATCAGTGGGTTTTAAAATGCTTGTTTTCTATCTCATTAATTTATTTTTCTCAAGTTTTGTTTGTTTATTTTTAAGTATTTAAATGTACTTGAAAGGCAGATTTTGTAGAGATGGGAAGAAATAGAAGAGATCCAATTGCTAGTTTACTCCCTACATCTCCATGATGGCTGTTGTTGAGAGGACCTGAAGCCAGGAGCCAGGAGCTTCCTGTGGGTCTCCCACATAGGTTCAGGGGCCCAAGGACTTGAGCCATCATCTACTGCCTCCAGGTTATTAGCAGGGAGCTAGATTGGAAGTAGAGCAACTAGGACAGAAACTGTATGGGATGCTGTACCTCAGTAGTAGGATTAGCGTGCTACACCACGATGCTGGCAACACAGATTTTTTTGTTGTTGTTAAGAAGGAATGATAGAGACATTTTAAGGCAGAATGAATGAGAGTTCTCCACTTGCTAGTTCACTGCTGGTAGCAGAAGTGGTTGCCTGAAACCTGCCATGTGAGTGGCAGGAACCCCTTCTGCTTACCTCCCACGTTCATTAGGGTGATGATGGATCGCAGGTAGAGGCAGGACACTATCACAAGCACTGTGATCAGGGATACTGGCATCCCCAACAGCTGCTTAAGTAGGTGAGTCAAAATGCCTACCCACTGGCCATTCTTTTTTCATTGCATTGCTATTCTTATTTTAAAATGTAAGTGGTTTTCAACAGCGACTTGTAAGAGTTACAACATTCTGGGCCCGGCACAGTAGCCTAGTGGCTAACGTCCTCGCCTCGCACATGCTGGGATCCCATGTGGACACCTGTTCTAATCCCGGGACCCTCTTCCCATCCAGCTCCCTGCTTGTGGCCTGGGAGGGCAGTCGAGGACGGCCCAAAGCCTTGGGACTCTGCACCCATATGGGAGACCTGGAAGAAGTTCCAGGTTCCCGGCTTCGGATTGGCGCAGCACCGGCCGTTGCGCTCACTTGGGGAGTGAATCATCGGATGAAATATCTTCCTCTCTGTCTCTCCTCCTCTGTGTATATCTGACTTTGTAATAAAAATAATAAATAAATCTTTAAGAAAAAAGTTGTAGTTCCATTTATTTATTTTTTAATTTATCTGGTAACTATTATTTAAGTTGGTGGGTAGACCACATATAACATGAACTGTAATTTTGCAATAATAAATTCTTTGAACTTGCTTTATTTATTTTGAACATGAGTAAATGAAATCAGATTTTTGGATGTGACGCAGTGGCTCAGTTGGCTGATCTTCCCCTGTCAAGTATCTAGCGTCTTAGTTAGAAATGAGTCAGCATATGAAAAAAATCAAAGTACTGTATGGCACAAGAAAATCCAGGAGGATGACCTGTTTAAGATTATAAGGTATATCTCATAAGGTGTATCTCTTTTTTTTCCATGGAGGAGGGGGTTTAATTGTCCAATGTCAGAGTAGTAACATGTGAGTATAATTATAGAGGTATGAAGTGGTGTTCTTAATCCAGCCCCGTCCTTTTTATGAGGAGATGAATGTGACCTTTGACCTCAGTATGCCACATCTGCTGTACGTTTCTGAATGCTCAACCATCATTCAGGATGCATCTGTAATGGTTGAAGACGTGCTGGAAGATGGCATGGGAGAGAATACCTGAGGATCCTTGCCTGGGACAATCTTGTTATGGACAAACAATCTTGCAGGTATTATTTCTACTATATGTTTTACCTGGTTGCTGTGGTTTTATTGGATAAAATTGTTCTTTTTTTTTTGGCAAACTGAGTAGTGGGTGAAGTGGAAGGCTGGTAGTGATGGGAGGGTTGAGGTGGAACAGTAATTTTCTTTTCCAAGGATGATAGAATAGTTGGGAAAGGTCTTTGGCATCTTCTCTGTCTTATTTTTTTCTCTTCCTGAACATCTTTTACTGTCTTCTTCCTAATAAAGGAATTTATATCAGTTAAATTGCACTTTTACTTACATGATAGTCAGATTTGCCAGAAACACTTAAGTACATAGATGCTGATGATATTAGGAGTCAATAACTCTTAGAAACCAATGAAAAATATTTAGAAATATGAGTTATATAGAATTTGAATTATTTTGAATACTTGCTTGAACTTATTTGTAATTAACTTGTTAATTATTTCACCACTTGGCTTGTGGATTCAGGCCCTAAAATGCTTAACACTACTACTATGCCTTTTAATTGTTATTTAACTAGAACTTCTTATGTCCAAATTCTTGATTTTTCTCTAGAGTAGCACACACTTGATGGCCAACAGCTCAGAGAATGGATTCTGGGGTAGTAATAGTTTTTTGCAGTTTAAAAATATTACAAAAACAGTTTTTCAACAAATCATATGTCAGGTTGTTTTTCAAGAGATATTATAGAAATGCTGTTAAAGCATTTGAAATGAGATCCTCAGTTGTATTTCTGATAACTGATGTTTCTGTTTTGTTGTTTCAATGGCAGTGTAAGAAGTATGCATGAATATTGGTAAGTTGTTTTGAAACTTAGAGGAGATGGAACTATCACTGTAACAGTTTAATTGTCAGCAAATAAAGATACGTGAATATGAAAGTAGCCAAGGTAAAATAAGTAAAATGAAAGGATGTACTGGTAGAAGTTTTTAAAATTTTCTGCTTTGGTTTTTAGTTTCAGAGAAAATACGAAATGTTACACTTAAGAGAGAATTTTGTGTTATTTCTGTTTTTCTTTTTGTAGCTTGAGCGCTAGCAGAAAGAGTCCTTTTATCCCATCATGTCTTCCAGTCCATTTTGAATCAAGAAAGGCTCACTGAAGACTCCTTTGAGAAGAGTCTGTTTTGAAGATGGAAAAAGAAACACTGTTTGAGAGAAGGCAAACACTCAATCAGAATGAAAGAAATGTGAATTTTTGAAATGTATGTTACTCCGGAGAGCTTCCTAGCTTGACTATAGAGAACTGAGAAGGAAGCAAATTAAGGGATGACTGAACTTGGTAGTTCTTAATGGAAAACCTTCCATTGTAGAGAAACAGTTGATCTTTCAGTCCCAGAACTATCCCTGGGGTGTGCAGTTGTTATGAACTCTTCTCAAATTCAGACTCATCCATTTGTCTTCTGTGAATGATGGCTTTGTGTGTGTGTGTGTGTGTTTAATTTCAGCTGAGCTTCCAAAGCTGGATAAAAATATATAGTGTCTGCCAAAACCTGAAACGTGTGGTCCATTTATTTATCATGAGAGCTTTGTAATGTACGCTTCTTTGTATTGTTCCCTTCTTTTTGAGTATTCTGTAGTACTAAAAACACCAGTCATTAAAGTTTTGTTAAACAGTGGTTTTTCAAAATGAAATATGAGTTGTATCTGTACTGTGGTTAATTCTCCAAGTTGATATCTAAGATAGCTTGATAGATTTTGTGTTTTACATTGAAATAACTGCTGTTGTGTGTAGTAAAATGATTTTGTTTTTCTTGAGTTTTTGACACATCTTAATATTATTGCACATGTCAAAATAAACCTTTAGGGCCCTGTGTGATGGCTCAGTGACTGAATCCTGGCCTAGTAGATGCCGGCATCCCATGTGGGTGCCAATTTGTGTCCCAGATGCTCTGTATCCTTCCAACGCCCTGTGTGTAGCCTGGGAAAGCAGTGTAGGATGGTATTTGGGACCCTGCCTCTATGTGGGAAATCTGAAAGAAGTTCCTGGCTCCTGGGTTTGGATTGGCTCAGCTCTAGCCATTACAGTAATTTGGGGAGTGAACCAGTGGATATAGGATCTTTCTATCTCTGCATAAAATCTGATCTGCCTTTTCAATAAAAACAATAAATAAATCTACAAAACAAAATGAAAGCAAAATAAACATTCAAATAGCAAAGTATTATATCAAGGATATTGTTTTTTTTAATTAATTTTCTGATTGCTTAGTCTTATTTTAAGGATTTAGAGAGCAATTTGTGATTCGTTTTGAACATAACACCATTCTAATAAGAAATTTGCTCTCAGACTTCTCTCTCAAGAAGATTTCTTGCCTAAAGTTCCTTTCTTTAAAGATTGATTTATTTATGTGTTTGAAAGGCATCCTTAGGAAGAAATAGAGATCTTCTGTCTGTTGATTTGCTCTTACAAATGACCATAGAGGCCAGAGATGGGCTGGTCTGAAGACTGGAGCTTCTTGGTCTCCCACCTGTGTGCAGGGGGGCCGAGCCCTTCAGCCACCTTCTACTGCTTCCCCTTAGCTGTATCAGAAGTGGAGCAGCCAGGACTAGAAGCTGCACCCCTATGGGATGCTAGTGCCACGGTACCATTCAGGCTACAGCATAGCATTGACCAGGAGAGTCCCTTTCCTGCAATTGATTCTCTTATGAATGTAAGGTAGGGTGAGGGTGAGTGACTATAAGGCTGTGATTTTTTTTTTTCCATCTCACGAGGTAAATTGTACAATTCTGTTTATCCTTGCTTTGGTTGGCAAACTGGAATAACATTTGTGCATGTAGAGTAGATGGAGTATGAGCATAGTAGAGCTTCTAAGTGATTTCTCTACCTGTTGACATGAAGGAATGTCCGTGACTAATGAGAACAAGGATGTTATAATTCATGAAGATCTCTAGCTTTAGATCTATCTCTGGATATCTAAAGATAGAGATATAGTTCATGAATAGATATATATTTCTATATACATTTACATCTCTCTGTATTTCCACATACATCTGTACCTATACACAGACATACATAAACACATATAAATGTATATATAAATGTATCTATACCTATCTTTCCATACATTTGTAAATGTCTATATATAGATATGTAGTCATATGTGTTTAAGTATCTATATTTCTATATAAATATATATCTGACCCTGAAGTGAAGAAAGGTATACTTATCTCAGTATATGAGAAGAGGTTTAAAGAAGGAACATGGGCTTTGTTATTTTCATATTTTTTGTATTACTGTTTTGGTTTCAGTGTAAATATTTTAGGTACACTTAAATAAGAGACTGATATAATTATGATTTCTTATGAAGGACTACACTATTGTAACAAAATGGGAAAAATGTGACAGGGGTTGGGGGCTTTGGGGGGCAATCTCAGCCTATACAGAATTTTACCACATAATTCAAAATTCAAAATAAAAATATATTTAAAAAAGAAAATATTACTTTATATTTGGGGGGCATTTAGGAAAGGTGGGAAAAAACATGTAGCGGTTGTTGCTTTTTTCTATAATAACTCTAGAAAATAATACTTGAGTAATCAGTGGTTTTCATAATTTGTTCTTAACTGTGGAATGAATTAAGAAGTAGTTATTAATGATTGTAATCCATGGGTATACATTTGCAATTTAATCTGCTTTTTCTTCACCTTAGTACTTTAATGGTTGAGATATTAAATCGTCCAACAAAATTCAGTTAAATTTAGTTGTAGCTCTCATCTCCACCTGTTTTTTTCACTTCTTTTAGAAAGTACGAGAGAGATGCCCAACAATATAGAGGAGGAAAATAGGAAGAGAGAGAACATTTGGACTAACGTTAGTGATTGATTCTTCTTGGCTTAGCTGTGGAAACATAGTTTAAAAGAAAAAAAATTGAGAGCCTCTATTTACTTAGCTATTAAAAAATAGTTTGGGGTTTCTGGACCCAGTGGTGTGGCCTGGTGATTTAAGTCACCACCTATTATATTGCTACCCCATATGGGTGCCAGTTCTAGACCCAGCTGCCTCTGCTCAAATCAGGCTCTCTGCCAGGAGACCCAGGAATACAGCAGAAGATGATTGAGGGGTTGTGACCCCCTGTCTCTCACTTGAGTAACCCAGATGGAATTCAAGGTTTCTGGCTTCTATCTGTCCCATCCCTACCAACTGAGGCTGTTTAGGGTATGAAGCAGTGGGTGGAAGATCTTTCTGTCTCTTCTTCTTCTGTAACTCTGCCTTTCAAATAAGAAAAAAAAAAAAAAATCTGAGCCTATAAATGCCGAGGGCCTGGAAATTACATAACCAGGAATACCTGAATAGAAACATGTGCGGGTATCTTTCCTCTTGAAGGCAGGGGGTTCAAATAGGCATTTAGATGCACAGCTGGGCATCTGTTTACTTAACTAAATAGGCATTTAGTTAAGTAGACAATTGGGATATTATTCTTTAAGGTTGATTACTGCTACATAATGGAAATTACTGCAGTAGCAAGTAGTTATTTATCTTACATTGTTAGCATCCTGAGGTCATAGCATAAAAGTTTTCAATTACCACAATTTAAAATATAGCAAAGTAACAACTGATAAACTTGGTAGTATCAGGAAATAATTGCTATTAGTATTGCAATGTTAGTTTTATCTTGTTATGCGAATGGAATTGTATGTATAACTAAAAATATCCGTAATTTGAGAAAAACTTTCCTTTGGTAGAGTATAAGCAAGGAGATATAGAAAAATATTTAACAAACTTAAGGTTTAGTAAGTGTACTTTCACTGGTAAATAAATAGTTCTGGAGTTTTCTAACAGCTTACAGCTGAGTTGCTTTTATTAAGATTTATTTTTATTTGAAAGTCAGATAAACAGAGAAGGAGAGACAGACAGATCCTCCGTCTGCTGACTAACCCCCAAGGGACTGCAATGGCCAGAGCTGTACTGATCCGAAGCCAGCAGCCAGGAGCCTCCTCCGGGTCTCCCATGTGGATGCAGGGTTCCAAGACTTTGGTCAGTCCTTGACTGCTTTCCCAGGCCAGAAGCAGGGAGCTGGATGGGAAGCAAGGATGCTGGATTAGAACCAGCATTCATATGGGATCCCGGTGTGCGCAAGGTGAGGACCCTAGTCACTAGGTTATCATTTTAATCTAGTCAAAACTGAAGTCATTGTCTTTGAAAGTATTTTTTGGAAAGTCGCAGTTGCAGAGAGGCAGCAAGGAGAGTACAAGTGAATGCTCCCATTTGCTGGTTTGCTCTTCAGATGTTTGGAGTTGCTTGTGATTGAGCTTGATTGAAGCCTGGAGCTGGGACTCAACCCAGGTTTCCCAAGTGGGTGGTAGAGACCAACATAGGCCATTACCCGATGCTTCTCCTGATGTATGCTAGCAGGATTCGCTGGGAATCAGAAAACCCAAATCCAGTTACTCCTTCCTGAGATGTGAGTATCTGAGCTGAGTGCTGTTTACCATTTGTTGTTTTCTAAGGCTGATCACATTTTGCTATGACTTTGGGGAATGATTTACATGTATCTTGCTGTCCCAAGTATTGGACTGTTGTCCAATAATAATTCTGTTTAGTAGACCCTAAGTTATGCATGTTTATAGTGTCCTGATTTTCAAACCTTCATCTAAACATTTCTTACTGGGATAATAATGGCAGCCTGAGAATGTCAAGTCCTGCTTCATTGATTAAAAAAACAAAAGGGATCTCATTCTTACAGGGACCATTTTCAGTGCAAATTTGGCTAGGTTTACCAACATCTTCCATCTCTTCTACAAATCTTTTGTTTGGAAAAGGAATAAACTCATACAAAGGGCCTCTTATGTTTCCTGAAAGTCTTTGTAAGCAGTAACCGAGGTTCACCCTACTACACCCTTAAACATTCTTTGACAAGTTGCAACTTGGTTACATTTGCAAAAGGAGGATGAGCATAGTGGTCTATCTTAATAGAAGTGTTATGGGGACTTTTTCTATGTGAAATTAATTTGCCTGGCATATAGTGTTAGCCACTGTTAACTATTCCTTCTCTAGTCTCACTTCTCTCTACCGTTCTTCCTGTTTATAGAATTTTCCAAGAACACTTTGCAGTGTGACTGCTTACTTTTCTACCTCCTCCACTACATTCATAGTATCTAGAATATTTTACATACTATTCCCAGTGTCATACTGTTATGCTTTGTAATTGGTAGGTCTTAAATATTTGTGGAAAGCATAGTTCTGGTGGGTCTTAAGAGACTAGAAAAGTATATGAGATGTGTAATCAGGGGCTGTCGTTATGGCACATAGGGTTGATCTGTTGTCTGTGAGCTGGCTACCAGGCCAAATGTCCGTTCAAGTCCTAGTTACTCTGCTACTGATCCTCTGGGAAGGTAATGGAGGCTGGCACAAGTGATTGGGCCCCCTGCCACCTGCATGGGAGACCTGGCTGTATCCTGGCCTCTGATTCAGCCTGACCCAGGCCAGGCCTTTTGGAGAGTGAAACAGTGGAAGGAATATCTGTCTTTACCTGTCACTCTTTCAAATAAATAGATTATTTTAAAAATATATTGAAAAAATATTCTTTACCTTAGGTAGGCTTATGAATAGTTAAAATGATTTTTTTTTTTGAGAGCCAGGGATACACAAATGGAACTTCCATCTGCTGGTTTGCTTCTCAAATGCTTGCAGTAGCTGTGGTTGGGCTGAGGCTTAAGCTGAGGGCACAGCTTGGTGGCATGAATCCAAGTATGTGAGTCTTCAGTGTCACTTCCTTGGATTCACGTTAGTTGGAAGCTACCCAGGAACCAGAGCTGGGAATTGAACACATGCAACCTGCTATGGGGTACAGGCATCTTAATCACCTGGCTGAACACTTGCTCTACTAAATAACATTTTAAAGCAATGTTTTGTGAGCATACTAACTATTAAAAAGTGCTCAATAAATGATTCATTAGTCAATTTTAAATTGGAGTAGGAATATAAATATGAATGATGGTGTTAGGAACAAAATAGAGTTGTTGCTGGAAATTTTATCAATTTTTGTATTCTGTTTCTATTACCTTTGAGAAGGAAATTCTGGACAGTATATCTTCAGAGCCTGGCAGTCCTTTTTATTTTTTAACCGTTTATGGGTGTTTGCCATGTTCTTCTTTCTGTGTCTCTCTTCTCAGTAAACTTCATTTTGGTTCTCCTTGTCACCATTAAAACAGCAATATATGTAGCACCCAGAAAAGGAAAGAAACAAGAGTCTTTCTTTTTTCTTTGCTGAATAATAAGTACTATTTAGATGGATTTAATCTCATTTTATTGTTGAAATACTAGAACGTCCTTTGTTAACCACTAGTTTTGGTTGATTACCTGTTAAAATTGCCACTAATCTTTAGTTTTGTTATTTACTCAGGATCACTTTGTCCTCGTTTAGTAAGGTAAGCAAACAAAATGATTTGTAAATTATGTCTCAATAAAGCTGTTGAAAAATAAGCTGAAACAATCTGTCTTTAACATTACTAGAGAATCACTACTGGATTATTAAGTAGGAATGTTTAGTTTATCTTTCATATTTGTTTACTTGCATACTTTTGCTAGCTAAGTACAGGAAAAAATGCTTGCATTGCTTCTCTGTCTACTCTGACCTGCTCACCAATAGGAAATACTAATCTCTTCCATTACAACTATTGGTTTTCATTTATTACTTAATTCAACTAACATTTTAAAAGCTTCCCTCACTTTACCTCAAATACTTGAGATATAAAATTGAATAAGGTAAAAATGATATCTATGTGGAGCTGTAGCAGCAAAGGAGAAGAGAACATGGTGGAGATTAATTTATTAAAGAGATAATAAACTAATTCTGTTCTTGTCAATGTAGACAATTTGGGAGTGGGTAGAGTGGCACAAGGAAGTAGAAAAAAAAGATGCAAAGCTGAGTTCTAGAACCTTGTAGGCCTTTAGTAAGATTGGAGCTATCTGCTGATGGGCATGGCAGGTGAGGCAATAGCAGGGGGAGGTAGGAACTAGCCATTTGATGTAGACTCTAACAGGCCAATGCCTTTTATAATATGCAAACATCTATGTATATTTATATAAAATGACTTTGTAGAGTTTATAATCTATGACAGGACCTTTTGTTCAATAAGTGATCTACTGTGAGGCTGATTCTGCTTGTCCTCTAGCTGTATTTTCACCAACAACATTGTGGACTATTTTGCAGAGTTTTGGTTTACTCTGTAGGTTTTGGAAGGGTGATATGATCAAACTCTCAGTTTCAGAAAATCTTGTTTACATGGAGATAGAGGATATTTAACAATGGTAGAGAGAGAAAGAACTGAACAAACATTGCGGTTAAGGCTAAGCAGGTGGAGGCAAGAGATACTCAGAAGGCAAACCAAATAAAGGGTTACTAATTGGTTGTGGATGGAGGTGTTGAGGAACAAATGATTTGGTATATTTTAGGACTTGCTTAGCTAGTAGATGATGTCCATTAACTTAAGAAGATTCTCTGTGCCTGAAGAGTTGGGAGGGTAATAAAAAGATGTCCAATAGGCAATCGCAAATGATTACATTGTCATATATAGAAAATAGATATAGATCTAGGAGACTCTTTAGATGAGCTCATTTTACCATTTTATTGGAAAACTTCTGTTTGCCAAGCTGCCTGGTAATGCTCAGCAAATAAGGGGGTGAAAAGAGATTTCTTCCCTAAACGGGATCTTAATATTGAGATGTGAGGTAAAACAAGTAAGTATGTGCACTTTTTGTGTGTTCAAAAGAAAAACATCAGAATGTGGAATGAATACTTGCAGTGTTATGTGAACTACTCAGTAATGAAATCTACCAAGGTTGGGATGGTTTCTGAAGATGACCAGGGAAACTTTTAGAGAAGGTGTGGTAAGGTGTAGAAGAGTGAAGAGGAGGGTCAGTGGGAGAGTGAGGAGAGCTGGAGGTCCGGGACACTCAGCATGAGGAGGATGAAATGTTGAGCCTGTGGTTCAGCAGCAGTTCAAAGGAGAAGCCTGGATGTATATAAGAGAGGAGGTTGTGGAGATAAACTAGGGTCTGACCACAGTAAGCCTGTTTGGCAGGTGGGGCCCCTTTATTTGTAGATAAATAGGAGAGCAGGACTTGAAGTGTTAGTGTAGAGCCCAAATTTAGCTCCAACAGAAAAAGGGTCAATAGGATGCCTGCAGGCAGAAGACCTTGTGAGATAAGGAGTGGCAGAAGACCTTGCAAGATAGAGAGCTAGGAGCCGTTGGGTGCTTTCCAAGAACTAGGAACAGTAAGCTTCAGTTTCCCAAGTTTCTATTTTACAAAAGAAAGATAAGTTTCCATTTCTCAGACATTGAGTCATTCTTGAAGACTGCTTTGAGCAAGGACAGCTCCTGTACCAATCATAGCCTTGTGTGACTTAAAGGTGCCAATGGGATCCCTGTAACTATGCATCTGCTTCTGTAACCCCGCTTCCTGCTTCCCATATCCTATAAAAAGACCCAGCTTGTGCGGCTCGGCGCGACTCCTTACTAGATCAAGCGGGAGCGCCCACGAGCCCGTGTGAAATAAACCTTGCCTCATGCGTGACTGCATCTCTTGGTCTCCTGTCTCGTGTCTGCCGGAGGACTCCGTTCGTCGTGGGGCGAGGGGCCCCTGGCCCCTGCCCACTCGGGTTTAACATTAGTTCTATATCTGGCATTTTAAAGGGAAAATTCTGGCACCAGTACATTGGAGGGAAAGAAAAGTGACCTAAATCTAAAACAGTTAACTCTCAAACTTAAATTCCATATGAAGGCAGGCAAGTAAAATGACAGTTGGAGGTCACAGGCCTGTTAGGCTTAGGGAAGGGATGCTTGTATGGTACCTTCTTGTCATCCCCACCATTTTAAATGCCCTGTGCTTCTGAATTCAAAAACACCCTTAGGGTTGTAATATTGGTAAGAATCAATGTCACAGAAAGAAACAGTGTTTGGAAAGCATTCCTGTCTTGAGCAACTGGATGATTGCACAGGCTTTACTCACTAACAAAGAGGAGAGGAATCACATGCTGAAAATCTAGGAGTTAGGTTTGGACATGTTGCTTGTGGAATACCTACATTGAGATGACCAGTTGTTGAGCTGTGAGTATTTGGCTGGACAGTAAGATCTGGAAAGCCCTCCAAAAAGTGGAGTGAAGTTTCAGTGGGGCTAAAAAAAAATTGCTTCATTGGAAAGTTCTGGGTGAGGATGAAGTACAGCCAATGAGTTTCCTTCGGAAGAATTATCTTTCTGCCTTTGCTGTCTGTTTCATGTGCTTTATTAAAGATCAGATTCCCCTGATCTAATTTATGTACTGTCTGAAAATATTGTTCTGTATGGGAATACATAAATTGTAGTGGTATAAATATGTTAGTAAAAGGCATGTGCTATCAAGGTAGCTATGCTTATTTTTATTATTTCAGTTATTAAGCCAAAATTAATTCAGAAAATTTTAACTTTTATTCACTGATCATGCTACAGTTATCTCTTTTCTGAAATTAGTAGGCATGTATTTATTTCAGGTTGCCAAACCAGAATCTGTGCATCGCTTTTCTTGACTTGGACATGAGATCACATCTCTGTTGTAAAAATTATTCAACTGCAGAAAACATTTCCTTGTAGTACTTGAAAATGGGTTTCGAGCTTGGAGTGCTTCAGTTCTACTCTCTTTGACAGTGTTCATCATAATCTTTGCAATGTTGCCCTCTAGTGGTAACTTGCTAGGGATTCTTTACATTTGTCCTTGTTTTTCTCTGACCTGTTTCCTTTCTCAGCCTGCATTGTTTGATTGGGTTTTTTTAAAAACAATTTTTTTGCCTTTGTTGAATTTTATCTGTGTTTGTGTTTATCTCAGTTAGACTGATTGTTCTGCTTTGAAGGGGTGGGGGGAAAGAGCAGGGGCTGCAGAGGATAAAATAAACTCAGCATAATTCCTTACATCTCCATTTATCCACATGTTTGCACTGGGGCAGTGACCTGGCCAGAGTTCTTAGGAAGAGCGAGTCAGAATATTCTTGAGTGACACATGACACAGCACAGCCTTTCTTTCCCCTCATTTCTCTGCCCCTTGGCTTGGTTTAGGGATTTGTACTGCCCTTACCTCACTCCACCATAGGCATTGCTCAGTTTTTCCTTCTGGACAATGTCTCACCTTACACTTACCTGTTTACTGGTCCAAGCTATGTTACATCCAGGGCCAAGAACCTCGCTTGGCTTGTGCATGTTTGTTTCTCTAGCCTGCAGTCTATTGAGTGCTCATTGGATAACGTTTGTCAAATGACTATATGAATTAATGATCTATAAATGGATGCTAGTATAAAAGTAGGATTCCTGGAGTGTTACCGAATCTTCTCTGACATTGACTGTGAAGATTGTAAATTAATAATGCATGATACTACTATATTTCACCCTTAACCTTTTATAGAAGTATTTATTTCTTCCATGCTTACTGATATTTTCATGTTTTTGATAATACCATTTGTGTTTTCTAAAAGAATTATCAGTTCTATTCAACTAAAAATTTGTTGACCAACACGTAATTTCCTTGTAATACTAATTCTATCGATATGAACGATGTTGATTATTTAGATGTATAAATTGGATAAGAGACAAGAAACTTAATACCAGCTTCCCAATTTGTTTGAAGATGTGACTGTGAAAAGTAAAATAAGGAAGCCTCAAAAAATACTTTTAAGGTAACATCTTTTCTGTCTTAAAGTAGGGAAAGGTTTCTTAAACAGGATCTAAAATCCAGTGACATAAGGGTAACAATTTACAGCCTGGGCTATAAGTTATGATATCCAATAGTCAAAAGATGCCAGTAAGATAAATAATAAACCAAAGGGAAAAAAGAGGATGCTTGCAATATAAAAGCCTGGCATATCTTTGTTTATATTAATGATAAGTAAACAATTGCTACAAATAGATAGGAAGAAGATAGCTCAGTAGCTGAGGAAGGCATTTCACAAAAGATGATATTCAAATGACTATTAAATAGTTGAAGAAGTATCCAGTTTTATTAACCAGGGAAAATATAGTTAAAATCATAAGTTGATTCCTGAGAAATTCACAACTGGAAAGGGTGATAACATGTAGCATTATCTACTTGTGTTAGTTGACACCTGGAAATAAAAATGTCCATTGTCGGTAAAGTGGATCAATTGTGTAGTAGTCAGTACTACATAACAATAAGTACAGTTAATGAAAATGCATGAATTACAGCCCAAATATTAGACAATTTACAGGACTATTTTGATAAAATAGGCACAGAAAAGTACCTACTGGGTTATGATTTTATATATATATATATAAGATTCAAAAGAAAGCAAAGTAGGGATTGGACCTAATGAAAGTAGTAGCTGTTGTGGAGGAGAAAGGAGCAGTGATTGAGAAGTGGTTTTAGGGGGTTTCCAGGTGTTAGTGCTTTTTTTTTTTTACATAGGTGGTAGTTTTGTTGGTAATCTTGGGTAAATCAGTGAACTGTACAATTTGTGAGCTTTTTTGCATGTGTGTTAAACTTCAATTAAAAAGTTAGGTTATGCCAAATTATGTTGCTTTGATGTAATATACTGTTAGTATTAAAATTACTCGGCCCGGTGCGATGCCATAGTGGTTAAAGTCCTCACCTTGCATGCATCAGTTCTAATCCTGGTGGACTCACTTCCCATCCAACTCCCTCCTTGTGGCCTGTGAAAGCAGTCAAGGGTGGCCCAAAGCCTTGGGACCCTGCATCCGCCTGGGAGACCCGGAAGAGCTCCTGGCTCCTGGCTTCAGATTGGCTCAGCTCCAGCTGTTGCAGCCACTTGGGGAATGAACCATTGGATGGAAGATCTTCCTCTCTGTCTCTCTTCCTGTCTGTATATCTGACTTTGCAATAAAAATACATAAATCTTTAAAAAAATTACTGTAAAAGCTTAATGCAACCTAACTACAATTTTATTACTATTGAAGAGGTTTGTAAATAATGTCTTCCACCAGTGTCCTGGTCTGAATGGCAGGAAAGATTAAAACACACACACACACACACAGTTTTTTTCCTTGAATATTATTCTTAGTTTCTGTTTTCATTTGCTGTTTATAACACTGACCTCTTTTATTTTATTTATTTTTTTTTTTGTTGTTGTTGTTGTTGTTGTTTTCCCCCTTAGGAGATTTTCACCCTTTTTGAGAATCTTGTTTTTGCATCATTAAAAGAGATTTATTTGCTTGAAAGGAAGAGTGTCAGAGGAGAGGCAGAGAGAAAGATCTTGCGTTTTCCGATTCATTTCACAAATGGCTACCGTAGTGGGAGCCAGGCCAGTCCCAGGCCAGGAGTCAGCTCCATTAGGTGTCTGCCATGCAGGTGACGGAGGCCAACAACTTGTACCGTCCTCGCGATGGCTGGCTGTGGTCTGGGCCTGGCTCTGTTAGGTTGGTCAGGAAGCGTTTTTGAAGCAGCATCATATGAACAGGTGGGAAGAGCACAGGTCAAGACGGGAGCGGCTCTGAGGCAGCCAGTGCCCCATGAGGTAGAGACTCATCTTTAACAAGAATAACTGTTCAGCATTAGTCAACTGACCTTTCTGTCAGGCATTTGAGACAGGGAAAATAAGACAGCATTTTGCTTACAGAGCACTTGTATCCCCTAGACCAAACACATGAACGTAGTCTCCTACTGTGGCAAGTGCTGTGAAGAAGATAAAATGGGTAATATGTTTGCATGAAGAGAGGGGATATGTGAGGGCAGCTTTTCTGAGGAGGTGACACATTTGAGTTTAGAACTTGAAACTCAATAATTAAAAGATCGAGCTATATGAAGATCTAGGGAAGAGACCTTTTGCCAAGTACAGTGGAAAGCTAGAGATCATATGAATTTCATAGCTACAATATGAGGAGAATATGTTGGGGAAGGAATTGGGAGAGGGGGTAAGGGAAATCCTAGAGCCTATGGAATTATACCATAAAGTGAAACTAAAATAGAAGGAAAATTTCATTGCTATTAATAAAATGATCCCTAAATACAGAATTTCCAAGACTGTGGAAACTCCTCTTTTGTGCAACATCCCAGGCTGTTTACATGATGTTGGTTTTTGACTCTTGTTTTCAAGATTGTGTCAGACCCTGGTTTCTCTACTTGCTCTTCAGCCATCCAGTAAGGTGGGTCTCAGCCACCTTCTCATCCACATGGTCACGTTGCCAAGTTCGTGAAGGGTAGCAAGAGGCAGCAACCTCTTTTAAGTTAGAGGAGAAAGGAAAGCCATGTTTTGGCTGTGATGACAGGGAGCATTTTCCTCTTACCTTTGAGGAATGTGATGAGAGTTCTGAAGAGAGGGCCTTGATTTCAAAAGAATTGTTATTCTTAGGGGATAGCTAAGATTCAGAGAAGTCAAGAAGTAACACAGCATTTCAGGTTGAGGGTATAGGCAAAGTTTCTGATCTCAGGACAGCATTCCAGCGGGCATGTGCAGTGAATGGATGCACTTGGGACCAGGACGGGAGGGTGGTGGGAAGGGAGTATATTCATCTGTGAACTCAGAAGAGAATCTTAATAATTTTTCTGCCTGCTGCCAATCTATGATAAACCATGGTGTTGTTCCTCTTGGGTTATTGTGACTTTTTTGTAAATTGGCTTTATCCTTATAGGAGTGAGGGACCTTTTCGATACTCATAATAACATTTGTGGACCACATTTAAAAATTAGCCTGCTGGGCCCGGTGCAATAGCATAGTGCTTAAAGTCCTCGCCTTGCATGCACTGGGATTCCATATGGGTACCAGTTCTGCTCCCGGTGGCCCCACTTCCCATCCATCTCCATGCCTGTGGCCTGGGAAAGCAGTCGAGGACGGCCTAAAGTTTTAGGATCCTTCACCTGCATAGGAGACCCAGAAGAAGCTCCTGACACCTGGCTTTGGATGGGCTCAGCTCCGGCCATTGTGGCCACTTGGGGAGTGAACCATTGGATGGAAGATCTTCCTCTCTGTCTGTCCTCCTCTCTGTGTATCTGACTTTCGAATAAAAATAAAATAAATCTTTTTAAAAACTTAGCCTGCTATAAATTTATTGAATTTCAAGTCCCACCTGAAGCTGGCTTGGTAGGACCAGACCACATGATTTTCTTTGGCTCACCCCGCTCCATCTGTATGTGCATAGGTAGGATGTACTGAGCTTCTGTGTATCTTAACCAGTGGATGGATTCTTTTGGTAAAGTCCTGGTTCCTGAAAATTCAGTAGCCCCTCTGCTTCTGATATTTGAATTGATTGACAGGCTTAAGTATTTGAGCTTATATGTCTTTAATTATCTGACATATTTATAACATAGCCATGAGATAATTATTATTACTAATAATATTTACATGTTGGCTTAGTAAAAAAATGGGGGGAACTATATATTTTATGTACATCACTTACCTTAAAACTATCACATTGCTGGTTTGACCTACTTGTTTATGTATGCATATTGAAGAAGAACAATGCCATGAACTCTCCCTCATAGAACGGTTTCTATATATGCTGTTTTTCCTTTGAAATGTCCACTGTAATGTTTTTGTTTGTAGTACTCTGTTTTGCATTTCAACTGTTCTAATGGATTTGTTGTATGTATAATCTCCTGAAAAATTCTTTGACTTAATTTGGTAGGAATTTAGTGATTTTGCATATAGTTCATTTTAAATATTGCATATATGGGCTCGGTGTGGTAGCTCAGCTGCTAAAGTCCTAGCCTTGAATGTGTCGGGATCCTATATGGGTGCTGGTTCTAATCCTGGAGGCCCCGCTTCCCATCCAGCTCCCTGCTTGTGGCCTGGGAAAGCAGTTGAGGACGGCCCAAAGCCTTGAGACTCTGCACCCCTGTGGGAGACCCGGAAGAGGCTCCTGGCTCCCAGCTTCAGATCAGCGCAGCTCTGGCCATTGTGGTCACTTGAGGAGCGAATCATTGGATGGAAGATCTTGCTCTCTGTCTTTCCCCTTCTCTGTATATCTGACTTTGCAATAAAAATAAATAAATCCTTTAAAAAATTCCATGTGTATAAGTGAAAAGTAATTTGTATGTTGTTTAGAAATAATCTGTATTTTGTTTGCTAAGATAAAAAGTTTATACAACATGAGTGTAATTGTTTTCCTTTCTTATTGAGACTGATTTTTTTTTATTTGAAAGGCAGAGTGGCAGTGGAAAGACAAAAAAAAAGAGATCTTCAGTACACTGTCACTCCCCAAGTGTCTGCAGTGGCTGGGGCTGGACCAGGCAAAAGCCAGAGTCAAAAACCCCCATCCAGGTCTCCCTTGCAGGTGACACACTCCCAGGTACTGGGGCCACATTCTGCTGCCTTTACAGGCATATTCACAGTGAGCCTCGTTGGTGCTGGAACAGCTCAGACTCTGTTTCCAGGATGCAATGTTGGTGTCGCAGGCATTTATCTAACCCTCTGCAGCATGACAGTAACATTTTAAATGTTTGTTTTTCTTCTTTAGAATAGCAATTCCAGTACAGTTTGGTGGTTGTGCAAATATCTGATTTTATGCCTTGGCAGTAAATGTCTAATCTTACCATGTAAAAATCACTGAAGGAAGTTTGAGACTGTGTTGGCTGTGTTATAGAAAACTGAGAGTAGCAAAGTGTTGGAGAACAGATGTTTATTTCATCTAAATATGCTGGATCTCATGTAGTTTCTTGAGTTCTGAAGACTTATGACATCAAAATGATAAACATATATATATATAGACTTCAAACTAGTTATACACACATACACACATACAGTACACATATAAAAACATGTATGTCATTGGAGTATGGAAAATCTCAGAAAAAGCTTTTGTTTTTTATGGATGTGTCTAATATGCCTGTCAGGCTTTTTGTGTTATTTAAAATTATATCAGTGACTTTGTATGTAAAGTAATCTATAGAAGTGGTCCTCCTAGTTATGCAGTAAAAAGATAATCTTAGATCTGGCCAAGTGTGTATGTTTTAGTCTCTCTATACATTTTTCCTGGTTCTGTGTAATGTATTTGGTGAAAACGGCCTTACAGATTAAACCAAAATTAAGAGCTTTGGGGGGTTCATGATTTGTGAAGCAGGAAATTAAAATGTCATATCAAAGTCATTACCACTTCTTCTCAGAAGCTGGCATTTGTTTGGTGCGGGCCTTTCTGTTATCTCCACTGAAATAGTTTAAATGATTAACCTTGGCTTTGAAAATGTCTTCTTTTATTAGTCTCTTTGTTTATCTTCTTTTTCTGCCACGTTCCCTTCAGTTTTCGTTAGCTTCCATTAGTACATATTTGAATATTTAGCTTGTCAGTTTTTCTAGGAATCTGGAAGGACTCGTATATTGGAGATATGGATATGGCCTTGAAGTTTGGTTTCATTTCAGATATTGGGAATCACTTATAAAACAAGTGATAACTAGATAATGCATTGAATGACAGAATCATTTGTAGTAAAGAAGAATTTACAAAACGTCTTACATTTGCATTAGCTCCTAAAAGATAAAATAGGACTTTGGCGAGGGGATGAAAGGGAATGTCATTTTAGTTGGAATATTTGCAAAGGCATTGAAGCGTTGAAGAGAGTTGTTTTATGAGAGCAGGATGATGGGTAAGTTGTAGGAAATGTGGTTGATAGGTTAGCACCAAGGACATTATTTTAATGCATAATATACCAGGGAAGATGGAGTGAGTACCAGTAGGAGAAAATGACTTCAAGACATTTTTTTTCACAAACAGGGCTTTTTATATCATTATTGAAGTCTAAATTTGAACAGATTTTAAAACACCATATGAATACTACCTTACCTTTTGTGATTTGAAAATATGTTTGCTTTTCCCCATCAAGCTTATGTAAATAAAGAAGCATGATTTTTAGTTTGTATCCAGTTTGTGTGACTGAATAATTCCGTTTTAGAAAGAATTATTCAGAGATGTGTTCAAAATTGTGTATAAAGGACTTTTTACTATGGCTCTTTAAAAATGATTGGAAAATGGAAAATGACTTGAATAGTTACCAAATAAGAATTTATGAGATAAATTGTATTTGTTTGCTGGATGAATGAGTAAGGGAAAGAGTGGCATGTTGTAATGAAGAGACCTGCCATAGACAGTTGCCTACAGCTGGGGTGTTACTATTTTTTGATATTGACCATCCTGACCGGAGCGAAGTAATATTTCATAGTTTTGATGTGCATTTTTCTGATGGATGGATATTTGAGAACTTTGTCGTTTTCTTTTTTTGCCATTTGTATTTCTTATTTGAGAAATATGTATTCTGATCTTTTGCCCTTCTCTTGACTAGCTGGGTTTTGTTATTTTTGTTTAGGTTTTGGGATATTTTAACATATTCTGTATAGCAATCCTTTATTGGATAGTTAAAAATATTTCCTCCCACTCTGTCAGATGTCTTTTTACTGTATTGATTCTTTCCTCTGCTGTTTGGACTGTATTACCTGTGTTTTGGATCTTGCTCAAGGTGCCGTCATCTACACCAGTGTTGCATAGTAGTTCCTCTCTTTTCTTCCAGAAAATTCATAGTTTCAGCTCTTATATTGAGTGCTTTGAACCATCTGGAGTTGATTTTGTGCAGACTACTTTTTATATGTCGATTTTGTTCTCTATAATTTTATTGGTTTATGAGCTCTAACAGCTTTTTGGTGTAACATTTAAGTTTTCTCATGTTGTTTGCAAACATGAATATTTTGATTTTGTCCCTCATTTTGGTTCCCTTTATTTCTTTCTCCTTTGTGAGTGTGCTTGTCAATGCTCCATGTATTGCATTGAACTAAGTGGTGAGAGTGAGGGACCAGTGCTGTAGTGCAATAAGTTAAACCACTGCTTGTGATGCCAGTATTTCATATCAGAGCAATGGCTTGGGTCCACACTAGTCCACTTCCAATCAGGCTCCCTACTAATGTGGCTGCGGAAGTGGTGGACCATGGTCCTGCTGGAGACCCTGCCACCCATGTGGGAGAACAAGATGAATTTCTGAGCTCTTGGGTATGACCTTGGGTCAACCATTGCCATTGTTGGTATTTGGCAAGTAAACTGATGTCTGGGGAAGATACTCCTTTCTCCCCTGCTCCAGGCTGTATGTGTCTTCCTCTCTGCCAACCTGCCTGTCAAAAAATAGCTCTGAAAGGATGGTAAAATTGAACATTTCTCTGACTTGTTTCAGATCTTAGGGGAAATGCTTTTGATATTAGTTGTGGGTTTGTCAGAAACTGCCCTTACAATATGGACATATGTTCATTCTTTTAATTTTTGAGTTTTTAAATGAAAATGTATTGAATCTTATCAGGTACATTTTCTGCATCTATTGAGATGATCATATAATTTTTTAAAGATTTGTTTACTTATTTGAATTACTTATTGAAGCTTACTTGAGAATTAGAGGGAGAGAGAGAGAGAGAGAGAGAGAAAGAGAGAGAAAGAGAGAGATTTCTATGCTTGGGTTCAATTCCTAAATGGCCCCAGTGGCTGGAGCTGAGCTGATCTGGAGCCAGGAGCCTCTTCTGGGTCTCCAGCATGGGTGCAGGGGCCCGGGGATCTGAGGCATGCTCCACTGCTTCCCGGGCTCTAAGCAGGGAGCGGGATTGAAAGTGGAGCAGCCAGAACCTGAACTGGTGTTTGTGTGTGATGCTGGTGCTGCAGGTGTAGGCATAATCTACTACGTTGTTGTTCTTCATTCTGTTCATACTGATTTCTCTGAATGTTGAACCACCCTTAAGTCTCTTAAGTGTAATGTTAGATTTAGTTTGCTAATATTTAATTAAGAATTTTTGTATCTCTGTTCATCTAGGATATTGATCTGCAGTTTTCTTTTGCATTCTGTGTTTATTTGGCTTTTGTATCAGAGGATGCTGGTCCTGTAAAAAGTTTGTCAGAGTTCCATCCTTTTCAGTATTTTCAAAGAGTTTCCAAAGAATTATAGTTAGTTTCTTTTTCAGTTTTATTTAAAGATTTATTTAAATTTTATTGGAAAGGTAGATTTACAGAGAGGAGGAGAGACACAGAGAGAAAGGTCTTCTGTCCTCTGGTTTGCTCCTGAAGTAGCCTCAGTGGCTGGAGCTGTGCTGATCTTAACCAGGAGCCAGGAGCCTCCTCCTGGTCTCCCACATGGGTGCAGGGTCCCCAAGGCTCTGGGCTGTCCTTTACTGCTTTCCCAGGGTACAAGCAGGGATCTGGATGGAAAGTGGAGTGGCCGGGGCACAAACCGGTGCCCACATGGGATCCTGGAACATGCAAGGTGAGGACCCCAGCTGCTAGGCTACCGCACTGGGCCCTCTTTTTCGATGTTTTATAGAAATCAGCAGTACGTAGTTCTGGACTTTTCTTTGGTGGGAATTTTTAATTACTGCTTCAAGTGATTGCTTCAAGTGTGTGCTTAGATGTTCTGCTTTCTTGATGTAATCTTGGTTGGATTTGTGTATCTAGGAACTTACTCATTTTTTGAGGTTTGCTAATTATTAAGCATATAGTTGTTCATGGTAGTTTCTTGGGATCCTTTGAATCTCTGGTATCAGCTCTAATGTCTCATTTTTAATTTCTAATTTTACCTATTTGAGTTTTTCTTACTTTGTTAGTCTGACTAGCAATGTGTCTAATTTATCTTCTCAAAAAAGCAGGCTTTCATTTATTGATTGAAAAGATTTATTTATTTGGAAGACAGAATTACACACAGAAAGGAGACACAAGGAGAAAGGGAGAGATAAGGAGAGGGAGAGAGATAATCTTCCGTCCTCTGATTGACTCCTGAAATGGTCACAAGAGCCAGGGCCAGGAAGCGGAAACTTCACCCCGGTCTTCCACATGGGTGGAAGGGGTCCAGTACTCAAGCCAGCTTCCACTCCTTCCCTTTATACGTCAGCAGGGATTCGGATCACAAGTGAAGCACCAGAACTTTAACCATCACTCATATGGGATGCCAGCGTGCGGGTGGTGGCTTAAGCTGTTGTACCACTATGCCACCCTGCGTCTTGGGCATCTTTTGTATTGGTTTCTTGGTTTCAGTTTCATTGATTTCTGCTCTGATACCTTACTTCTGTGTCCTATTAGACTTGGATTTCATTTGTTCTTATTTTTGAAGTCTTTGAGATCCATTTCTAAACATAGTATGAAACTATGGTATGCATAGCAAGAAAAGCATAAAAGAGATCAAGGAGTTTTGTCCTCTGATAGCACTCACAGTCAACACTCACATGAAGAACAAGGCATTGCCAGTACCTCAAGTGTCCTTCCCACCCCCAGGCCTTTTTATTAATGTGTGTCTCCAACAATACAGAAATCGTACTTTCTACTTTCATTTGTGATATACTTGGCAATTTAATATGCAATACAGTTCTCAGAGTCATCTCTAATGCAGAAACTTTTGTAATTTCTGGGTTTACAGCAATCCAGCTATTCAGAAATTCCTGATAAATTACCAAATTTTTGTAGAAGAATTTAAAATTTTTTTAAATTTTAGTTTTATTTCTGTTCATCTTCAGCTAAGAACCATGGTTTTCTAATTTGGCTAAAGCAGTGAGAATGGAGGCTGATTGGAGCCCAGTGGAACTCATGGTCTTGCTCAGCTTAAAGTCTTTGTCATGGGATTAAGTGTTGACAGTTTAGAAAGAGCACAGGCTCTGAACATTATTGTTGATACTGAATGATGACCAATATGTTTATACTTTATTCAAGGTCAAACATACTAAAATATAGTTATTATAGTTCATGTCTAATAAATGTAGATACTAAAGTGATTATTTGGTGTATGGCAGGCAGTAGGATCATAGGTGGAAGAGCTGAGACTTTAATCTAGAAAGTCACCTACAACACATGGGTTACAGGTGTTGCAAACAGTGATCTGACAGTCTGGACTGCAATACCTGTTCCAGTGGCTTTTGTTTTGTTTTTGATAGGGCAAACATTATTAATGGAGCAGGTATTTTCTAACTGTAGTGGGACTCATGTTAACTGTGAAGGAGACAGTATTTTACAGAATGAGGCATGGCCATGAAAAGTACAGCTGTTGATCAGCAGAATAAGGTTTGAACAGAGGCAGGGGAACAGTACCAAACAGGCCCTGAAGTGGTCATTTTAGTTGCCAGTGTTTTGACTTCTTCCTCTGTCAGCATGATTGGTCTACGTGATTTTCCTCATCCTTGCTGCTACTATCACCATTGAATATTTTGATCCTAGTCTCGTAAGGACGGAAGTGGTTACTCAGAAAGGGATGCTCTACAGGCAGAGTGAAGAATGGCTCCCTTTGCAGCCACAGGTTATTTTCTTAGTCTTGGCTCATTTCTTCATGTAGTTATTGAGGCTGGAAGACAATTTAGGTGCCTTATAGCATATTACCTGTAATGCTACAGGTACTATGAAACGCCATGCTCGTCGGAGTTTCTTCAATGAATAGTGTTGTCTTTCTCCACAAGAGGCTTGCATCAATTATAAACATCTTATGAGGTTTAATCTTTTAAATCAACACCCCTAGATATATTTTAAAAAGCTTTGTATGGGCCCGGAATGGTAACCTAGTGGTTAAAGTCCTTGCCTTGAGCATGCTGGGATCCCATATGGGTGCTGGTTCTAATCCCATTAGTCCCACTTTCCATCCAGCTCCCTGCTTGTGGCCTGGGAAAGCAGTTGAGGTCGCCTCAAAGCCTTGGGACCCTGCACCTGCATGGGAGACCTGGAACAAGCTCCTGGCTCCTGGGTTTGGATCAGCTCAGCTCCAGCCATTGTGGCCACTTGGGGAGTGAATTTTTGGATGGAAAATCTTCCTCTGTTTCTCTTCCTCTCTATATCTGACTTTCCAATAAAAAAAAACTTTTTATGCACGCCACTTTAGTATATCTTAAAGCACAATTATACAGCTTTGTTTAGTAGGTTTAACCGCCTTTTGACATTATAACTTGTTAATAATAATTGGAAATTTAAATTTGTAATATTGCCATAAAACACTTAACATATGTAGTATTTTAATATGCTTATTTTGGCTTATTTTCAACATAATAACTTTCTGGCTGTTTGTGTGAAGTGGAGTTATTTCTGTCTTCTAATCCAGCAGCCCCTGAGAATTTGACAAAAAAGTCATAAATTCAGATATGCTTGGTATATTCCATCCTGAGAGATAAAAGTAGCAAAAAAGCTGAATTTTAATATTTCTATACTCAAGTAAATGTTTTCTTCAAGGATGCTTTTTAGGGAACAAACAAAATATGCATAAGTTTCAGCCACGTGAAAATTTATTTTATCTTTATGCAGCATCTTTCTTATCTCCTTATGATTGTAGTAGTACATCATTGGGCTTCAGAATGAATATTTTTTTCGTTGGAATAGTGAGTGCATTTGGATTAAGAAATGCAAAGTTATTAGAAGCTAAACCATAACACTGGTTCTTGCATACTTATTTTGTTTGTCTGATGTAAGAATATCGCCCACATTGACTTTTGTGGTTCCAGATTACCAAGTTGCTTTGAAGAAATTAGGAACACTTTTGTTAATGGGGGTCACTTTTTATTGCAGAAGAAAATACTCAGGAAACATCACAAGTGAAGATAAGTTTGAGTGAAAAAGTTTCTCTCTACAGAGGTGACATCACGTTGCTGGAGATAGATGCTGTTGTCAATGCGGGTAAGTGATTGATTTTTCTATGCTATGATTCTTACATGAGTATTTATGAATTTAAATATTTTTCATGAATAAAATTCTAAATACTTCAAGCAAAAGTTGCTCCTGGTGTAGAAATGTGTTATGTATTTGCCTTCTTGATTGAAAATGTTGAGGATTTCTTTGATGCATTCTTGCAATTAGCATGCTGTCAACACTGCCCTCTAGTGGGAAATGTGGAAGTTGTTGCACTGAGTTTTTATAATGAGATTTACTGGCTAGTGCTATGCTGGAGTTAATAATTGGCTAACATAACCGCAGGTCCTGCAAGTTCTGTATTTCTCTCAAATGTTATAAAGAGATAAGTGAACTATACCAGATAAAAGTAAAATATAAAGAAATTGTGTCTGTGATTTCAAAGTTTCAGTTGTTTATTTTCAGAGTTTCATTTTTCATTATGTAATACTTCATTTTAGCAGATGTGCTTTAAATAATTATCCAGTTTTTCCACTTTTACATTGAGAAAGTATAATGGCATGCTATTTAAGGGAGTCTTTATTCAGATATCTTGTTAGTGAAATAAAAGGAAGTTGTTGTAAGCAGAAAAAATATCATTAACTATCCTGTTACTATTTTGAGTCTTTCATATTCTATCTTGCTTTTACCTGTATGTGTGTGTGAGTGTGTGATTGTTCATATCTGTCACATAATGTACACGCGTGTGATGATAGTAAGGTAGTCATTTTTTTCACTTGCAAGTGTCAGTTGGCACCTTAGTTCCCGGTGCTGCCTGTGCCTTGCACCTTGGCCGTGTTCTGTAGCTCATGAGGACAGCTTTCCCGAGTTCCGGGGTAGATAGAAATGGATGCCAGATGAGCAGTGCAGTGGCTCTCACGCACGGCTTTCTGGCATGTAGTGTGTTTGCCTGGTGTGGAAGGAGAGGAACAGCTGTTAAGCTTTAGGTGAGCAAGGCACCGTGACCGGAAACTCCCGCGCTGCCTGTGATGAGAGGGCGGGAGGCAAGCCAGCTGGTCCACGTGCCAAAGAGGCTTGGTCGTCACTTTCTGCCACATTCCCTTCTGTCAGCATTGCTTCTGCATAACCACAATGCTCTGCTGCTGGGCTCTTAGGTCTGTGTAGCTATGAAAGAAATGATTTGATATTTCTTTTTCCTAACAAAAAATGTCTTTTGAATACTCTTTAAGTTTATAAAAACTGACCTAGGTCTTATATGTGTGTATAGCACATAAATACACATTTTTCTTGATATTAAAGTGATTGAGTGGCATGTATTTTACACATCAGTTCTTTATTGGATGTATGGTTTGAAAATAACTTCCCATTTTGTGAATTGTCTCTTCATTTTGGTTCTTTAGACTTATAGAATTTGTTTGATAGCATCGCATTGATCTGTTTTTCATGGAAGTAGAGCATATGATGATCGTTCAAGGGGAATAGGAAGGGAGGGAATAGGGAGTTTTGATCAAAGGACAAAAAGATTTGGATAGACAGGTGGAATATGTGTTTATACTGCACAGCTGGACTGTAGTCAGCAGTAATGTGAATGCATTTTGTGTGTTTCAAAATAACTGGGAGTAAATTTTAAATAGCTCACCATAAAAATGATAGGTGAGCAAGATGACAGTTATAGCAAACAATTTGATTTAATCAGACTGCATTCTATTCATGTATTGAAACCACTATATACCATAAATAAATGTAATTATGATTTCAAAGTCATGTAAGTGATATGATTAATTAAAATGAATGCCATATAAATGGAATCATGGTGTATGTTACCTTTTGAGATTATTTTCATTTAACATGATGCTCTCGAGTTCCATTCAGATTATCACATCTATCGATAATAGTTCTTTCCAGTCTTCTTTGCTGAGTTTCAGTCCACTGTACAGATGTATCAGAATTTGTTCAACCATTCACTCGTTGGAGTATATTAGCTTTAGTATTTACCTATTACCAGCAAAACTGCTGGGGGTATTCATTAATATATCGATTTCCACATGTTCTTATGTTTTCATTTCTCTGAAATCAACACCTTGGCATGTGATTGCTGAGTCATGGTAAGTACATGTTTACTTCAGTGACAAATCACCAAGCCACTTTCCATGGTGGCTCTTTCCAAACAATTATGTATAAGAGAACCAGTCTTTTTTATAGCCTTGGCAACATTTATTATTACATATACATTTTTTATTTTCGTGGTTTTAGTACTCACATAGTGGTATCTTGGTAGCTAAGAACTAATGACTTTGAATATCTTTGCATATATTTATTTGCTTCTATCTCTTCTTTAGTGAAGTGCCTGCTCATGTCTCCTACCAGAAGGAATAAGTTTCAAGGCTGTTTTAAAATTCTTATGAAATGTAGGAATTATAGTTTAGTGGTTTGGAAACTATCCATTTTGATGAGAAAGATAATTATTTTTCAGTATTGTTATTTAGTCTAGCTTTTTATTTATACAAGAACTGTTTGGAATAAAGATTAAAATAAGTATTTTATTTTGACATGCTATCAGTGCAAAGGAAGCAGCTTTTCTTACTGCTCATTTTAATTGCTGTAACTTTGGAGAAGATTATGATACGACATTTTCCTAGGCCTGTTTTGACCTTGAATTGCAATCTGATCTGCTTTGTTTAAACTTCATGACACATCACATGTCTGTCATGTACACACTTAAACTTCGGAGTTAGAGGTGTATTTTCTGCACTGAAATTATGAGCAGAATAACTTGGAATTATGTTTAAGTGAATGTTTAAGTATAGGAATGTTGACTAGGTTAGTGCACCCCTCCCAATAAACAGCTTGTCAGTGTGCAGTCAGTCATTAGAGTTGCCGTGAACTTGGAGCTTAATGAACAGGTGGAGACAGAGAATGCATCCCAATCCTAAATAGATCTGACAGCTTATCAGGCAGTTTCACTGATCGCTAATCCATTTTGTTTGGCAACTTAATTTATCACACAGTTAGGATTTTCATCCCTTGAGTTTCCAGGTGGAAATTAATTCAGAAACATGTCCAGTGCCTCTGGGTAGAGACTAACTTAAGTTTGTGAGGACATTTAGAAGTGACTTATTTAGATGTGTAAACCAGGTTTTTCTTATAACCGGGTTTTTCTTATCTGCTGTCCTTCTGAAGTGATTGGTCCATGCTAGACTTGATGGTATGATGACTGTGAACTAAAATTTGTTTTGTTAGTGGAAATAAATTTCTGAATTAAAATTACAATTACTAAAATTGATAGTCTTGTGAATATAATTCTGTCTTTACATTCAGAAAAATTGCTGGTCTTATTATAACACATTCATATTAAGAAATAATGAACAGAAGGGCCAGGCGCAGTGGCCTAGCAGCTTAAGTCCTCGCCTTGAACACCCCGGGATCCCACATGGGCGCTGATTCTTATCCCGGCAGCTCCACTTCCCTTCCAGCTCCCTGCTTGTGGCCTGGGAAAGCAGTTGAGGACGGCCCAATGCATTGGGACACTGCATCTGCGTGGCAGACCCGGAAGAGGTTCCTGGTTCCCGGCTTTGGATCGGCGCGCACCGGCCGTTGCGGCTCACTTGGGGAGTGAAACATCGGACGGAGGATCTTCCTCTCTGTCTCTCCTCCTCTGTATATCTGACTTTGTAACAATAAAAAAAAAAAAAAAAAAAAAGAAAAAAAGAAATAGTGAACAGAAGCAGTGAATTCTTTCAAGCTCACAACTCTACATTTCCTGAGTGCTTATAAATTCTTTTGTTAGAATGATGTACAGCTAATTATTTTACCTGAAAATACATGTTAAAACTGTTCTTTTTTCAAATTTTATTTATGTATTTTGAAAGAATTACAGAGACGGGGGAAAGGAAGGGAGGGAGAGGGTGGGAGGAGAGAGAGGGAGGGAGAGAGAGAGAGAGAGAGAGAGAAAGGGAGAAAGGGAGAAATCTTCCACTTGCTGGTTCACTCTCCAGATGGCTGCAACAGCCTTCACTGGGCCAGGCCAAAGTCAACAAGCAGAAACTTCCTCTAGGTTTCCTGCGTTAGTGTCGGGGGTCCAAGCATTTGAACCATCTTCAGCTGCTTTTCTCAGTTGCTTGCCTCCAGGCTGCTCACAGAGAGCTGAATCGCAAGTGGAACAGCTGGGACATGAACTGGCACCCATATGGATGCCTGTGTCACAAGTGCCTATGGTTTAAAATAGCTTTAAAACCAGAAACACATTTTCTTCACTGTTTCAAAAGTGGTGATTTATACTGCATAGAAAGTTAAATTGAATATTGATTCTTGAAATGCAAATGTGTCTTCTTAAGAAAGTGATAGAACCAAAGAATACAATAATGAATGAAAGAGAGATTGATTGTCCATAGCCTGGAGATAGGAGCTTCCCCCTCTGCTTGTCCTCTTGTCTGGACATCAGGAGATATGAGAGGGTGACGAAGATGAAGTGTTAGAAGAGATGAGTTACACACTGGCATGAACTGTCATATTTTATTAGAAAATTGAGGAAGGCTGGTAACAAGTCGTTTCTAAGAAGGCATTTGAGAAATGAGCAATGGAGTGCAGGATCAATAAGATCTATGACTTAACTCCAGAAAGGTACATCAGGGAATTTTAAAAATAATTTTTCAAGCCTTAGAAGTATCTTCCATAAGAATTTAAGTCAGTAGATAATAATTGAGATGACAGACAACCACAAACTGGCTTAACACTGCTATTGATTGGATCTGTCAGGCAAATTGTGGCTATCACTGTTGCGATGAGGCTTACTAAAGTACTGCCTTTATAATGCAGAGGAGCTCGGCCTGTGAGTCTTCCTGGCATTCCTCCCACGTCCCGTGAGCATTTGGCACTTTTTCTTGGGATGTATTCCAGATCTGCAATGTTGTCATTTCAGAAAGAGAATTTTTTTTTTTAAGAAAGAAGAGATTTATTTGTTTAAGCATTCATTTGAAAGGCACAATTGAGAAAGAGCAAGAGTGAGAACGAGAAGTTTCTCCTGTGTTCTAGTTCATTTACCAAATGGCTGTAGTGGGGTGCATCAGTTTAAAGTCAGCTGCCAGGCACTCCATCCTGGTCTCCCACGTGGCTGGTAGGGTTTGCTGCCTTCGGAAGTACATGAGCAGGAATGCTGGGGCTTGGACTGCCCCTCTGATTTGGAGAGCTGCCATCCTCAGTCATGACTTACTCTTCTTTGCTACAGTACTGGCCCCTCATTTTTGCTTTTCAAGGAGACTCATCACTATGTCCAGTATTAGCTTTTCAGAATCAAGCTAAGAGGAAAACACATCTGTAGGGTATTATTTTTAAAAATATTAATTTGAAAGGCAGAGTGATGGGGAGAAACAGTACGCATGTATTCGCTGATTCACCCCCCACCCCCAAATGGCTGCAGGAGTATGACCTGCCCGTGCTGAAACCCAGAGCTTGAAACTCTACATGGCTGTTCCATATGGATGGCAGTGTCCAAGCACTTGGACCATGCTCCTCTGGCTGCACAGGTGCGTTAACAGGAGCTGCATCGGAGGAGGTGCAGCTGGAACTCCACTCAGGGTTCTGAGGTAGGACTTGGGCTTTGTAGGTGGAGGCTTAACTTGGTGCATCACAATGCCATCCCACCACCCTTCAACTTTTTGAAAAATATTTACTTATTTGAAACAAAGGAAGGGAGAGAAGGGAAGAAAGAGGGAGGGAGAAAGGAAGGGAGAAAGACACAGGGAGAGATGGATTGGTTGAAGGAAAGCTCCCTGGAACCATGCAGTTAGCCCTTCATTTCACCATAAATCTTGGCAAGACTAAGCTTTATAGAATACATCTGCAGACTTCATTTTCGCTTTATTCATCTTCTCTGGATGACCTAGGTGTAGCCCTAATGCCTGCTGTTGTCAGAGGGATGAAGGCATGAGTATTCAGTTTTCTTCTGAACAGCACGAAATTCAAAAGAATGCTTAGAACTGGCTATTTGATGACTGCCATTTTGTCATTCATCAAAATTATTAAACATTGTTGATTGTTCAGGTATTTTAACACCTGTGGATTGATATCAAAAGCATTCTAAATAAGGGATTTCTCATTATAAATGCACTTGGTCTTTAAACTTACAAATATTAAGGACTATTCTAGGATTTGTTACGTTTTGTCTTTTCTGGTTGACAAATATAAGACAGCCTATCTAAGAAAAATTTTAACAATAGAAGTGAATATACATATATATACATATATGTCTGTGTATGAATAAGCACATGCGCATACACACATATATAAATTAAAAAATTTGATTATTTCACCTAGCAAGAAGTCTTAGATTTTATATAGGAAAAGGTAGTAATTGTAAACAATTTATGACAATATTTTGATTTTAATAATGTTTGTATTCAATAATCTGTTTAAATATGGTATTATTTCTGTTAGATCTTAATTTAAACATTGAGGCAGCATCAAAAGGATGTAGCTCTAACTATGACCCTGTTGGGGCATACAGTTGTATGTGGATCAGGAGATTAAAAGGTGATTCTGCAGTACAATGTTTTATAATCAGAAAGCTTGACAGAAATGGAAAGAGAACACAGATGATATTATTCACATCACGGATGGGGAGACTGAGCCCTAGCGATGGGAAGTGCACTTGAGGACCAGCCAGATGATGTACAGCCTTGAACACAACCCCCGACTCCTGATCAGCACTGAAGTCATCTTCCTGCCTTGAGTTCCTTGTGCGCCTTACATTAGCAGAGATGGTGGTTATACAACTCTGTATTAGATGTTATTCAGTTGTACACTTTAAGTGGGTAGTTTATGTTCATTTGAACTCAATTTCAAAAAAATTATCAAATTCAGAACTTGTGAAATTATTACACATTGTCAGCTACTTTTTTTCCTTTAGTCTTTTGGGAGTAAATCATTAATTTCAGCCTTTGGTAACCTTTCTTGGGGTAGTATTTATTTAAAAATCATTTTACAATACAAAACTAATATGTTTGCTAAAGATAAGCAAAAAATGATAAACTTAAAATTATCTGAATTTTATGTCTTAGAAAGAACAAGTTAACATTTTTTTGCCTATGCATATATTGTCCCATTTTTTCAGTGACTCACATTTATACACACTCTATACATACATATGCATGTGTAAGAAACAATACATTCTGACACAGTTTTTATACTTTTATAATCTAATGATAGATAATAAGCTGATCTACTTTCTATGATCTCATGAATATGCTACATAATTCTTTTTTCTATTTCTATTTTTATTGTTATTATTTTTTAAAAGATTTTTTTATTATTATTATTGGAAAGCTGGATATACAGAGAGGAGGAGAGACAGAGAGGAAGATCTTCCATCCGATGTTTCACTCCCCAAGTGAGCCGCAACGGGCCAATGCGCGCCAATCCGATGCCAGGAACCAGGAACCTCTTCCAGGTCTGCCATGCAGGTGCAGTGTCCCAATGCATTGGGCCGTCCTCAACTGCTTTCCCAGGCCACAAGCAGGGAGCTGGAAGGGAAGTGGAGCTGCCGGGATTAGAACCGGCGCCCATATGGGATCCCGGGGCGTTCAAGGCGAGGACTTTAGCCGCTAGGCCACGCCGCCGAGCCCTCTATTTTTATTATTATTTTTTAACTAGCAGCAAGATGCTGTATGTTTCAAATTTCATTTAGCTTTGAATCACTGGAATTGCTCAAAGAAAAGGCAATTTTAGCTTGAAAATATTGTCATAGTTTCAAAACAATTTAGACCTTCTGAGTGTTTTTAACCTTGTTTTATTGTCATAGTCTTTTAGTGAATTTTTGATTTGTGATTTGTTGTACTCTTTTTTTCTCCCTTCAGATGTCAGGGTAGGGGTTACTATTAGAAGCAAATGTATCAATGAATGTATTAGATACATACTTACTACAGTTATTATAGAAAAAGCCACAGATTAGGTGGCATTTATAGGAAGAGCAGACCAGACTTTCAGAGTGAAGAAGAGGCAGATCTTCCAGCTGCTGGTTCGCCACCCAAGTGGCTGCAAGGACCAGAGCTGAGAGATCCAAGGCTGGGAGCCAAGTGCCTCTTCCAGGTCTCCATCCTGGAGGCATGTTCCCAAGGCTTCTGCCATCCTCTACTGCTTTCCTAGATCTCAAGTAGGGAGCTGGATGGGAAATGGAGCAGCCCAGACACAAAGCAGAGCCATATGGAATGAAGACACAGGCAGGCAGAAAATTAGATAGTTGAACATTTTTGTGGGCCCTAAACTAAGGTTTTAACAATGGTTGTAGGGGAAAAAAAATCATGCTTTCTCATTTTCTGTTTGCTGTTAAATCCACTCTAAGTAGACTTGAACCCACCGCCCCAGCTCCTCATAAGCTTCCATGTTAGTAAACCCAGTGACCCAGCCTCAGCTCTCCTCTTTCTTGTCCTCCTAGCATTTGGTCCAATTGATCACCCCTTTCTTCTAAAAAAAAAAATACTTTCTCCCTTTGTTTGTGGCTCACTGTGAGTTTGTTGGGCAAACATGTACTGAGTGCTACTTGAGATCAAGTAGGACTCTGAAACTGGTCTGGGAGGGAGGTTCTCAGATATTCTTCCAGGGTCTCATTCAGGATTTTCTTTGCTTTTCATTGACTTACAGCTAATGTTTACCTTTAAAAACCCTTTTCTAAAGGCTTGATTTTAATTTTATTTGAAATGCAGAATTATCATGATGAGAGAGAGAGAGAGAGAGAGAGAGAGAGAGATGGCCAGAGTTAAGCTGTTCTGAAGCAAGGGAAGTGGGAGCTCCTTCTAGGTCTCCCATGTGAGTACTGGGGTCCAAGGACTTAAGCTGTCCTCTGCTGCTTTCCCATGCCATAAGTACGGAGCTGGATTAGAGGTGTAGGTGGATCAAAAAGTGGCACTCAAATTGATGCCTGTATGGAATGCTGGTGCCACAGCCAGAGACTTAGCTTGCTATGCCATGGTGCTGGCTCCAACTTTCAGTTAAATTGTAATTGTGTAATTTGTAGAAAAGAGATAACAAAGCAGATGATTCTATCAAAACACAAATGATTCATGTTCCATCAAACCCAGTGGATTGTTCTCAATGAGCAATTCACTTTAGCCTTATGTGGAAGTTCATTTTAGCCTTCCTTCCTGCTCGCATGCAAGCGGTTGTTATCAGTCTTCTGACTAGCTACAGCATCTTACAGTTTTCTCATTCATTTGAATGTTAAATCAAATAAAATCTTTGACCCCAGTCTTATTATAGATTGCTTTAAGGATCATGATTTTGCCTTTAATACTAGACACAACCTGATTGTTACGGTGCGGAGAAAAGCAGCCAGTAGTTGGCAGGCATTCTGTGTCTGGTGAATGCCAACTTTGTGTTAACTATGCCAGTATGCCAACATAGAGGCTTATAATATCTATATCTATATCTATATAGACATATAATATATATATAGATATATATTTAGATATGTGGGGAAAGAGGGGACAGCAGGGACAGCAGGGTGGCTGATCCTTAGTCTTTCTGTCCATGTCCTTTGGGGACAATATGATCTGAGCATGACAATTCCTGTCCCTGTGCCTGTGGTTATGATTTTGACAGGAGAAACCCAGCACTTGTTACCCGAGCTAGTGTAGGCAGTGGTGCCAATAGCACAGGAGGGAAACTATGCTGGGCCAGGCCCCACCCAGATACTGCCCACTGGCATCCAGGTGGTGACTGAGGTGCCTGCAGATGGTGACATGTGCAGTATCCCTGGTGACGGGCTCAGCACCCTGCATGCTTTCTGCTGCGGTCATGTTCCTGGCTTGGGCACTACAGCCCTGCTCACCCATGAAAAAGAGGCTGCTGTTACCCCCACCTTACAGGTTAGCAAGCAGCTCAGTCACTCCATCTCAGCTCCCGGGCCTAACAGCAAATGCAGTAGCTGGCTACATGGAAGCCCCCAGAAATCATTCTTCCTCGACCAAGCATGCCCAGCTGCTCCCACTCCCAGATGTCCCCAGACCCCTTTGCCAAGTGAACTACAGCCAGCCCTACCTGGGGCACCAGGGTGGCATGGCCTTGGCCTCGTGTTCCCTGTTTTGCCCATAAGTCTTCTGATTAACTACAACATCTTACAGTTTTCTGTAAAAAGAGAGGCCCACCTGTCAATGTGGCCATGGGTCATTGGTCCTCAGCCAAGGGCCAGGAGCTGAGGATCTGAGGGGATGGGAAATCTCAGTTTTCACAGGGAGTCCCAGGGCTTTGCACCCATGTAGCCCAAGGTGTCCTATAGGGAGGACTAGGAACCCAGGTCACTGACAAGAATCCTGAGAGTCCAAGGGGCATGCCAGTCACTGCCTTGTGCAGCAGAGAGCAGGGGTGTTTGTACAGCATGGGGTGTGACTCAATGCACTGGAATCCATGCTTCAACCAGAAAATTCAATTTATTAATGTAGGGGATAGTGTAGGGAAAAGGGAAATGTGGGAAAAGGAGATCTCTGGGTATATTAAGGTTGGGGGTTGGGGGTTGGGGGTGACTCTGGTTAAAGGTGATCCTTTTTCACCCCTGCTACTCTCTTTTTCACCCGTGGCTCTGGCCAGAGGCGTGCATGCAAAAACAGGCACCCAGGGTGCGTATCCAGCCAGGGAGTTGATGTTGTGGACGGCCCTGGCTGTGGTTTGACCGCCGCAGTCTGAGGCGGCTCCAGGGCCAGCGTGTGGTTTTTCCGCGTGGAGGTTCTGCCTGGGTCTCGGCTCCTGTGCATTCTGGGGGCTCTAGAGCAGGTTCTGGGGCCTGTGGCTGGAGAGCAGCTGTAGGAGTTGGCACAGAATCATTGGTAAGACCTGCAGCAGCAGCAAGAGAAAACAAGTTGAGCACCACAGACCCCCACTGCTGCCTTTGCCAAGTCTGAGACAGCCCTGGCCATATAGAGAAGGCCCATTCTGCCCAGCAGACTGTGCTGCAGGCCTGGGACTCTGAGCCTGCACTATACCCTCAGAACATAGCAGCTTTGGAACCCCCACCCAGCATGAGAGAGCCCTGATGACCCTGCCTAGGGCTCTACCCAGCCACCACCCAAACAACCCACCCTCCTCACCCTGCGGCTCAGGCTCTGCCTCCTTGGGCTCCTGGTCCTGTAGCTGGCTCAGAAGAAGGTAGACACGCAGGGCCAGGTAGGACAGAGGCATGCAAGGTTGGCGGTACATCATGAGCTGCTGGTTCTGGCTGGCCTGGTGCTGGGGCTGATAGGTGTTTGCCAGGTAATGATCCAATCCGATTCCCATGAGGCAGCAGAGGTCCCTGGAGACAGGTATGGGGACAGCAGAGTCAGGGATCTGGCATCTCCTGGCCCACAGTCCTCCCTTCCTCCTGTGGGGCTGGTCTCTGGGCAGAGGAAGCTCAGCCCCATGTGCAGGAGGGCAGTGGGAACCCCACACAGGAGCAGGCTGCCCCCCACTGCACAGTGAACACCTGTCTCTCATCAAGAAAGGCATGGGGCAGAGGGTCTATGATTTTTTGTAGCAGAGCTCAGTTCAGCTGGCTCGCTATGCCCTGGAGACCCTGACACTTCTCTCTCCTGATGAAGACAATGCCCTCGTCCACAGTCCTCAAGCAGGAAACAGAGGAAATGTGAGAGCTTGGGGTACAGCCAGTCTGCAGCCAGCCACGGCTCATGTCCCAGATGGTATTTTCCCTCATGTCCCAAAGCATTCTCACTGGTTTGGTTCACCTTCTTCCTCACAGTTTTGCCCCAACTTTGGGACCCAATGGAGAACAGGATTCGTCACCTGTGTTGTTTTCTGTTGCACCTTCCCAGAGGTCAGGGATTCTGACTGACTCCCTCACTAGGAGGGCATGGACGTTGGACTGTGCTGTGCCCTCAAGTTTGCTGAAGTCTTGGACAGAGACCTGCATTCAAGGAGCAGTTCCTGCTGTCGTTGGTTGAGTGAAGGAAACCAATCAGCTCCTATTGCAGGTATCTGCACTGGCCTGGGAATCCTCCTCCAACCTCTGGTGTCCCAACTCAACCTCTACTGGACAGACACCCCCCCTCATACACGCCTGGAATCAGGAAGTTGGACAGGAGAAGAGAGGCCTGGGGCCCAGCGCTGCCTCATGGAGTGAGGAAAATTCTAAGCCCAATCACTGTCCAACCCTTTCCTCCATGTCCGGGACCTGAAGCCCTTCTTGGGGTGAATCCTAGTAGTTCTGACATCACTCAGGCTCTGGCCCTCTGAGCACCCAGATCTGGTGGGAGTGATCAGAGTAGCTGCAAGGCCCAGGGCATCACTGAGACCCAGCTAGGAGAACCTGCGTCGTGTCCGTGTGTGCAGGTGCCAGAGCTCACCTGGGGAACAGCAGGCAAAGTATGCGATGTGTGCCTGCCTGCTGTGCAGGTAGCAGCAGGTTCATGTGCTTCTGCACCGTGCCTGCCTCCAGGATCCCCAGCTGGCTGGCCGTTGACAAGTTGGGTGCACAAAGGACGTGTCCTGGATGTTCCTGTGCCTTGTTGGGTTCACAGTCTGGGTCTGTGGTAGGACCCTTGGTGGGCTGCAGCACTTTGATGACAGGAGGTTGGGCTGCCTGGGGCAGAGATGGTTCCTGCGGCTCTGGCTGGGGAGCAGCTGCTGGGGTTGGCACCAAATGGAAGCAGAGAGAAATGCACAGGTCAGCACAGGAAGGGAAAATAGCATCAGCACCTCACCTCTTCGCACTTGGTGCCACCCTCCTGCAGAGAAGTCCTTGCCCTGCCTCACAGCAGGACCCTGTCCACACTGAGCTGCTGTCCTAAGGGCTCTGAGCCTGGTCTTTGGTGCCCATTGACACCAGTCTCAGCCTCCTGCCAGTCTTCTGAACACTCACACACCCAGCCCAGCACTCCTCACCCTCAGGCTCAGCCTTGGACTCCAGCTCAGCCTCCAGCTCCTTGTATTCTTCTTCGTTGATGAGCTGCGTGAGCAGCTCCAAGGCTTGGAACTCCAGGTCACTATATGGCATCTGGGTCCAAGCGTAAGTAGCCAGTTTTTTCAGGCAGCTCAGGTCATTGGCCTCATAGAAATGCCCAGGATAGCGCTGCAGCCAGGTTTCCAGGAGGGAGCAGAGGGCCCTGGGGACACACACGTGGGCAGCAGAGTCACACACCTGGCTTCTGCTGTCCCTCAACTCTCCCAGGTGCCTGTGACTTTAGAGTCCTGGAATAGGGTGGTCCCCCCATGTGCAGGAGGGCCGAGAGGCCTCTTTTGTAGCTGGCTCCTCCCCACCTCCCATCAACCCCATGGGATGGGACTGCAATGTGCAGTCTCACTGGGATGGGTTGTGATTGGGTGATCTCTCCCTAATGTCCTGATCCCAGGATTCACCCAACTCTCCCTCCTCCTGCAGGCAACACTGTCTGTCTCAGACCTCTGGCAGGAAGCAGAGCAAGCCTGTGTGTCTGGCACACAGCCAGTCCATCCACACCCCAAAATCCCAGCTGGGGATCATGGAACCTCCTCCTGTGCCAAGCCCACTCACTCCTTGCAACTTTGATCTTGCTTTCTTCCTTCTTGAAAGTTGTGGTACCTAGAGGAGGACAGGAAGTGTCACCTCCATTGTCCTTTGTCCCACCTAACAGAAGCTCTAGATGTGGGACATCTCCCCGCGTGAGAGGAGGAATGGCCATATTTCTGTGCTGTGCCTGGAGAATTACGGTGTGGCCTGGATAGGTGTCTTTGCACAGCGAGCAGTAAACTGTGTTTGTGTGTGAATGTGTGACCTCATACAGCTCCTCCCCAGTCATTTGATGATCCTGGAACCTCTGAAAATCCCAGGTCTTGACTCTCTGTATTCCCAAACACATGGCCTAATGGCGAATGTGGATGTTTTGCTCTGAATAGGAACAATGCTTTGTCCATGGCTGTGAGATTTGTACCCTGCGGTACAGAACCTTTCCATGGCAGCAAGAAAACCATAGGTGAATCCCAAGCCCTGAGCAGCCCTCTCCTTGGGCCAGGCACTTGGAAGCCCTCTCTCAGCCCAGGGTTGGTCCTCTAAGTACCAAGAGGCTGCAGGAGCAACCTGGGTCTCTGAAGCAGAGTCAGAGCATCACCCAGACCCAAGCATGAGTGGTGAGTGCAGGTCCCTGTGCGTGCAGGTGCAAGCCTCACCTTTGGAATAGCAGGTCGAGGACCTGGTGGGTGGTGGCGAATCTGTGATAGGTCTGGAGGAATGCAGGCACAAAGAAGGGGTCCCCCCTCTGCTGTGCAGGCACCAGCTGGAATACAATTCTCTTCACCATGCCTGCATCCATGGTTCTCCCAGGTCCAGCAGCAGCCACAGAGGGAGAGGATGAGGCGCCTCCTGGCTCCTCTGGCTCAGGGCTTCCCAGGACTGGTCCTGGTGCCGAGGAGGAGGGCACAGGTGGCTTTTGTGCTGGCTTCTCTCTCCCCAGGACTGGTCCTGGCTCCTCAGCTCTGGCCACCTTGGCAGGGTCCGGCTCTGCTGCTGTTGACTGTTGTATTTTGGCCGAGGGCTCCCCCTCAGGCCTGTCTGCCTTGATGGTCTGAACTCCACTGGAGTCCTTCCTGTTGGGTGTCCTCGGGTCACTCTGTGGTGAGACAAGGCGGTTGGTACAAACAGGTCCCGGACTTGGTGCCCCAGGTCTCCCAGTGGTGTCATACTTCCACTCCGTTCCCCACACCTACCAACTTCCTGTCCCTTCCAAGGCCAAATTTTCCCCAGAACCTACAACACCAACACACACACACACACACACACACACACACACACACACACACACAGGAGTGTTGCTGGGCCACCCAGCAGGACTCAAGTAGAGGCCAACCCGGGTAGGCTATCTGATGTTACCTTTAGGACCCTCGGACTGAGTTGAGTGGATGAGTCTTGACGTGGACTGATCCACTGTCTGTATCTGGGCTGTGTGCGGGGCTGACCAAGGTCTGGGCCTCGCAAACGCGGGAAACAACGGGGATCCATCGTCTCCTCCAAGCTCTGGCAACTGAACGGCTGGGCCACTCGTGCCAGAGTGAGGGCACCTGGTTACCGGGGTTACCCAGGCTGTGTTCTATCATTGTCCAGGGAGTGATGTCACTTTCTGGCTCAGCCCCCTCCTTAAAGCAGCCTTTCCCTGAGGGTGGTGGGCTCCTTGTGGCCTCCTGTCACAGTTGCCTTGTGCACAGCTGCCTGCACACAGTCCCACCAGCAGCACAGCCCAGCTCCCTGTGTGGATCTGGGACTGCTGGACTTGCACTGAAAGGTGATCGTCTTGGTGTCAGACCCAGCCCTTCGTTCCTCCAGGCCTTTGTTCCTGGACCACTCCTTGCACCTCTCAGGGCCTCCCACCTCTCCTCTTCTTGTAGGACATCATAGTAGCTCTTGTTTTGAGGATGCCCTCCGGTGTCTGGACCCAAAGCAGCTATGTGACCCATGACTCTATCAGGGTTTACATTGCACAAACCCAGAGATGGGATGACACCAAAGAGGACTGGCGCCAGAAAGGACTATGCTGCCCCACATTGAGGCCATCATTTATGTGTGAAATGGCATCTTGTCATGATAGGAATCAATAAAATTTGGGGTTGTAGGCGCAAAACACATCTGTAACTATGATATGGACATGTTTCAAGCAGGACTTCTTGGGTTTGAAATAGGCTTCCATGCTCAATATTGTCATACACTCTAATTCTTCTTTCGTAAACTTTCTTTTGTAATCCAGGGTGAGATTATGGATGTATTTGGGGTAGAAAAATGTGCCAACGGTAATGCATATCGAGGACTTAATAGCATTCCATCCACTTTTGTCTTGCTTCATTTGCCGAATGACAGGGAGCATCATAGAGTATATTTTGAAACCTTTTGTACAGTTTATGTTTTTGCGTGAGTTCAGCATCCTAAGGCTTTGTGTCATATTGTACTGTTATCTATGTGAGAAGATGGTGACCGTGATGCAAATTGTATCATCTGGAATAGGAACCTGTGTCAATACTGGATCCTGGTGCATGCAAGGCAAGGACTTTAGCTTCTAGGCTATCCCGCTGGGTCTAGAATACGAGATCTTACAGACAATGGTTGCCTCCTCAAATTCTGTTATAGTCACAGCTGAGCTGATTTTAAGTCAAGAGATATAATCCTTGTCTGGTCTCTGTTGTTTGTAGTGCCCAACACTCTGGACTATCCTCCACTGCTTCCCAGGACATTTGCATGAACTGGACTAGAGCATTCAGGAGATGAATAGAGCCTTTATGGGATCACAACGGTCACATCTGGTCAGGCCCCTGGTTTCCCTCTTATCTATAAAGAAATAGCAACACTTACTCTGTAGGTTTATTATGAAGATTAGAGGAAAAACCACTTAGAAATAGCACAGTAGGGAACACAGAAAAATGCTTCATACGTTACAGTTTTGCTCTCCTTATTCTATGTAAAAATTGCATTTGTGCTTTGTCGTTTGTTTATGTAATGGATGTGTAAAGTGTTCTGTTTGTGTGAGCTTGTTCCAGACATGCTTTATATACTGCCTTTTTAAAAATATATTTTTATTTTGAATTTTGAATTGTGGTACATTTTTGTATAGGCTGGGTTCCCCCCCTGCAGACTCCCACCCCCGTCAGATTTTTCCCATTTTGTTACAACAAGTGTAGTTCTTCATAAGGAATCATAATTCTATCAGTCTCTTATTTAAGTGCACCGTGACATTGTTGGTACAGACAATGTCAGTCCAGCATCCCATTGTCTACACATGTCCAACAGTTTCATTGGGAATCCATCTTTCATCTGAATGCTGGGATGCATGTTCCATTATACCCCCATGTCTGTATATGATAGACCCCAGTACTCCATCGCTATACATTACCATAAGTGAGAAGCCATGAAACAAGGTCAACAACTGGTATGAGTTAGAACAGCCACAACAACAACAACAACAACATCAACAACAAATTGCAGCACCATGAAAAAAAATGCGTCACTGAGTAAGCAACACATGAATGACAAAAAGGAAACACAGAAGTCTCTTGGGAAAAATGATGCCATCGTATAATTCATGAGCCCGTGATGAATTTGACTAGAGAAAATAGATTATTTGGAATGAAGCAAACTGAAATAAACATCAAAACACATGGGATACAGGCAAAAAAGCAAACAAATAATCAAAAACAGTATGGATTGGATTACTGGAGTAACACTTTCCATGTTGGTTTACTTATATAAGGGGGAATATATGGTATTTGTTCTCTTGTGATTGACTCATTTCACTGAGCAGATGGCCTTTACTGGTTGTTTCAGGTGTTTTCCCAATTCAATGATTGTTGTTTTTTAACTCCCAGTTTGAAATTGAGGCCAATATAAAGACAATCTTAAAAATTACAGTGAGAATTAGCTGTTTAGTGATTAAATAAGCTTTTAAGACATCTTTAGCATTTGCATTAAAACTTCTGCTTTCCTGTGTTTTTAAATAGTGGCCCAAATTTGTCACAGCCTGTTAGGTTCTTATAGGAGGATTTGCAGGAATGTTAGCTAACTTTTCCTCACAATTATGGTGTTTCGCTTGACTTTAAGCAAATTTCTCAGAGGTAGCTTGTTTTTGTCACCAGGGTGTGCTGTTCTTCCACCATTCTGAATTGTCTACAGCTGCTTTGAAACTTCCTGGGACTGCACCACTCTTAGCCAGTGATCACGGGTGCTTCAGCTTAGGGTATCACCCGGGTAGTTGCCTGAGCTCTTCGGTTCTTTTCCTCATGTATTACGCTGTCTTACTGCTTGATGGTGTCCTTGTGAAGATGAAGGAGCCAGAGCGTCTTGCTGTCAGCAGAGTGCGTAGACACCCCAGAGGAGCTCTATGTTCAGCCTGATGATGCTTCCACTACACTCATTAGTTTACTAAAAAAATCACTTTAAGGTTGCCAAATTGATGACTATTAAAAATTTGATATCAATCAAAATTTTTAGATTCTTGCTGTTAACATAGTTTGTGCTCTGTGTTAATTTCATGATACGTTTGGAATCAATCAAGGGTGTGTTAAAAATGCGCATAAATTTGATAGATAAGTACCTATGAAATATTAGGATATTTGTATTTAATTTAGGATATTAATATCACTGCAATCAGCTAACCTTTAATTCGGAATAAGAATTTTTGAGATTCTTGTTATATTGGGTTGATATATTTCATATGTGAATTCAAACATAGGCTCACATTTATGTAATATAAATTATGAAATGAACATAGGGTGACAACGTCCCAGGCTTGGCATATACTTCATTACACACACACACAGCTAGATCACAAGGTTTAATATGGCAGTGTCTGGTGGAACAACCTAGCATTGTATAATAAAATAACAAAACTTATTATGTCTTTAATTTGCTTCCTTTTAACTGAATTCATTTGTTAATGGTAATTATCATAGAAAACTTGATGGGTGGAATGTTTAAACAACAAACTCACCAAAATGGACTTAGTAGCATGACAGTGTGATCCTGTCTTTACAGCTTGGTTTGTACCTTGTTTGCAGTTATTAGTTAATCTGTAATTTTTCTTGAAAGAGTACTTATTTCCACAATCTTGTAGGGATTTTGTCGGAATTCCACCTTGTTTTTCTGAAATATCTTGGGAAATTATTAACACTACTTTGGCAAAGATACTTCTTTATCCAGATAACACTGTCTTTAGTCAAACAACGTTTCTATAACAATCTTGTAGTAATGTTCGACTTAAAGATAACAGCCTTCACATGCTAGATTAAATGGTGAAATCATGGACCAACAGGTTTCGTGAGTACGGTCAGCATTTTACAGCAGTGTGATAATTCTGTTTAATGTAGAAATAGTGCCAGCTTCTACTATGTGTGGAATTCCTGCTTTGTGACCACTTGTGGGGAGAAAAAAAGACAATGCAAACAAGTCTTTCTGGCTATTTGCTGTAAGGTTATCTTTAACCATGTTCTTAAATTGAATCCTGAATAGTATCTTGGGTCCTGCATATCATTTGGCCTATAACATTCTCTTCAAGCCACAGTGGAATGAGCACCATGTACTAACCTTGTCTCACACCAAAGTGATTAAAAAACATGATTTTTGAACTCGATGTCTAAATTGTAATTTTACTGGAAAAGTTTGTAAATGAAACATTTTCTTGAAGTAGTGAAATTAATTGGTTGAGCCTATCTTATGACCAACATGAAGTGTCATTATTAAAAAAAAAAAACAAATGAAAGACTGGGTAAAGTTTGGTTCTACATTAAGGCTCCTCTTGGAGTTCAAATAATTGTGTCTTACATTCAGTAAAGGTTTGTTTCTATTCTTTTAATTATATAACAGCATGGTGAGATTGATGTTTTAAAGGATCCTTTAGGGATAAAGTCCAAGTACCTTCCAATCAGTTTTTATTATTTATTTATCTTTTTCATTTTCACTTTATGATTCACTTTTTATTTATTCAGCTAACCTTTTCTGCATACCTGGTCCAGAACCAGGCTAAGGTGCAAGGAGTAGTCCTTGTGCATGCCTTCATGTTGTTTATTGAATATCCATTTAACTGTAGTTAGTTATAATTTCATTTTATTAATATTTTAGACAACTGTATTTTTCATGAAGTTTTGTTGTTTATTTTTATGTGAAAAGTACAATTCCAGAGAGAAGGAGAGACAGAGAGAGATCTTTCATTTGTTGGTTCACTCCCTAAATGGTCAAGACAGCCAGAGCTAGACCTATCCAAAGCCAGGTACCAGGAGCATCCTCTGGGTCTCTCATGTGTGTGCAGGGGCCCAAGGACTTGATCCACCCTTTGTTGCTTCCCCAAGGCCATAAGTGGGAAGACTGATTGGAAGCAGAACGGATGGGACATGAACCAGTGTCCATATAGGAAGCTGGCACTGCAGGCAGAGGCTTAGCCTACTACACCATGGCAATGGCCCCATAAGACCATATTTTTAATTCTTTATGCAAAAGGAAGTCTTGTGTTCAGTGACCTTTAAAGGTAGCCTTCATTTTTATTTTTGTTTTATTTTTGTGGATGGTTATGAGCAGGGAAAGGCAATACTGATAATGTTACTTGTGTAAGTGCAACTTCAGTGGCTTGCAGTTATGGTAGCATTGCCCACTGTATTTGGATGTTTTTCATCTCCAAACTATCGCTCATAGCTACAGATTCCTGTCCGGGTCCATCCTATCTTAGTGTGCAGTGCTATTCATATTGCTTGCTTTTTCTTTAAAGATAATTATTGTTTTGTGCTAAGCCTCTGCTTTTCTCATGGTTAGAAGATGCATTCTGGATTTCCACAGTCAGTGTACAGTTTTCCTACCACACTTCCTTCCCTCCAACTGAGCTCACTCTCCTCCTTGGAGCTGATGCAGGTATTACTAATTAATATATCCTTACAAAAGCTGTGTGTGTGTGTGTGTGTGTGTGTGCGTGCACGTGAGAGAGAGAGAGAGAGAGGTCTATGTGGGCTTAGGAGGAGTGTAGTATAAATATAGTACAGGTGTTGGAGGACAAAATAATCTTGCACTTGTCTTTATTGGGCTTGCATTGCTCAGACATCTGTAAGCAGGATGGACAGTGGTTACGAAGCTAAAGGTATTTAAAAAACTGTGCATTGATTTCAAAGTTTTGAATCAAAATAAGTTTATTTTTAAAATTCTGGTTTCCATTAACTTTTTGAACTCTCCTTTGCACTGGGGAATATCAGAACCATTAATAGCTCTAGTTTTCTTACTGTGGAAGGCCTAGGTAATACAGCTTGGATAACATGAATTGCCACAAGTTTTAAGCTAACTTAAATTCATTTCAATCTCAAAATTATTTGCTCCGATAGTTCAATAGTATCTAAAGAATAGTTAATTAATTTGAAAACCATGTACAATATTACTTTTCTACTTCTTTCTCACAGTTTCTGCATTGGTGTTCTTATGGATGACTTCTGGAATATTTATTGTAATTGTTCAGGTTTTCCAAAATAAAAAAGCAATTAATTTTTCAAAAAGTGAATAGTTAAAATGAGTATTTGTTTAATGTTGTTGTAATTAATTGTGTTCTGCGTATTTCCTTATTGGAAGCATATTCACTGTTCTGGGAAACTGTTGTTTGACCCATTCTTTTTTTTGTGAAATGGATTGTAGTTTTTATCCCATTAAAGAGTTCTGTTACTATTGAGTTGTTCTGCAAATTAGTGATTAGCATTGAAAAAACTAACTTTGTTTTCTGGTTCTACTCTTTCCTCACTTGCTGATGTTTGAGCTGACTCAGGTCTCCTGTTATTCTAGGTGTCTGTAGGTTTGGGAAGAATTTAGCAGTTAATTGGACAGACAGGAACAAAAACACACAAACAAAAACTACAGACATATAACCCAGTTATGGCAGTTTAGAGTCCACTGACTAATTTAATTTATAAATATTGAGAAATAGGAAGCAAGAGGGAGAAAGCACAGCCTTCTGCTGGTTTATCTCCCAAGTGCCTGGCCTGGCTGATTGTGGGCCAGGCTGAAGATGGAGCTGGAAACTGAATCCAGGTCTTCCACGTGAGTGGCAGGGGCTCACATCCTTGAGCTGTTCCCTACTGCTTCACAAGAAGCTGGGTTTAGTAGTAGAGTCAAAACTTGAACCCAAGTCCTCTGATACAGGATATAGGCATCCCTATATATAAAAAATTCTCTTTGCTGTTGCAGAAATCAGGGAAATTGCCAAGAAGCAACAGTTTTCAATTATATATGGATGAGATGAAAGAAGGTTTGCCATTTTGATTTTTTCAAATGTCAGGAGGTTGAAGTTCCCCTCTTCAGTAGAAACCAGGGAGTCAGAGAGAGAAGACAGTACTTTTACGGGGACCAGTGGGTGTCTCGACTGAGCACTTCTAATTCACTTCCCAGGTAATGTGCCCAGGAAAGCAGCAGAAGATGACCCAAGTGTTTGGGTTTCTGTACCTACTTGGGAGACTTGGAAGGAACTCCTGGCTTTCAACTGGCCAAACTTTGGCCTTTGCAGCCCCTTGGGGAGTGAACCAGCAGATAGAAGGTCTCTTCATTCTGTTAATTGTGAAATAAAACATTCTGAAAATAGTTTATTTTATTGCAGCCGTTTGTGGGAGTGAACCAGCAGATAGAAAATCTCTCCTTCTCATTCTGTTAATTCTGAAAATATAATTCTGAAATAAAAATAAATAAATATTTAAAAAACTGATACCACTTTTCAAACCTTACTGTCAGTCACCCAGAGAACTGACAGAACTCATAAAAGCCAGGGTTTCTTGAAGTAGCGAGAGTTCTTGTGTATAGATTAAGTTTCTCAGGTGCTTCTAATACCAATTGAGCTTTAAAAGCCTGCAGGAGCCTGATGAGTGGTAAAGGGAAAGCGTATGGAGCAGAGTGTCAGGAGGCCTAAGCTGGGAAAGCCTCTTCTGTGTCAGGTGGATAATAAGCTTTTCAGTTGGTACTGGTGGACTCTTCACAGAAACATGAAGTGGACATTATGTCCATTTTACAAGTGAGCAAACTGAAGTTCAGAACTGGTAAATTACCCAAGGTGGCATAGTGTGTAGGAATAAAGATTTGAATTCCACTAATTATTGTTTTTAAAGTTTTACTTGTTTGTTTTTGAAAGGCAGATTTACAGAGAAATCTGATCTGCTGTTTCACTCCCCAAATGGCTGCAGCAGCCAGAGCTGAGCTGATCTGAAGCCAGGAGACTTCTCTAGGTCTCCCACATGGGTGCAGGGTCCCAAGGACCTGAAGCATCTCCTCTGACTTCCCAGACCACAAGGAGTGAGCTGGATTGGGAAGTGGAATAGCCGGGACACGGACACGCCATGCACCTGTATCGAACGCCTGCACTGGCAAGCAGGGGATTGTTAGTCTGTGAATCACTGCGCTGCCTACATTCCCCCCCCCCCCCCCCCAATTCTGTTTGAACGCAAAGACCATGTTCTTCCCATGCCATTCACCTGAAAGTAACATTAATAATAGTGACTTTCTGATGTGGAAAGTTAATTATATACACAGAACACTCAAAACAGTGGCACATACTTTTTTAGTGAGTTCTCAGTGTTAGCTATTGTCATTGTAATCATTGCATTAGAGGAAATAATTCAGCAATTTACCTTCCTACAAATTCATCTGGGAATCCAATGGATGATTGCCAAGTACTTGGGTCGCTGCCACCTGCTCCTGACATTAGCCTGGTCCAAGCTTGGCCCACTTCTGGCTGTTTTGGACCTTTGGGGGAATAAACGAGCAGATAGAAGATGCCTCTCTCCCTCTGTCATTCAACCTTTCGAATGAATAAATACACAAATCATTAAAATTAAGAAGAGGTGAGACTCCATAATTATAAATAGTATATTATTTTATCTGGGCATTCATTATTAATTGTGCATGCATAAATAGGTACAAAGCACCATGGGTGATATAGTAGACATAGTGCTTGTGGCAGGATTCACTCCCAAGACAACTTAAAAATTTCGCACGCTCCAGCTTTTCACCAAATGTAGATTCAGACTTTTGCCCAAGAAACACTTTTGATGACTACATGTTGTAGATTTTCAGATCATTAAAAAAAGAAGCAACCTTAAGCTGTTAGGGTTTGCTCTACATTTTTCCATTAAAACTACTTTGCAGCCACTGTGCTGATCTTTTTTTCCCTCTTCATTTGGAAATATTATGTGACCTGAGTATTTTTTTTTAAAGTGATTTAATATACAGTGAAAAATCTCTTCCTTTTAAGTTAGTGGAGATTTTGGATCTTTTGTGTTCTTCTAATTACATTTTGAATTTTTTGTCCCTTTATGACTCATAAGCAAGTTTGCCAGAACATATGAAAATTGAGTCTGAAATGAATTTAGAGCTCTTAGATATTAGAATTAAGGTAATAGTGGAGGGATAATTGGATTTTTTTTTTTTTGCTAAATAGAAGTTTAAAAAGTTTCTGAATCTTAGTAGTATCATTACTCGTGCTACTGTGCATAGCCGACTCTTTGTTGTACCTCTGTGCCATGGGTGTTGGCTTGAGCAGATATTAAAGAAATATGTTTGGATTATATGCATGAATTGTAGTAAATAAGTTGCAAATACTAGTAAGTTCCCAATTGGAGATTTCTATGATAATTTACAGTGTTGAGTAAATTACTTTGCAAGAGATTCTTTTTTTTTTTTTAAGATTTTATTATTATTGGAAAGCCGGATATACAGAGAGGAGGAGAGACAGAGAGGGAGATCCTCCATCCGATGTTTCACTCCCCAAGTGAGCCGCAACGGGCCGGTGCGCGCCGATCCGAAACCTGGAACCAGGAACCTCTTCCGGGTCTCCCGCGCGGGTGCAGTGTCCCAAAACCCTGGGCCGTCCTCGACTGCTTTCCCAGGCCACAAGCAGGGAGCTGGATGGGAAGTGGAGCTGCCGGGATTAGAACCGGCGCCCATATGGGCTCCCGGCGCTCCCAAGGCGAGGACTTCAGCCGCTAGGCCACGCCGCCGGGCCCGAGAGATTCTTATACCTGGATGGAGAGGGCATTTCTGCATAATATATTATAGAATTATTTCATTAGGTCATTTCCTATTTTATTTCCCTACACAATTTTAATTATTTTTCATTTATTGGCCATTCAAATTTATTTTTGTCAGTCTTTGACAGTGTTTGTATAATCAATAATGCTTCCCTGATATATTTCTCTAAGAGTTAATGTTTTTGGATTTGTTTGTTCTTGTCTTATTTAGAAGATACCTGTGAAAGAAGAAAAACTGGTATTTGTATCATGTATAACCCTGTGTCTTCTGGCCTGAAATATATTTGAAGGCATTCAGGCTAAATTGGATTTTATGAAAAAATTATCAGTTCCTTCATTTGGATGAAAATTTTAGTTTTTGTTTTGTTTTTAATTTTCAGTGTTTATGTATATTATAGTGGAAGCATTTTGTGTACTTTTACCTAATCAGTTACTTATTTCAGGTATAAAAATGCTTGGAGATGAGAATATATGCAACTTATTGCTGCTTACTTATTTTACGTGAGGTCAATTATAAATGAATATGTGAATATGAAATTATTTCTTAGTGTTTTTCTTCAGAGTGTTTTTTTCACATTTCTTCCCTATGAAAAAAGGAGAAAAAGAGAATGAGATTTAATATTTTTCTAGATAAATTCTAAACCTTAAATTTGATAAAACACTATGATATTTTCCTTATATCCAACTTCTGTATTATGAACATAAAAGCATTTTATGAATATAATATTATTCTCATATCAGTTGAAACTATGCATTTTCTCTCTTCTTTTTGTCTCCACCTTGAGCAAATTCATCTCTTCAGCTTCTCTTTCCTTTTTTTCCTACTTTCCTTCATTTTCATGATGCGCTTCCTTCTCTCCAATTCTCTCCTAAACCTTCTGACTTTCCCTTCCCCTCCCCAAGTATATTCAAAGTATAACAATTAATATTGCGGATGGGAAATTAAGGGCTACCTGTAAACATTGATTTCCTACATGTATTTGAGTTAGGAAGTTTGTGAATTTTGTCATTTACCTTATTTTATTTTGATAACCTGCTGTATTGCTTACATTTAATAACTACAAGTCAAGCTATGACTTAAAAGATCTTTTATAAAGTACCAAAGTAAACATTATGCATGTTGTAGGGAGTTTCATGTGTTAGCACTTTCATGTTGGTAGTTTATTTTTGGAATTATCTTTCTTCTGTATATAGGTAGTATTTTTTTCCCCTCAGCAGACTCAGCTTAAATAACAAAAGGAAATATAAAAATATAACAATAAGGTTTTATTTGTCTCTGCCATTATTTCTCACTTGTATTCTCCCACTTGTGCTCAGTATAGGCGCACAGGTTCACTTTTGTTTGTTCTTTCTAAACGTTACTCCCTGCTTTTCATTGCTGTCTCTTTATGCTCTCTTTTTGAGGAAAGTATTTCTTAGCTAAGATTTATTTGTTGCTGCACTAGTTTTAAACTGTTAAAGAACTGTTGTTAAAGATTTCTTTTTAAAAATTTGATCAATTAGTTGTAAGCACCACTGTACTCGGACGAGCCTCTTTTTAAAAAATTTGTTTGAAAGGCTAAGTTAGCAAGAGAAGCAGAGGGAGAAATTCCATGTACCGGTTGGTTTCCCAAGAGGCTGCAGTGGCCAGGGCTGGGCCGTGGGTCTTCCCCACGGGTCCAGAGGCCCAAGCACGGGGGCCATCTTCTGCTGCTGTCCCAGGTGCATTCACGTGGTGCTGGATCAGAAGCAGAACAGCAGAATGCTTCCTCCCATCCCTGTGAGATACCAGTGTCGCAGGCTGAGGCTTACTGTGCTGTGCCACTCTGATGGCCCGAGGAAGACTTCTGCAATCATAAAAAAGGAAAGGGAAGAAAGAAGAAAATGATGGGGAGTTCAGCTGATCATGCATATACTTACAAAACAGAGGTGAGGATGGTATGAAGGAAAATAGAGTGGCAACAATGAAATCTATTTCAAAAAAAGCAGAAAGGGATTGAGGATTGTGTGAATTATTGTGACTCCAGAACTGACGAGTCATATGACTCACGTCCTTTTGCACTGGGGAGCCAACAACTCCAAAGTTTATTTCTCAGGAATTGTATAATGTTTATGGAAGTTTCATACATTTTATCTTCTACTCTTTTAGAGAAAAATAGCATATTTGTCATTAAAAAGAATAGAGCATGTAGAGGGACAGCAGGAATAAATTATGAATATTTTTAATTCCATTGCTCCAGGGATGAACACAATTTATTTTTATTGTACAGCCTTTCATTTATTTTTCTTTTAAATTGGTATTTATTTTTTGAAAATGGTGTCATAAGTCTGCTTAATCTTTTTTTTTCCATGTCACAGCATGTAATAATCTTCTCATAACATAATATTATCTAAAAGTAAATTTTGGTAATCATGGTATCATATGATAGCTGTTTTATCTTTCATTATTTGACATTTAAACAAAGCATCTTTATAGTATAAGTAAGCTGTTATGAACACTGTACTTTATATATTTAGAAATTTTTGTGATTAGTTAATTTTGGGATAAATTCTTATAAAGGAAACTACAGAGCCAAACCATAGTCTTTTTTTGTATTTATTTGAAATAATAATAATTTTATGTATTTATTTGAAATATTGGCTTGCTTCGCTAATGGCTGAAATAGCTGAGAGTGGGTTGTGCTGAAGCCAGGAGTCTGGAACTCTGCCTGGACTTTTCACACAGGTTTTAGTTACTTAAACATTTCAGTCCTCATCTGCCACTTCCTTGGAGCATTAGCAGGGGGCTGGATCAGAAGCAGAGTGGCCAGTTGTCGAATTGACACTCCAGCATGGGATAGAGCTATCCCAAGCAGTGCCTTAATCTGCTGCGTGACAATGCCCAGCTGTGGGCTGGTTTTATATACAAATAGATATAAATATATTGCCCAGTGGCCCTCTAGAGAGGCTGCTGTCTGATCATGTGTATAAGTAGTGTGATCTGCAGACATGCAGAAGCCTTCTGTATATCCTGCAGTAAGAAGCTAAGGGCTGCGCTTGTGCTGTTATGACTGGTAAGAAGTATACATTCGCAAGCTGATGGTCCTGTGTCAGGCTGATCACAGCAATTTTTATGGCTGACTCTACGGTCAGATGAAGAGCCTTTTGGGTGGATAATCCAAGGTGAATACAATGGTTAACTGATCACTGTGGGTGTATTTTATTTGTGTATTTATAGGCAAATCGAATTTTCAAGATAGTAACTTAATTGTGCTGAATGTTATGCTGTAAAGCAGAAGGTCTACATTTAACATTCAGCACTAAATACTTAGAGTTTTTTTTCCATTACAAACAAATGTATTTGCTCTTGAAGATAGTAATGCTTGTGATAAACACCAGAAGAAAATGAATGAGCAAAAGCAGATCAACAGAAAACTTGAAACTCTGTACTCCGAACTCTGGTTTTAAGCCTTAATAAGGTAGATTATAGTTGGCTAATATGATATGCTATGATATTTACCCTGGACAGTTTTTTTTTTCTTAAGAGATATAGCTAATCCTTCCATTTTAATATTTGTTAAAAAGATGTACTTATTTTTAATGGAAAACCAGTATTACAGCGAGAAGGAGAGATAGAAGGAAAGATCTTCCATCCACTGGTTTACTCTACAAGTGGTTGTAATGGTCAGAGCTGAGCTGATCCAAAGCCAGGAGCCAGGAGCTTCCTCTGGGTCTCCCATGTAGGAGCCAGGAGCCAGGAGCTTCCTCTGGGTCTCCCATGTAGGAGCCAGGAGCTTCCTCTGGGTCTTCCATGTGGAGTTCCAAGGCTTTGGGCCCTCCTCCATTACTTTCCCAGGCAACAAGCAGGGAGCTGAATGTGAACTGTAGCAATTGGGAAACAGTCGATGCTCATACAGGATCCCTGCACATACAAGGTGAAGATTTATCCACTAGGCTATATTGTTGGGCCCACATTTCAACAATTTTAAATTGGACTTACAGTGAATGTCATTTTGAACTAGGTGACTCCTTAATCTTTTAATTTTCAGGTTGTATAATCTAATAATGAAGATGTCAGATATAGGGACACTTTCTCCCAGCTCAGTCTAGCCTAGTGTCTGTCAATAGTAGTAGAAGCGTTTTAAAGAAAGATGTTAACTCATTTTACATATCTTTGGTGCAGTGTTGCATCTGTCAACAAAGTTTTCATTACATGTTTTATACTTAAAGAGCATGGTGAAGTTTCTAAGATGTTGCAGCACTGTGCTGTGCAGTGTGGATTTTTTTTCTATTGTGTGTATGTTTCTAGGTTTTTTAGTGAACTTAGGTTCACTTCCTGAATATGAAGTGACTGGTCCATGAACCAATTTATGTGCATGTTGGTATTAATGCACATTATAATGTAGATGGTCCATAGGTTTTCATCTCCAAACCTAATAAAGATTTGGAACCTGAGGTAATAGGTCCAGATAAGAGTTTTTCATTGATTTGTTAGCCAATAAATAGGGAAAATAATATTTAATTTTTAGAGACATGGCTGTGAAACTGTGCCCTATACTTCTGACTTCAGTTATTTCCATTAAAAATATTCTATATAAATATTGCACTTTGATTTGTATTCTCATGTTTTTAAGTACTGCTTTTCTGAAGTTATGATAATATTCCAAAATGGAAACAAGAACAGGGTCTTGAATGACAGTTATTCAAAGACTGTCATCTCCAGAGTAGATTCCAGGGTGACTGTCATGAATTGTAGCTTTAGAATCACTTCAATAATTACATACCAATAATTGGGTTTCTTTCTTTATTGTATCTTAGCATTTGTGTCTATTTGAAGTCCTACGTTTACCTGACTGCAGGTACATTCTCCCTGGTTGCAGAAATGTTTGGCTTAGTAAAACTGTATGGTTTTAAAAGTCCCATGGGATTGTTAATGTCCCTTGCAACACTGTTTTTGCTATATCTCATGAGTAATGATGTTCCAGTTTTTATTGTAGTTTCCATAACACCACATAGGTCACATGCTGGCATCTATTCCTAAGGAAGGTTTTTGATTTCCTTTTTCATCATTTTAGCGATGTGTTGGTGTTTTTGTTGCATGTTTGTTAACTTCATGTTGATGAAAGTTTACTGTTTTTCTCCCTGTATAGACTGTGTTCACTAGGTGTGTATTTAAGGGGATGCAAAATGGAAGTGTAGTGGAGACTGATAGGTTCAGATGTGGAGACAGAGTGAAGTATGTCTTTATGCATAGAGAGCAAGGACGGCCTCCCAGTGAAATAGTTGAAGATGTTCTGACAGCAGGATGCTGGACTATTTGACACTGTCCATGCCTACACTGTCGGGAGGCACTTCAATGTCAGCATGATGGACTTAGGACTGATCATGAAGGACACACACTGTAAAACTAGAGGGGAAATCAGTGAGAAGGGAAGGGAACTTTGGGAGGGACGCCGGAAATCCCAGTGCCTATTAAACTTTATCACAGAGCAAAAATTTAAAAAGTCTCATGGTTGTCAACTACAAATACCTAACCAGTTAAGCAAAATATGCTTTTTTTTTTGCCATATTTTGTAATTGTTTATTTTTCATGATGCAGCTCTGTGGGCTCAGGGATTTCACCTGTCACTCTTCCCCAAGCTCTTCCTCCCACTGTTTCCCCTACATTGTAACATTCTGCTACTTAGGTGTATCTTGACATTGTAGATAATGGTATAAAGTCCATCATTCTAATATTAAGATATATGTAACAGTTTCATGGGAGTCTGTCTTTTATTCAGAAGTAGAGATACGTACTGCAGTGTGTCTCCACTTCACAGTATACTTGTCTACAATACACAGATCCTCTCTCTATATGTGTGTTAATATGTGGTTACCTCCATATCTGTTCATCTTGTATTTTACGTGAAGGTTGGCTTACATCTGAGAGAACGTACGATGTTTGTCCTTTTGGGATCAGCTCATTTCACTGAGCATAATGGTGTTTATTTGTGAACATTTTATTGCAAATGGTACACCTTTGTTTTTAGCTGTTGAGTGGAATTCCCAGAGTAGATGTACCACAGTTTCTTTGTCCATTCCTCTTTTGATGGCATCTGGGTTGTCTCCATGTCTCCAAAATGTGCTATTCTAGTAACATAGTAAGTCCTAATGTATTTGGAAATTTTTTTTTCAAATGCTTACAATCAGTTGATTAACCAATGCTAATTTAATTTTTGAAGTAATTGTTTTTAATTTTTATCTAAAACAGCATTTCAAGTGGCTTTTCTGTAATTTTAAACTCTTTAGTTTCGGATTAAAGTTACTTTTTTTTAATTCTGTGGTTTTTGTTTCCTTTTCAGTGGTTATTACTACTTTCAATTATGTGGTTTTGTAGATATAAGGATTCCCCATCCCCTTCCACTTCCTTTTCCTCTTGCCCAGTTGCTTTTTGTCTTCAATAATTATTTTTAATACTATCTGTTTTCAAGTAGCTCATGTACTAATACTTATACTATGGCTTCATGACACACTTGTTTCTAATTTCAAAATTTTCATGAACTTTCCATACCATTTTCAATTATATAAATAATGTAAACTTAACTAAGTTTTCATTTGCATTGACAGTCATTTTATATTAGCCAAGCAACTTAATTTACTTTGATTGTAAGTTAAAATTGGGATATGGGAAGTTATAGATAAGACATAAGCATATTTATAGATAAAGGCCAAAGCAACATTTCATTTCCAGATTTTTTTTTTTTTTTTTTTTTGGTGTCAGCATCATGCTTGAAAAGAAAATGCTAGGAAAAGCAATTGAGGAATCATTGACTTGATCAATTTTATTTTTAATTTTTTTTTACCCTTGCTCTTTTTTTTATTTTATTATTTATTATTTTTACTTCATTAATTACATTGTATTATGTGACACAGTTACATAGGTACTTGGGTTCTCCCCACCCCTCCCCAAACCCTCCCACCATGGTGGATTCCTCCACCTTGTTGCATAACCACAGTTCAAGTTCAGTTGAGATTCCCCCATTGCAAGCGTATACCAAACATAGAGTCCAGCATCTTATTGTCCAGTCAAGTTCAACGGCTTCTTAGGTATACCCTTTCTGGTCTGAAGACAGAGCCAGTGCAGCAGGCTGCTTGAATGAGAAACAAAAGCCGTGGTGAGAGTACAGAGTTCTTTGACTAAAGAGCTAGTGGAAAAGCTTCCCTATGCTTGGCATAGTCGTATAATTGAGCAAAACAGAATTGTTGAAAGTATGAAGAAAAATAAAAAAAGGAAAATCCATCTGGACTTTTCAGAGGGAAAGACACCTGCATTTTGGTGGTTTTGCGATTTTGGTGCCAGTGTCAACAAGTGGTTGCCCACTAGCAAGAACAAATAAAGATTTCTGTCATCATAATTAGTGTGCAGATATTAATGAAAACAGATTGTGTTAACATTATTATCTTACTCCTCTAAAGAACAATACAAATATTGCCACAAGGACAGAATAGTTAACTGGAAAGTATTCAAAGAATTTTTTTCAGAAAAAAATGTAGTATATGTGTTCTGTAACTGGCAAAAAGTAAACATACAAAAATGCAAAAAAAATAGGTCATTGATGTAAAGGCATTCGTCATGCAATTTTATTTAAGAAAAGGTTTCTTTATTTCCATTGGAAAGACATATACAGGGAGAAGGAAATACAGAAAGATCTTCCATCCTCTGGTTCACTCCCCAAGTGGCCCAAAGGCTGGAGCTGAGCCGATCAAAAAGCAGGAAGCCAGGGGCTGCTTCCAGGTCTCCCAAATGGGTGCAGGGTCCCAAGGTTTTAGTCACCCTAGCCTGCTTTCCCAGGCTATGAGCAGGAAGCTGGATGGGAAGTGGAACAGCCGGGATTATGGGTCTCCGCTGTGTGCAAGGTAAAGACTTTTAGCCACTAGGCTATCGTGCTGGGTCCACCATTATTCAGAATTCTCCAAATTTTATTTTGATATGTATTAGTACGTATACCTTAGGTTCATATATTAAATATCGAATATTTAAATAATATAATATATATATATAGAGAGAGAGAAAAGAAGGTTTCCTATCCTTTTTGTTTGTTTGTTTCCTCTGCTGATTCTTGTTTTAAATTCTAATTTCCACACCCTTTATCTGTTTGGAAAAATGATTTGTAATTTAAATGCACAGATACTAGAAGGATTGGACTGACTTGAAGGACTTTGAACTATTGTTCCCTCATTTCCCAGCAGTGTTGGAACTATTAAATGTTGAAAAGACTTTAAATGGCTCTTTTTCGTTCCACTTGGTGCTGATGACTCTGATTTTGAAATGACGTTGGCAGTATTAGCTTTTAACATTATGCGGCTCCTGCTCTCATTATACTGCCTAAGTGCACTATCCAGCTTTGTTATAGGATGAGAACTTGTCATTTGTTGAAAATGCTAGCAGCAAACAGAAATTCCATGAGTGCTGAAAATGAAACCTATTAAAGTAGATTCGGGATGTCATTTAGTAATGACAAAGGCTGGCTGCACATTCCCTGTGTCTGTAGTTCTTCATCTTACCCTGGGCCATAAACTATAAAATAGCTTACCTCAGTCTTATCTTTGGAAGCAGCCTATACAGGCCCTCTATTATAAGTTCTGATTTGTGTCATAATTATTTACAGAACACTGTCTCATGCTAGAAATAAGCTGCTTGAGGGTGCGAACGAAGAGCTCATGTCCGCCTGTCCCGTCTTGCAGTGTTGTAGGAACATGGCCTTGTGGTGGCTCCTTGAGTGTGTGTGTGTGACAGCTGAAATTTGTTAAGTTGGATAAATACCAGGAGAAAGTCCTGGTGATATTCAATCCTTTATTAAAAGGGGATGTGAAAGATATGTGTGTGTGTGTATTCACTTATATAGATTTATATTTGAAATGTATGTAAGACATTTACAGCTATAGAATTTGAAGTTAAAAATCATAACAAACTTATAATAGCATTCAAATTGAAAAAAATAATAGGCTCAACTGATTTAAGTGGCTTTAAAAATTTCTTCCGCAATTTTTGCCTTTCATATGCCTTATCTTTCATTTGTATTTTACCCCCTTTTTGACAGTGAAATATTGTAGACACCTTATTATCAAAATGCCATTCATACAGATTTGTTATCTGTATACAAAGAATGTTATAAATTTTAAAACTTTGTTGACTTCTTGAAGTCTCTGGCAAAGGAATCCATAGTTATGACTGATGAAAAGGGATTATCAGCTTTCACCTAATTCAACTTTAAGGCTTCAGTCTGGCTTCACTCAAAATCAAAATAAATGTGTTCCTAGTTTTGTTAACCCGAGGATGGGAGATTCCAAAATCCCTTTGGTAGTCGTTCTCTCCACATTTCATTAGTATTTTTTCCTGTTGCAGTTAAACTCATATTAGAAAGCTAGAATATAGAAAATAAACATTTTAAATACAGAATTACAAGGCTTTTCTGAATACAAGTGGAATTACTGTTGTTAATGTACAGATTATAAAAGTTTAACACTTTAATCATAAATATCACTTTTAAATTTAGAATCATTGTGGCAGTGTCAGAGTTACCATGTTTCTTTTTAGAATAATCTTGTTATTAGAAACATTTATTTTTCATCTATAGTCACAATATGGGCGTAATCTTTGTTTTGTTTTGACCTGGCACAGCTTTATTCCTGGCCAGGCGACCCCCACCACCACTTTCAGCCAGGGAGCTCGGGGCAGGTGACACAGGGTGGTCCCAGAACTCCCCAGCTCACAGGTGAGTGCGGCCACCTCCTCGGCCAAGGCGTGCACTGGGAAGGCGCGGGCATAGTCCAGCCCGCGTTCTCCTTACTCTAGGCCCGCAGGTACTGGCACTTCTGGGCGCGGTAGAGCCGCTCGCCTCCTCGGGACCCCGCGGTCCGTTTGCGGGCACGGCCGAGGGTCTGGGCCAGGTGCCCCAGGGCTGCCAGCTGTAGCTCTTTGGCTGGGCCTGGGTGCGGCCCAGCAGGATGCTGGCGGTCTCTTGCATGGCAGCCCGTGTGCTCAGGGGCCCCGACGGGTGCTCACCGGCTTGCAGCACGTGGGCGGAGGCTTGCAGAGCTTCTTTGCACAAGGTGAAGTCTTGCTGGGTGCCCAGGGCCCCCCCCCCCCCCCCCCGCGACGCAGCGCGTCGTCGCCCCGATGGTACAGGGCCGGGACGTGGGCGTAGGTGAACAGCACGTTGGGCAGCTGGCAGCGCGTGAGCGGCGAGGCCAGGCCGCAGCACAGGCTGGCCAGCACCGGGATGGGGATGCGGGTGGGCACAGTGGGAGCCGGGCAGGGCCCAGGGTCGTCCTGAGGCCCCGGCTTGGGAGCTGCGTACTCCGACCCCGCCGCATCCTCCACCACCTCCAGGAGCCGAGGTCCTTCCTCGCGGCCATCTCCCTACCACCATGACCGCCACGGGGGCAGCAAGCGCCCGGCCTTCTTGGCCCAGCAGCCGCTCGGAGGTGGCCTTCTCGGCGGGTGCCAGGGCTGAGGCCTCCTTCCTCTGGCTTGTCCTTGTGTTGCTGACACAGGCGGCTGGGGGAGACGCTGCGGCCGTGGAGTTCTCCCAGCACCTGGTCGTGGTAGACATCCTCGCGCAGGTGCAGTACGCCCTGTAGCCCAGCAGGTGTAGTGGGCCCTCTGGGTCTAGCCTACAGGGCAGAAGCCGCATGGCCCGCCCTGGGCATAATCTGTTTCACAGTTCTTTTCATTGTATATTTTGGCCCCATTTTCTGAATCAAATTGAAACAATTTTTAAGAAATGTATCACTTTGGCTTTTATATAGTCTGCCTTTGTCATAGGCAATTTGTATTATCACATCTAGCTCTTCCACTTCTGATCCAGCTCCCTGCTGATGGCCTGCAAAATACATTGGAAAATGGCCCTTGTGGGAGACCTGGAGGAAACTCCCGGCTGTTTCCTGGCCCACTCCCAGGCACTGGGACTGTCTGGGAAATAAACCAACGGATGTAGGATCTCTCTCTCTTTCTCTGTCCTCCCTTTTCTCTGTAATTCTGATTTTCAAATAACTAATAGTTTTAAAAAGTTATAAGTTATATTTCCTATCAATTATATTTATTAATCTTAATATTTTAGATTGCTTTCTAAAAATTATTTGAGCCATGTAATTTTCATCTGAATTGAAATTAGCCTTTCTATAATTTTTGCTTTCCTGTAACTATTTTTCTTTTGATGTTGGCATATTTTATGATTACTGGATTGAATTAGCACAGGTAGAAACCTGGACCTGGAAATTCAGTCCAAGTGTCTCACGTTGCATGGCAGTGACATGTTAATGGAATCATCTGTTGCCATCCAGGGCACACATGAACAGAAAGCTGGAATAAGGTACAGAATTAGGACTCATACCCAGGTACTCTGGCATGCTGTGCACGAGTCACAAGCATTGGCGTATCTGGAAGTTCAAATGCCTGCTCTTATGTTTGCCCTCATGGCCTGCTACATAATGATTATGTGCAGTGGTTAATGAGTTGATGAGTGACTTTATTGATACATGAAAGAAAATCCCCCCATTATGAATGTAGAAATTCCAAATTATTTTCAGGCCATTTCCTCTATGTTTCTGGCTCTGTTGACAAGTCCCTTCTTCACCAGGTAAGCCCTCACTAGCATGTTAAAGTTTGGTCTCTCTAGCTTGATGTTACTGTTAACCACACTTTTTAGAAAGGAATTGCCTTCTCATACTTAAGAACTATAACAAATGTTGTGGATGGGGGGGGGGGGGTGGGGAACTGCTCTGATACACTGTGAGTAGAACTGTAAACTAGTATAGCCATAATAGAAGACAGAACGAACAATCCATGCAGCTGACAAGGGCTAAGATGTGTGATCGGTACAGATGTCCATCAGCTGATGACCAGATAAGAGGTACACATACACACACAGGCTACTACTCAGCCATAAAAATAAGGAAATCCTGTCTTGTGCAACAAACTGGATGTGACTGGAGACTGGTATGTCTCTCAGTTCTCATCCTGTTTAGGTGAAATATGGCTGAAGTTTTGCATTGCCCTTTTCTCATGGTAAAAACAAGTGTGCTAAACATGCTTCATTTATGTATTTTTTTCTCTTTGTTGCTAAGCTTTGAAAAGTTCATGTCTTCCAAAGAGTTGCTTTTGAATTTGTTTTTTTTTGTTATTAATATATTCTGTAAAACCTACAAGAATTTGTTCAAATTGTGGCTTAAAAGCAGATTTTTGGTGAAATATTGAAATAGTCACCCCTGGATTCTATGTATAAATTTAATTATACCACCTGTGAGGTGTTTATTAGATACTTTAAAGGCTTAGGCATCTGGTAGAAGAAACTGCCAACTCAATGTCTTGTAGGAATATAAAGTTTTATCATGTTGCTCTGACTTTTGATGAATTACTTATTTACACTAAACTGTAAATAAGTGTAAATGTCTTCCAGTATTCTAGCTAATCTATACTTGTGTTTTCAATAAATATCACTGATGGTTGTTAACCATGTTTGTGAGTTCGGTTTGGTCGTGGATTTCCAAATGCCAACATGTCAAGTATGGAATCCACAATGAATAAAACTTGAGCTAATTTTTCTCTCTAGTTTATTAGCAATGTTTATCTGAGAGATTATTGTGAGTCGTAGGATTGTGAGATTGCCTGTGGTGACAGAAGGCATTTTTAAAATGTAGAGCTTCTGCAAGTCTCCAGAATAATTAAAATGCAGGAAACACATGCAACAGATGGTATCAGGGTTTGAACTAAATGTGTGTGACTTTTTACAATGTAGTTTTACATAATAATGTGTTTGTGCAGTTAAGATTGTGACCTTTTGTGATACGGTCTACAGTTTGTAAAGTGGAATGTACTTTGTGGAGTTGCTAAAATCTGGCAGTTTTAAAATAGAAAATGCTTTTATAATATTTCATTTATAATTTTATTGTTATATTAATAACTTTCTATCATCTGGAGTTTCTTTTTTTATTTCATTATCCAAAATGGCTTGATAAAACTAGGATAATGTTGTTCTTAAATGACTGAGCTACAAATTGAAGTAAATGGTCCAGGACCTCAGGTGGATATTTTGAAAAATATACCTTATATAATGTGTACTTTATCTTACATTCCCCCCCCCCCCAAAAAAAAGGTGGATTAAGGATGTCATTGTAGGAGTGAAACCGTACAAGCACTAGACTAAATACACTCATCGTTTTCCCTTGGTGTAGGGAAAAAAGCCTTTCCCTACATTAACGTTGGGAAGGACTCTAACTCTTACTCAAAATCTGAAGATAATCGCAGAGTGATAAATTTAACTTGATAATACGTTTTAAAACTTTGGTTGCTTCAAGTACCATAAACAGACAAATGAAAGTGAATACACTACCAGACAGCGTTCACAACACCTACCTCATGAGCATGGGAGAGTGTCTACGCTGAAAATTATAAAACACAGAGGAAGTAAATTAAAAAAAGACATCCCCAGATGGAAAGATAATTGATATTTGTGGATTGAAGAATAATATTTTTACATTTTCAGGCTATTCAGGACAATTTGTGAATATAATGCAGCGCTCATCACAATACAGAAAAATTGGAGCAAGTGTTTTTGTTCCGCAGGGTAAGCCACTGCTTGCATCACCAGCCTCCCTGAGAAACCGGTGGATTGTGGCTCAAGTGCTTGGACCCCTGCTACCTGCTTGGGAGTGCTGGTTGCAGTTCTTGGCTCCTGGTTTCACCCTAGCCCAGCCCCAGCTATTGAAGCCATTTGAAGAGTCAGTTAGTAGATGGATTATGTCCCTGTCTCTATCTTTCTGTTACTGTGACTTTCAAATGAAGAAATTAATGAATCTTAAGAAATATCAAAGATTTTCTTTACAGAAATGTAGAAAAATCTTAATATTCTTATGAGATACTGGAGAACTAGAAGTCACAGAAGTCCTGGGGAGTGAAGAGAGGAGAAGGAAATGAAGCTAGAACTATTGGAGGGTTGGAGATATCACAACATGTGGCTTGAAATCATACTAAGAAGCTATAGTAACTGAGAATACAATTCTTGCATAAAAGCCAACATATGAGTATAGTGAGTCGAAAGATCAAGAAATCTGTGGAAAAATGGCAAAAATGCATAATTCATGGAAAAAAGATCATAATGATCCTAAAAAAATCTGAAAAAATGTTTACTGTGATTCAGATTCAGGAAACATAAATTAAAATGGCACTGCAGTGCTACTGCTCACCCTTTGAAGTAGTAACAACTTGGCACTGCAGTGCTACTGCTCACTCTTTAAAGTAGTAACAACTTTTTTTTTTTAGAAATGTGACAAATTCTCTTGTTGGTTCTGAAGGAAAATAGTCGCTCATGTATGTTGGTAGGAATTTACACCAATAAATTCTCTGGAAGGAACTTAGGTAATATCTCATACATATTTGTTTTTTGACCCTTGATATGTGTCCAAAAACATGAGAATACATATTTAGAAAATATTCACTGTAGTATATTATCTCTAATTTTAAAATAGTGGAAGAGATCTGAATGATCATAAACAGATATTTGGATAAGTTGTATTTTCTGTATTCATCCAACAGTGTGTGTGTGTGTATATATATGTATATATACATATGTATATATGTGTGTGTGTATATATATATATATATATATATATATATATATATATCATGTATAATAAATAATTAAAGGATTTTGGAGCAGGTTACCCAAAATGAATACATGTGATAATGATTGGACTTGGTTGAATTACAAATGAATACAGAAGAAAGTTCCTTAAAAAAAGCAACTAGCCTAAATGACTTTGGGGAATAGAATTTTGACTAGAAGAAACCAGTACAATAATCTAGTTGTTAAGTATGATCCTTCCGGGTGTTGGCTAGCAACAGTCCAACTAAGGGAGAAGAAAATTTTAAGCACAATAGATAAATGATCAACATATGTGGAAACAGATTTACATGGGCCAAGTTTCACGTAAGATGTAGCATTTGTGCCAGGTTTTGAAGGATCTGTTTTTTCTCCAGATGGAAGGAAGCATGGCTAGATTTTAAGCTAACTAAATAGCCCAGGCCCTGGCTTGGAGATCAGAGAGACTATCTGACATGTTGCAGATAACTTAAATTAGGCTATGGAGACTGGAATATACTAGCAACAAATTAAAAAATAAATTATTAAAAATTGTGATAAATATATCTGAAATGTACTAATGTTTATTTTCATTTGAAGTTGTCCTAGTTTCTGGATGAGTGCAGAGGTCAGTGATAGTAAAAGGGCCACTTTGTTTCATTCTTGCTATTGTCTCGAATGACAATAATAAATTGCTTGAATAATAGAGAATATCCAAAGAATATAAATCAGGTGGCTAGAGTTATTTTGACATTGTGTTACGTATACATTACAAAATTGTAGAATTTAGTATGAACAATGTGTGTGAACCATATTTTGATTAGGAAGAAACCTTTACTTACCAACTGAAAAGCTTTTTTAAAAAATATTTATTTATTTTTATTAGAAAATCAGGTTTACAGAGAGAAGGAAAAACAGAAAGATCATCTATCACTGGCTCACTTCCCAGGTGGTTGCAATGTCTGGAGTTGAGCTTATTCAGATCCAGGAGCAAGGAGTTTTTTCTGGGTCTCCCTCTAGGGTGTAGGGTCCCAAGGCTTTGGGCCATCCTTGATTGCTTTCCTAGGCCATAAGCTGGGAAGGGAAAGTGGGGCAGCTGGGACACAAATTGGTGCCCATATGGGATCCCAGCGTCTTCAAGGTGAGACCTTTGGCCACTAGACTATTGTGCCGGGTCCCCAGTTGAGAAGTTTTAAAGAAAATTGATTACTTGTCTCTGCTTTTTATATTTTCAGTTAATATATTTTGCTGGTAAATTTTTTATTGTGACATTTCTTGACTAAATTATTATCAAAGTAGAATGAAGAAAATAATAGGGCTTCTTTTTTTCTAAGTAATGATTGGTTTAGTCTATTTTTCTTTTTAAAAATATTGAGGTACAATATATACCACATAATTCACCCCTCAATTGTATACATTTTAGTGATTTTTAATATATGCACAAAGCTATACAACCATCGCTATGAATTCTGGAACATATTTGTTATTCAAGAGGGGTCTTTTGTCCTTAAACTATCACACCACATTTCTCTTTCACTAAACCCTTTTAAACTATCACTTTCTGTCTCTATGGCTTAGCAATTATAGACCCTTCCAGTAAATGCAATTACAGTCTGTGGCCGTTTGCATCTGGTTTCTTTCATTTAGTATAATACTTTAAAAATACTTCTACTTTTTTTGTTTTGGTTTGTTTTTGAATACATCAGTTTTGTAGCATGTATCAGTGGTATTTCATTCCTGTGTTAGAGCTGATGTGCATTGTGTGAATACATCAGAATTTGTACTTTCATTCCTCAATTGACAGACTTTTGAGTCATTTCGACTTTTTGACTACTACAAATAATTCCCTTCTTTGCCTCTTAGTACAGATTTTTCATTTGAATATGTTTTCAGTTCTCTTTGTTAGATACCCAGAAATGGAATTTTTAGATTATCTGTTAGTTAACTTCATGTTTAACTTTGTGAGGATGCATCAAACTGTTTCGTATAAAGGCTGTGCTATTTACATTGATACCGATTATGTACAAGAGTTCCAGTTTCTCCACATCCTTGTGAAAACTTGTAATTTTCCAGTTTTGAAGGAGTTACATCAATCTTGATGGAGGGATACAACATTGTGAGATTCCATTTCAAAATGATTAAGGAATATGAGTGTCTTTTTAAGTATTCTTATTGGTTATTTGTGTGTCTTTATATGAATATCTATTCAAGTTATTGGCTCTTTTTGGGGGGTGGTTATTGTTGGGTTATCCTGATTTTTTTTTTTTTTTTTGCTATTGAGTTTTTGAATTGTTGTGTGAGGTTTTTTTTCTTTAAATGTTGTTTGTTTATTGGGGAAGCCGAGACCTCCAAAGCTCGGGGTCAATCCCCCAGAGGCCTGCAATGACTGTGTCTGCATTGAGCTGAATCTCGGACCTCAGGAGCGTGTTGGGGGCCCAAGCACTTGAATCGTCGCAGCTGCCTCCTAGATTCTGTGTTAGCAAGAAGAAATCAGAGTCAGGAACTGAAATGAAGAATTGAGCATTTAGCCTCTTTTCTTTGTGATGAAAGACTTTTGGAAATTATATAATCTGTATCTAGAGATAAAAAAATAATCTAGAAAAAAAAGAGCTTCATTATCTGAAAGTTTTTATGTATTCTGCATTTAATTGTGGCCATGTCCCAGCATTTAAATCAAGCAGTGTTTATTGAGTGTCCATTGTATGTAAGACATTGCTGGGAACTAGGATAGAAAGATAATATATAGCAAAGTTATAGTTACACTTTTTTATCTTTAAAATAGTAAAAGTGCAAATGTGAAGTAAAACAACATAAAATGTGAAGGTCTGCTGTAGCATAATTCATAGGATCAGTTTTAATGTGGATTAAAATTCCAGCTCAGCTGCTTGAAGGACTTAAATGAACTACACTGTCTAAGCTGCAGTTACACTGTTTGTGAATTAAGATAATCCATGTCTTAGGGCTTTTGTGAAGCATAGTTAAGGAAAATACATAAGCTGCTTATCATATACATAGTGTCTGGTTTACTGCAATGTATAAATATTAACAGTTCAAAACTGTGAATATCTTTTTTGAAGCGGCTTCGTAACGATCTAGCTTACCTTATTTGTTATCCAAGAATGTCCTACTTTATTGACAAGTCCAGTACACAGTGACATGCTATGCTCTTCTCATCCTTTCTTCCCCAAGGTGCTCAGGTACTCCACATCTCCCTTGCTCCTATGGAAGATTCCAGTAAGCACATATCAAAAATTCTTTTGATAAGAAAACATAAACTTAGTCTTCACTCATATTATTACAACTTCTATTTTTGCCTATCACATCAATTTTTGGCTACTATCAGCAATTAAGAAATGTTATAAATGTGTTCATACTTTTCAGTTGACTATGTCAGACTTTTATGAAAACAAAGTTAGCTGATCTTAAAAGAAGAAAATTTTTAAAAAAGTACATATGTCATGGAATTCGTGTAGATGATGTAGGAGAATTTATTGAATCAGATGTGCAAACAGGGGTGCGGGAGGGTTTGCCAGTTTATCATTACTAAAGAAGAGAAATGGGCAAGAGAAATGAAATGATAATTCAGAAGATGTTGATTAGAAAAAAAAGCCTTTGGGACTCTGAGGAAATCTTTGCATATTTTCATTTGATGATTTTTTGTTATCTTTTGGGTGATAATTGAATATGAGTTGACAGATTGTCTCTCATGTTTCATGAAGTGATTTCTGGAAAACCAATAAAAGACATTTAGTTTTTTTCTTTAAGATTTATTTATTTTTCATTACTAAGGCAGACTTACAGATAGAAGGAGGGACAGTGAAAAATATCTACGCGCTGACTCACTCCCCAGATAGCCATAATAGTGGTAGCTGAGCCGATCGGAAGCCAGGAGCCAAGGATTTCTTCCAGGACTCCCATGTGGGTACAGGGTCCCAAGGCTTTGGGCTGTCCTTTGTTGCTTTCCCAGCCACGAGCAGGGAGCTGGATGGGAAGTGGGGCAGCAGGAACATGACCCGGTGCCCATCTGGTATGTTGGATAATGAGCAGTTGAGCTATTGTGCCAGTCCCTTTCTTTTTTCTTTGTTCTTCTTTTCCAACTTGAAGATAGTACAGAGTTGTCACTAAATTTTATTAAATATAAATCAGATCATGTCTATATTTTTCCAAATTCAGTTTTTAAGATGAAAATTCTAAGTAAGTAGAGATCAAGTTGATTTGTAGGGGCCAAGTAATTCTTTGACAAAGTGATGTGTCTATACCACATGTTTTTTGTGCTGCACCAATCTATTGAATGCTTTCTCTATTACCACTTTAATTTTGAAGCCTGTATTAAGACGAATACCCATTATTAATTTTCCATATCCCATGCTCCAATGATCTGTATTGACCTGGCTTTCAATTAGTTTGTACCCAAAATGTGAAGAATTTAGGATTCAGACTTTGACACTTGACAGCAGGCTAAGTTTGTGACAATGATATCTTCATGGCTGGATGGAGTATTTCAAACTGTGGAATAAGATCAAAAGTTAGAATAAAACCACATTATGAAAATTAATTAACTAATTAAATGTATCTGAAGTTTGTGAATTTTTCTTATCGGTTCTCAAAATGCGGTCTACAGATCACCTGTGTCAAAATAACTTCAATAATATATTTAGAATTCTAGTTTTGGACCCCATGAAGTAGAATTCTGGGGCTAAAACTCCAGGAACAAACATTTTGTAAGCATTTTATAAGATTCTTGCTTGCAACATAGTTTCAAAGCCATTCCTAAGTACAGTAATTTGAAAATTTTTCTTCTGCATTTTCTATTTTAATTTTTATGTATTCTTGATATTATAGTAATTTTGTGACAAAATTTAGCGGTTATGTCGTACTTATGTGAAATTATAGCCTTATTTTTTGGTATGTAATTCCTACGCTTATCCTGGAGATTAAATATTTCATATGTTAATCCTATTTGTGAAATAATTTAAAGATAGAATTGACGCTTAATTCCATGCTTTCAGAATTTTCTTAAGATAGCTATTTTTCTTCGAAAGTGTTTTTGGTTTCTTCACATGGGGACTTCTACTGTTATGCAACATTGAAATAACAACATTGTTTTTATCCATTAAAATACCACTGCAAGAAATTGTGAATTGGCTCATTTGCCTAAATTTTTTTTAACAAAAAAGGCAGTGTTTTGAGTTATGCCAGATGTACAAATGAGAGATTTGAGTGCACTTGTAGAATTTAAATTGAAATGCTAATGAGATTCTGACAGGCAGAAAATACAACACAGCTTACATTTTCATCTGTTTTATTAAAGTCATTATTTAACTGGAAAAACACATTATTTAGAGCTGTTTATTTCTGTGGCATTTGTAATTCAGCTCTTAAATTTTATCCAATTAGAGTGCTTCTCATTCCATTTCGCTTAATGCAGTAGATTATTTTGTGCATTCATCTTTTGCTCTTTTCCATTCAGTTGTAGCAATGGCAGTAACTCAATTGAATGAATGTGTTGTTTTTTTTTTCTTACTAATGGTTACATGTGCTGCTTCATGCTGTGGTGCTACAGTGACATCTTTATTCTTCAATTTGCAGTTATTCTATTGAAATTTCATGGTAGATTGTCACACAAGATTGTTGATGCTCATTTCATGCTTTGCTTATTTCACTCCAATTTCCAAAATGTGAAAGTAAAGAAAAAGATTAATATAAGCAAAGTTAAATATTTGAGAAGATAAGTTGATCTTAGCATTAACCAAACACAAAGCAGTAAACCCTGAAAGTACTTATTTCAACAAAGATATCCAATGTCCTATCAAAATATTGCTTTTTAACCTCTTTGTATGTGCACGTTTTCTGGTTGTTTTTCATGAGCCTTAAGCAAAGACTTTTGTGGATGTTTCAGACAGTTGAATCACAATACTTTTTAGTTTCTTTTTTTTAAGTTACATTTATCTGCCTGCTTCTCAGATGGAGTTCAAAGAAGAATATTTGAGATTATAAAGTTTTTAAATTACGTGTGATTACAAAATCAGTGCAATTAAAGAACTGATGGCAGTGCAGGCTGTCAAGGAACAGTGTGAGGCCAAGTCAGCACCGTGTCAGAGTGCAGACAGACTTTATGGGAAGGCCTGAGAAGCAGTGTGGCTGTTCAAGAAGGCAGCTTTTATGATGAACGTGAAATGTTTGAACCCATAATTGTAGCTACAACATCCTGAAAGTCAAACTTTAATTGCATTCTATAACAGATTTGGGGATTCTTATATTGTGCAAACGCCTCATGTATTTCAAATTGCCTGATGATGCTTTTATGAAAATCTGTGGTAAAACAAACTCTATTAGCATAAAAACCATTTCAGTTAATGTTCAATGAATAAAGTCTCTATAGTAACTGGAAATTGAAGCAGTGTCTGTCAGTTTTCAGACATTTACATAAAGCTTCTCTCTGGGTTTTTCCATTAAGCAGCATTAAAGTGTTTTCTGTACAGAACCTATTTTTAAAAAATATTTCTGTAAGAGGCAGGTTCTTGATATGACAAAGAAGACAGTGAGCTGGGAATCTGGAGATTGAGTTTTGGTTGAGCTTCTCACATTCGTGAGTTCTGTGGATTTTATGACACTTAAGTTCTGAAACATCATCCGAAAAGCAAAGAAGTTGATGATGACCTCAGAGGGTGTTTCTATCTCTGTAACTCTGACTTTACCATACTTTCCCTCATCACAGTGAGTATCCAGAACATGTACATTTTGTATGATGGAGTATCCTTATCACTTTTCCGTGTCATTTTAACATATGTCCAGAATTACTTTTTTTTTTTAAAGATTTATTTATTTTTATTGAAAGGGCAGATTTATAGAGAGAAGGAGGGACAGAAAGCTCTTCCATCCACTGGTTCACTCCCCAAGAGGCTGCAACAGCTGGGGCTGAGCTGATCCTAAGCCAGGAGCCAAGAGCTACTTTCGTGTCTCCCATGTGGATGCAGGGTCCCAAGGCCTTGTGCTATCCTCTACTGTTTATTCCAGGCCACAAGCAGGGAGCCTGATAGAAAGTGGAGTAGCTGGGGCACGAACTAGCATGCATATGGGATCCTTGTGCATGCAATGTGAGGATTTAGCCACTAGGCTGTTGTGCCAAGCCCAGAGTTATTCTTGAAGATATTTGACTTCAATTTCCTGACCAATGTTTGGGATAGTTACAGAAAATATCTTTTATTAGTTTAGTTAACATTCGGTATTCTATGCTAATATGGGATAATTTAGAAATTTTTATCAGGCCAGCATGGTAGCCTAGTGGCTGAAGTCCTTGCGTTGCATGTGCCGAGATCCCATAGGGGCACTGATTCATGTCCTGGCTGCTCCAAGTTCCTCCCAGCTCCCTCCTTGTGGCTTGTGAAAGCAATAGAGGATGGCCAAAGCCTTTTGACCCTGCACCTGCATGGGAGACCTAGAAGAAGCTCCTGGCTCCTGGCTTTGGATTGCCTCAGCTCTAGTCATTACAGCCACTTGGGGGAGTGAACCGGCAAATGAAGATCTTTTTCTCTGTATCTCCTTCTCTCTGTTAATCTGAATTTCCACAAAAATAATTAACTTTTTAAAAAAGGAATGAAATGTTTATAGTCTTTATTGCTGATTTTATCTTAAGTTGTATTTTCTTTCATAAATGGAATGTATAGATAAAGTTGCTGAAAACACTGATTTGAGTTTCATCTTAAGCCTGGCAAAAACACCACTATTAGTATTGGTGTGTAGCTTTATTTTACCCGCTGCCCCAGTTTGTTAAAGACATGGTCAGAACTCATTATACAATTGAAGAAATGACACTCTTGTGTCTGTTCTTAAAATATTGTCACTCTGAGGTACATTTTACTCATCCATACTTTACATCCATGTATATGTATTCCATGCACATCCCTCAAGCTTTAGTGCCTCCATTCATATAGTCATGTTCTTCTCTCACTTTTTTTTCTTTTGCTACTGCCTGTTAGCTAAATTTCATCCATCTTTTAAAACTTAACACCCCTCTAGTGATTGGTGTTCTCTCTCAGCATGGGAGAATTGGCTTCGAACAGATTAATTTCAGGTTATGCTATTACAATTTGCTGTTTTCTGATCCTTAGATAATTACCACAGTTCAACATTCAGTATCCTCATGTGCAAAATGCAGCAATATTCAAGTCCAGGATTGTTTTAAAATTTGAACAGCTTATATTTCAGCCATTGGTAAAGAAATAGTTATCAGATGAAACAAATCTTAAAGAATTTCTGTTGTGATAGGGATTAGCAGAGCGATAAAGACAGAATGTACAATATGTGAAACAGCACAGGGTAGAAGGGGAGAGGTAGAGAATGCAGAATAGAGGAATAGTGAAATTTTAGAGACTGGCCTCAAAATGGTATGTGAAGTTGTCATGTAATCAGGAACATGGACAGGCCTGAGACTGTGTGAAGAAAAGGATTTCCAGGCAGAAGGAACTCCAGCTGTAGTGCTTGGTGTGCTCTGAGAACAACGAAGATGTCGAATGACTAGTCATGAGTGAAATGAGCGCAGAAGGAATAAGGCCAGATTGTGTATGTTGTTTTAGGCCACTTCAGTTTGGAAGGAGCTGGGGAGCTGTTGAGGGATGCTAAGTAGCCACATGATCTGACTTTCCTTAACCTTACTATCTGGCTTCTGGACCTGTTTTTTTATTTCTTTCTTTTCTTTTTTTTTTTTAACACAAGGGACAAATGTACATGTAACTGTAGAGCAGGTTGTTGGAATACATCAAGTGAGAGCTGTACTTACTAATATCCTCTTTGAGCATTTGATAAGTAGAAGGCATTCTACAAATAACTTCTGTAATCCTAGGCTAGAAGTTATCTTTTCTTCCTTGGAATTCTGTTTTATGGAATATATCATTTGTAAACGAAGAGTTGCATGTATTTTTCCTACTAGCCTATTCTTTTCTTGAACTCAGTTTACTGACTTTTAAAATTTAGTTGATTTGCAAGTAAGAGTGGTGGAGCAGTGCGGGGGTTGGGTGGGTGGGTGGGAGCTGGGAAAAAAAACCCTCTAATTTACTGGTTTGTTCCCCAAATGACCACAATAGCCAGGTCTGGGCCATACTGAAGCCAGGAGCCAGTAACTCCATCCAGGTCTGCCATGTGGATGACAGGGCTCATGTGTAAAAGCCATTTTTCCCTATTCTCTCGGGTGCATTAGTAAGGAGCTGGATCAGAAGTTAAACCGTGAAACTAGAACCAATCCCAGCACTCTGGCATAGGTTGCCTATGTTACAAGCAGTGGCTTAACGTGCTGCACCAAAATGTTGGCTCCAAAATATTTATTTGTCATAGTTCTAAAAGCTGGGATATCCCTGGTTAATGATCCACATCTGGTGATTGCTTTCTTTGTCATTTTATGGAAGAAGCGTGAGAGAGTATGCTCCTGAGAGCACAAAAGATCCAAACTTCCTTGATAATGATATGAATTCCTTTTTCAATTCAGTTGTTCATCAACTGCAGACCTCTTGTTAGGACTCATCTGCCCGTATTGTTCCTCAGGGATGAAATTTCCGACACACACATTTGGGAATACATTCAAGCTATAGCAATAAATGTTGGATGATGGAAAAGTAACTCAGGAGACACATGCTGATGTGTCTGGAGATCAATAGCTTACTTTATGGCGTTGGATAGATGGGAGAAAAGGCATTGGTCGTGTCATGAACTTAAGTTTGAAAAGGCATGCTCTCTAGGAACTTAGTTATCCTCATTTGTAATTCTTGAAGATGTCAGGCTACGGTGTGAGGAAGTAGTATGGTGCCCCGAAAGGTGGAAGCTATAGGTAAAAGAGTACCCTCACTGGATGCAGTTGCAGGTTGGGCTGCTAGTTGACTTTTAAGGTATCTAACTGTGTAGCAAGTCTATAGCCTTTAATGGGGGGGGGGTGTGTTAGGTAGACTAGGAAAATTACTGAATTGAAAGTTTAGGATGAGAGGTATCCTTTAGGATGCTTGCTTCTGCAAGCAATTAAAAACTAAACTGAAACAATTGGAGCAAAAAAATTACCTTTGTTGGCTTAACTGGGTGAAAAATTCATAGCAAAAATTGTTAAATTTGATATAGCTGCTAATATAATTTATCCAAGGACCTTTTTATTTCTATTTATTCTTCTTTCTCTACCACTTTTATCCTCATCCACATAGAAGCTTCTGGCAATTTCAGCTTGAAGCATTCAAACTATCATATCCTTGATATCATTTTATATAGTAGAGCAAAGCCTCTCTTTCTTGGTTATCAAATGGGAGCTGCAGACCTTATTGTACTTCAAACCTTTTTTTAAAAAAATAACTGTTTCTTTTTTAAAAAAAATTCTGCTCCCTTATAGTATTGTAAGATCTATTGGTTTCTTAGAAGAACACAGTTACGAGAGAGAGAGAGAGAGAGAGAGAGAGAGAGAGAGAGAGAAAGAAAGTCTTCCATTTGCCGTTTCGTTTTCCCTGTTGGTTGCAAACGGCAAGAGCTAAGAGCCACAAATTTCTTCTGGGTTTCCCATGTGATTGCAAAGATCCAAACACTTGGACAATGACCAAGTACATTTGCAGGGGTCTGGCTTGGAAGTGAGCAGCTGGGTCTGGAACTGGTACCCCATGGGATGTGGCATTGCAAACAGTGGCTTAATGTACTCTGTGACAATTTTAGCCCCTAATTGGACCATCTTAACTTATGTGCCAATCCATAACTGTTAATTTTTAGTGAGTTATGATTACATTGGAGAACATAGTCCTTAGCCTCATGCTAATTCTGGAGTCAGGGATGGATTAAATTAATCAAAGCATGAATGAAAATAAGTTGCTTTTGTTGAGGGATATATATGGATAGAGGCATGATTTTGGGCTCAGAGAAAACAAACATTCAATACAAAATCCTGTTGTCAGAGCTCCTAAAAGAAACACAGCATGCCTCAGATAGTTGTAATGAAGAGATGTTACTTAGGGAACCACTTAGGAGGGGTGGGCAGGATTCAGGGTACAAAACCATGATTCACAATGCTCCTAAACAGCAAAATCAGGAGGAAGATGTTACCAGTCGGAGAATGATGGATAAGTAAGAGAAAAGAGTATTACCCTAACAAAGTAGGAACTTTAATCTTAGAAGAGGAACTAGAGTTGTGGTTGTAGAGGAATGCAGGTATAGTTAGAAATAACGCACTGAAGTCTTTCTGTCCTCTTGCCCTCTGATCTATTACTGTGAGGACCCATTGGCTCAACTGGAAGCCAAAGAGCAAAGGAACTGAAGTGACAAATTTCTGAGGTTTCTGCCTCTTGGGACAAGCAATATGATCTTAGTAGGATTAAGTTTGAGAATAACCAATAGAAAAAGCATCAATATTTTAGTATTTTAGTCCAGTAATAGGAAACTGTGTTGGGAAAGATTAGCTGGTTCTAGACATTTAGGTCTATTTTTTTTCTTTTCTTCTTCTTCTTTTTTTAACCAGAAGATTCAGTTTAGCTTTTACATAGAGCACAATGAGGGAATTCAGTGATTATCAGTAGGATATGAGCTCTAGTAGAGTGCCAGACTTGACTTTAACTATTCCTTTGATCATGAATAGCTATCTACTAACTCAGTTTTAGAGCTCAAGTTAGAATTCTCCTGAGAACTGAGCTGTGGCTGCTCTAGAAGACATGGAACATAGAAACTGTCCTGATGGGTAAATGACTTGTTGCTTATGAAACAGAGATCATTTCTCCAATGAGTAGTCTTAATTCCAGTAGGCTTTACTGATGTTCCTGTCCTGAAGAGATTGGAATCACTCAATGCTCAAGACTGATTTGAAGACGATCAGGACATTTCAGCACTTATTGCTGACTAGGGTGAAATGGATGAGGGTGGTCCTATCAGTCCTTTATCCCTTATCCCCCATTGTGTGGGAATAAGGGATAATTCTGCCACCACTTTGTGACATATATTGAAGTTGCACCATGACAAGGAGTTAAAAGTAACCTAGCAAGTGGCAGGAAGTTCAATTTTTGGCAAAGAGTAAGAAAGCAAATAGAACTAACACAATATCAGATAGATTGGAGGAGCAGCAGAAGAGAACCTCCTTGAGGGAGATGGAACAGAGATAATAGTGCTTGATGGAAATTTAAAAACAACCAAGAATTTGCCTGAAACTTTTGCCTGAGACCAAAATGATTTTAAAGCAGAAAAATGAGGGTGAAACTATTTATTAGTTTAATGGAAAGCTTGATTTGATGTCTGGAAAGAATCACATGCTGCTAAAAAAGAACATTATTGATTACCTATTCAAGCAGTGTAAATATATCAAGCTTGAGGGAGATATCATCTGAAAAATTAGTATGAATACAATTCAGTGAGAAAATATTACTAAATCTAACTGGATTATCACCCCTTGTAATGATATAAAAGTAAATGAAAACGCCCAGTTGTCATTTAATATATCATGAAAGATAAATACATTAGAAGTTTTTTTTTTTGTATTTTGTAGAACTGAACCTATACTTAATTTGAATTGTTTTAATAGAGTGAGTGAACCTTATTTGGCATTTTTAAAAATAAAGAATGTTCCTGTTAATGGAAAATACCTATCTTTAAGTTAACTGAATAATGTGATGAATACAATCCATTTATTAAGAAGGTTATAGAAAGAAAGCTGTTGTGGGCTGGTGCAAGGACTCAATTCGCTAAACCTAGACCTGCAGGCACCAGCATCCCACATGGACACTGCATCAGGACCTGGCTGTTCCACTTCCCCTCCAGTTCCCTGCTTATGACCTGGAAAAGCACAAGAGGATGGCTCAAAGCCTTGGGACCCTGCACCTGCGTGGACAACTCAGAAAAAGCTCCTGGCTTCGGATTGCCTTAAATGTGGCCATTATAGCCACTTGGAGGAGTAAACCAGTGGCAGGAAGATATTTTCATCTTTACCTCTCATTATCTTTGAATAGCTGTCTTTCCAAATGGGAAAAAAAGAATAGGAAAAAAACATGGATATGCCATGGATACACTGTGGGAGTTAGAGCAGATACCCTTAGATTATGACTGCTAGTGATGCAAGAAAATGTTCCTGGTGAAAGTGGTATTTTTAGAGATGATCATATACAAAATGAATCTATGTTAATTACATATATATATATATATAGTCATATAAGTAGATACTTACATAAGCTAACATACCTTAATTTCTCAGTTTTTTACCAGGTATCTATTGGATTTTAGCTAAGGGTTTTTGGCTTCTTCATTCATATATTAAGAACAAATGAGTAAATCCAAATGTCTATAGTGCATTAAGGTGAGTTTTGCAGCCAGAAATATTTAGGTTTGCATCCTGGTTCTGCTAATGGATGGTTTTCATTTTGGAACAGGTTTGATAATCCCACCCCTCTAAAACCCCTAATTTTAAAAGATTTATTGGAAAGGCAGATCGGATTTATGGAGAGAAGGGGAGGCAGAAAGATCTTCCAGCTGCTGGTTCACCCCCCAAGTGGCCGCAAGGCTGGGAGCCAAGTGCCTCTTCCAGGTCTCCATCCTGGAGGCATGTTCCCAAGGCTTCTGCCATCCTCTACTGCTTTCCTAGATCTCAGGTAGGGAGCTGGATGGGAAATGGAGCAGCCCAGACACAAAGCAGAGCCATATGGAATGAAGACACAGGCAGGCAGAAAATTAGATAGTTGAACATTTTTGTGGGCCCTAAACTAAGGTTTTAACAATGATTGTAGGGGAAAAAAATCATGCTTTCTCATTTTGTATTTGCTGTTAAATCCACTCTAAGTAGACTTGAACCCACCGCCCCAGTTCCTCATAAGCTTCCATGTTAGTAAACCCAGTGACCCAGCCTCAGCTCTCCTCTTTCTTGCCCTCCTAGCATTTGGTCCAATTGATCACCCCTTTCTTCTAAAAAAATACTTTCTCCCTTTGTTTGTGGCTCACTGTGAGTTTGTTGGGCAAACATGTACTGAGTGCTACTTGAGATCAAGTAGGACTCTGAAACTGGTCTGGGAGGGAGATTCTCGGATATTCTTCCAGGGTCTCATTCAGGATTTTCTTTGCTTTTCATTGACTTACAGCTAATGTTTACCTTTAAAAACCCTTTTCTAAAGGCTTGATTTTATTTTTATTTGAAATGCAGAATTATCATGATGAGAGAGAGAGAGAGAGAGAGAGAGAGAGAGAGAGAGAGAGAGAGAGATGGCTCTTCCATCTGCTGGTTGCAGTGGCCAGAGTTAAGCTGTTCTGAAACAAGGAAGTGGGAGCTCCTTCTAGGTCTCCCATGTGAGTACTGGGGTCCAAGGACTTAAGCTGTCCTCTGCTGCTTTCCCATGCCATAAGTACGGAGCTGGATTAGAGGTGTAGGTGGATCAAAAAGTGGCACTCAAATTGATGCCTGTATGGAATGCTGGTGCCACAGCCAGAGACTTAGCTTGCTATGCCATGGTGCTGGTTCCAACTTTCAGTTAAATTGTAATTGTGTAATTTGTAGAAAAGAGATAACAAAGCAGATGATTCTATCAAAACACAAATGATTCATGTTCCATCAAACCCAGTGGATTGTTCTCAATGAGCAATTCACTTTAGCCTTATGTGGAAGTTCATTTCAGCCTTCCTTCCTGCTCGCATGCAAGCGGTTGTTATCAGTCTTCTGACTAGCTACAGCATCTTACAGTTTTCTCATTCATTTGAATGTTAAATCAAATAAAATCTTTGACCCCAGTCTTATTATAGATTGCTTTAAGGATCATGATTTTGCCTTTAATACTAGACATGACCTGATTGTTACGGTGCGGAGAAAAGCAGCCAGTAGTTGGCAGGCATTCTGTGTCTGGTGAATGCCAACTTTGTGTTAACTATGCCAGTGTGCCAACATAGAGGCTTATAATATATATATTTTTTAGATATGTGGGGAAAGAGGGAACAGCAGGGACAGCAGGGTGGCTGCTGATCCTTAGTCTTTCTGTCCATGTCCTTGGGGGACAATATGATCTGAGCATGACAATTCCTGTCCCTGTGCCTGTGGTTGTGATTTTGACAGGAGAAACCCAGCACTTGTTACCCGAGCTAGTGTAGGCAGTGGTGCCAATAGCACAGGAGGGAAACTATGCTGGGCCAGGCCCCACCCAGATACTGCCCACTGGCATCCAGGTGGTGACTGAGGTGCCTGCAGATGGTGACATGTGCAGTATCCCTGGTGACGGGCTCACCACCCTGCATGCTTTCTGCTGCGGTCATGTTCCTGGCTTGGGCACTACAGCCCTGCTTACCCATGAAAAAGAGGCTGCTGTTACCCCCACCTTACAGGTTAGCAAACAGCTCAGTCACTCCATCTCAGCTCCCGGGCCTAACAGCAAATGCAGTAGCTGGCTACATGGAAGCCCCCAGAAATCATTCTTCCTCGACCAAGCATGCCCAGCTGCTCCCACTCCCAGATGTCCCCAGACCCCTTTGCCAAGTGAACTACAGCCAGCCCTACCTGGGGCACCAGGGTGGCATGGCCTTGGCCTCGTGTTCCCTGTTTTGCCCATAAGTCTTCTGATTAACTGCAACATCTTACAGTTTTCTGTAAAAAGAGAGGCCCACCTGTCAATGTGGCCATGGGTCATGGGTCCTCAGCCAAGGGCCAGGAGCTGAGGATCTGAGGGGATGGGAAATCTCAGTTTTCACAGGGAGTCCCAGGGCTTCGCACCCATGTAGCCCAAGGTGTCCTATAGGGAGGACTAGGAACCCAGGTCACTGACAAGAATCCTGAGAGTCCAAGGGGCATGCCAGTCACTGCCTTGTGCAGCAGAGAGCAGGGGTGTTTGTACAGCATGGGGTGTGACTCAATGCACTGGAATCCATGCTTCAACCAGAAAATTCAATTTATTAATGTAGGGGATAGTGTAGGGAAAAGGGAAATGTGGGAAAAGGAGATCTCTGGGTATATTAAGGTTGGGGGTTGGGGGTTGGGGGTGACTCTGGTTAAAGGTGATCCTTTTTCACCCCTGCTACTCTCTTTTTCACCCGTGGCTCTGGCCAGAGGCGTGCATGCAAAAACAGGCACCCAGGGTGCGTATCCAGCCAGGGAGTTGATGTTGTGGACGGCCCTGGCTGTGGTTTGACCGCCGCAGTCTGAGGCGGCTCCAGGGCCAGCGTGTGGTCTTTCCGCGTGGAGGTTCTGCCTGGGTCTCGGCTCCTGTGCATTCTGGGGGCTCCAGAGCAGGTTCTGGGGCCTGTGGCTGGAGAGCAGCTAAAGGAGTTGGCACAGAATCATTGGTAAGACCTGCAGCAGCAGCAAGAGAAGACAAGATGAGCACCACAGACCCCCACTGCTGCCTTTGCCAAGTCTGAGACAGCCCTTGCCATACAGAGAAGGCCCATTCTGCCCAGCAGACTGTGCTGCAGGCCTGGGACTCTGAGCCTGCACTATGCCCTCAGAACATAGCAGCTTTGAAGCTTCCACACAGCATGATACCGCCCTGATGCCTCCTTCTAGGGCTCCACCCAGCCACCCACCCAAACAACCCACCCTCCTCACCCTGCGGCTCAGGCTCCATCTCCTTGGGCTCCTGGTCCTGTAGCTGGCTCAGAAGAAGGTAGACACGCAGGGCCAGGTAGGACAGAGGCATGCAAGGTTGGCGGTACATCATGAGCTGCTGGTTCTGGCTGGCCTGGTGCTGGGGCTGATAGGTGTTTGCCAGGTAATGATCCAATCCGATTCCCATGAGGCAGCAGAGGTCCCTGGAGACAGGTATGGGGACAGCAGAGTCACGGATCTGGCATCTCCTGGCCCACAGTCCTCCCTTCCTCCTGTGGGGCTGGTCTCTGGGCAGAGGAAGCTCAGCCCCATGTGCAGGAGGGCAGTGGGAACCCCACACAGGAGCAGGCTGCCCCCCACTGCACAGTGAACACCTGTCTCTCATCAAGAAAGGCATGGGGCAGAGGGTCTATGATTTTTTGTAGCAGAGCTCAGTTCAGCTGGCTCGCTATGCCCTGGAGACCCTGACACTTGTGTCTCCTGCTGAAGACAATGCCCTCGTCCACAGTCCTCAAGCAGGAAACAGAGGAAATGGGAGAGCTTGGGGTACAGCCAGTCTGCAGCCAGCCACGGCTCATGTCCCAGATGGTATTGTCCCTCATGTCCCAAAGCATTCTCACTGGTTTGGTCCATCTTCTTCCTCACAGTTTTGCCCCAACTTTGGGACCCAATGGAGCACAGGAGGTGTCACCTGTGTTGTTTTCTGTTGCACCTTCCCGGAGGTCAGGGATTCTGACTGACTCCCTCACTAGGAGGGCATGGACATTGGACTGTGCTATGTCCTCAAGTTTGCTGCATTCAAGGAGCAGTTCCTGCTGTCGTTGGTTGAGTGAAGGAAACCAATCAGCTCCTATTGCAGGTATCTGCACTGGCCTGGGAATCCTCCTCCAACCTCTGGTGTCCCAACTCAACCTCTACTGGACAGACACCCCCCCCTCATGCACACCTGGAATCAGGAAGTTGGACAGGAGAAGAGAGGCCTGGGGCCCAGAGCTGCCTCGTGGAGTGAGGAAAATTCTAAGCCCAATCACTGTCCAACCCTTTCCTCCATGTCCGGGACCTGAAGCCCTTCTTGGGGTGAATCCTAGTAGTTCTGACATCACTCAGGCTCTGGCCCTCTGAGCAGCCAGATCTGGTGGGAGTGATCAGAGTAGCTGCAAGGCCCAGGGCATCACTGAGACCCAGCTAGGAGAACCTGCGTCGTGTCCGTGTGTGCAGGTGCCAGAGCTCACCTGGGGAACAGCAGGCAAAGTATGCGATGTGTGCCTGCCTGCTGTGCAGGTAGCAGCAGGTTCATGTGCTTCTGCACCGTGCCTGCCTCCAGGATCCCCAGCTGGCTGGCCGTTGACAAGTTGGGTGCACAAAGGACGTGTCCTGGATGTTCCTGTGCCTTGTTGGGTTCACAGTCTGGGTCTGTGGTAGGACCCTTGGTGGGCTGCAGCACTTTGATGACAGGAGGTTGGGCTGCCTGGGGCAGAGATGGTTCCTGCGGCTCTGGCTGGGGAGCAGCTGCTGGGGTTGGCACCAAATGGAAGCAGAGAGAAATGCACAGGTCAGCACAGGAAGGGAAAATAGCATCAACACCTCACCTCTTCGCACTTGGTGCCACCCTCCTGCAGAGAAGTCCTTGCCCTGCCTCACAGCAGGACCCTGTCCACACTGAGCTGCTGTCCTAAGGGCTCTGAGCCTGGTCTTTGGTGCCAATTGACACCAGTCTCAGCCTCCTGCCAGTCTTCTGAACACTCACACACCCAGCCCAGCACTCCTCACCCTCAGGCTCAGCCTTGGACTCCAGCTCAGCCTCCAGCTCCTTGTATTCGTCTTCGTTGATGAGCTGCGTGAGCAGCTCCAAGGCTTGGAACTCCAGGTCACTATATGGCATCTGGGTCCAAGCGTAAGTAGCCAGTTTTTTCAGGCAGCTCAGGTCATTGGCCTCATAGAAATGCCCAGGATAGCGCTGCAGCCAGGTTTCCAGGAGGGAGCAGAGGGCCCTGGGGACACACACGTGGGCAGCAGAGTCATACACCTGGCTTCTGCTGTCCCTCAGCTCTCCCAGGTGCCTGTGACTTTAGAGTCCTGGAATAGGGTGGTCCCCCCACGTGCAGGAGGGCTGAGAGGCCTCTTTTGTAGCTGGCTCCTCCCCACCTCCCATCAACCCCATGGGATGGGACTGCAATGTGCAGTCTCACTGGGATGGGTTGTGATTGGGTGATCTCTCCCTGCTGTCCTGATCCCAGGATTCACCCAACTCTCCCTCCTCCTGCAGGCAACACTGTCTGTCTCAGACCTCTGGCAGGAAGCAGAGCAAGCCTGTGTGTCTGGCACACAGCCAGTCCATCCACACCCCAAAATCCCAGCTGGGGATCATGGAACCTCCTCCTGTGCCAAGCCCACTCACTCCTTGCAACTTTGATCTTGCTTTCTTCCTTCTTGAAAGTTGTGGTACCTAGAGGAGGACAGGAAGTGTCACCTCCATTGTCCTTTGTCCCACCTAACAGAAGCTCTAGATGTGGGACATCTCCCCGCGTGAGAGGAGGAATGGCCATGTTTCTGTGCTGTGCCTGGAGAATTACGGTGTGGCCTGGATAGGTGTCTTTGCACAGCGAGCAGTAAACTGTGTTTGTGTGTGAATGTGTGACCTCAGACAGCTCCTCCCCAGTCATTTGATGATCCTGGAACCTCTGAAAATCCCAGGTCTTGACTCTCTGTATTCCCAAACACATGGCCTAATGGCGAATGTGGATGTTTTGCTCTGAATAGGAACAATGCTTTGTCCATGGCTGTGAGATTTGTACCCTGCGGTACAGAACCTTTCCATGGCAGCAAGAAAACCATAGGTGAATCCCAAGCCCTGAGCAGCCCTCTCCTTGGGCCAGGCACTTGGAAGCCCTCTCTCAGCCCGGTGCTGGTCCTCTGAGTACCAAGAGGCTGCAGGAGCAACCTGGGACTCTGAAGCAGAGTCAGAGCATCACATAGACCCAAGCATGAGTGGTGAGTGCAGGTCCCTGTGCATGCAGGTGCAAGCCTCACCTTTGGAATAGCAGGTCAAGGACCTGGTGGGTGGTGGCGAATCTGTGATAGGTCTGGAGGAATGCAGGCACAAAGAAGGGGTCCCCCCTCTGCTGTGCAGGCACCAGCTGGAATACAATTCTCTTCACCATGCCTGCATCCATGGTTCTCCCAGGTCCAGCAGCAGCCACAGAGGGAGAGGATGAGGCGCCTCCTGGCTCCTCTGGCTCAGGGCTTCCCAGGACTGGTCCTGGTGCCGAGGAGGAGGGCACAGGTGGCTTTTGTGCTGGCTTCTCTCTCCCCAGGACTGGTCCTGGCTCCTCAGCTCTGGCCACCTTGGCAGGGTCCGGCTCTGCTGCTGTTGACTGTTGTATTTTGGCCGAGGGCTCCCCCTCAGGCCTGCCTGCCTTGATGGTCTGAACTCCACTGGAGTCCTTCCTGTTGGGTGTCCTCGGGTCACTCTGTGGTGAGATAAGGCGGTTGGTACAAACAGGTCCCAGACTCGGTGCCCCAGTTCGCCCTGCGGTGTCCTGCTTCCACTCCGTTCCCCACACCTACCAACTTCCTGTCCCTTCCAAGGCCAAATTTTCCCCAGAACCTACAACACCAACACACACACACACACACACACACACACACACACACACACAGAGGAGTGTTGCAGGGCCACCCAGCAGGACTCAAGTAGAGGCCAACCCGGGTAGGCTATCTGATGTTACCTTTAGGACCCTCGGACTGAGTTGAGTGGATGAGTCTTGACGTGGACTGATCCACTGTCTGTATCTGGGCTGTGTGCGGGGCTGACCAAGGTGTGGGCCTCGCAAACGCGGGAAACAACGGGGATCCATCGTCTCCTCCAAGCTCTGGCAACTGAACGGCTGGGCCACTCGTGCCAGAGTGAGGGCACCTGGTTACCGGGGTTACCCAGGCTGTGTTCTGTCATTGTCCAGGGAGTGATGTCACTTCCTGGCTCAGCCCCCTCCTTAGAGTAGCCTTTCCCTGAGGTTGGTGGGCTCCTTGTGGCCTCCTGTCACAGTTGCCTTGTGCACAGCTGCCTACACACAGTCCCACCAGCAGCACAGCCCAGCTCCCTGTGTGGATCTGGGACTGCTGGACTTGCACTGAAGGGTGATCGTCTTGGTGTCAGACCCAGCCCTTCGTTCCTCCAGGCCTTTGTTCCTGGACCACTCCTTGCACCTCTCAGGGCCTCCCACCTCTCCTCTTCTTGTAGGACATCATAGTAGCTCTTGTTTTGAGGATGCCCTCCGGTGTCTGGACCCAAAGCAGCTATGTGACCCATGACTCTATCAGGGTTTACATTGCACAAACCCAGAGATGGGATGACACCAAAGAGGACTGGCACCAGAAAGGATTATTGTGTCCTACATTGGGGTGATAATGCATTTGTACATGACATCTTGTGCTCATATAAATGAATGTGATTTGTGGTTGTAAACTTAAAATCTGTCTGTAAGTGTGTTCTGGGCATGTTTGAAGCAGTGCCTCTAGCTGTTGATATAGGTCCCGAGTGGTCAATATTATCATATACTCTTTGTGGCTCTGTCCATTGCATCCATTTGGGAAGTGGACCAGCATTGTAGATAAAGTTGTGCTGTGAAAGTCTATGTAATGATGCATGTACTTGTACTGCATTGATACTTTTTTCTGTCTATCGTCTTCTTAGAACCAAGTGGAGTAGTTCTATACTACTCCAGTTTAGACCAGTTCTATACTGCTGCAATTCTATTGTTCTCCTTCTAGTTACCATTAACTTGTTTGATCACATACCTTTAGCACATTCTAATAATTATCTCTAATCATGTGTATTACTTTGAACTCTCATTTTGCAGCAGTGGAACCCTATTGGTTGTTCATATAAAAAAAATCCTGGTGTATATTTCAGTATGGTTAATTTGTGATAAAGGAAAGTTTATAGCTGTACTATGGAAAAGAGGCTCAAATATTGCTTCAATTGGTGACTTCAGTTGTTGTGATTTTTGTCAATATCTCTTTGTCTTTCTTTATAAAGTGGTTTCTTATATTAAGACAGTATGTTTGCTGACAACTGTAAAATTTACATTGTGCAGGTTTCATAATAGAGAATCTAGAAATTCTGATTCAACTTTTCTGTTGTGAAGTTCTAAAAATTATCCTAGTTTGGGCATTCCCGTTGCTGTGCATGCAGCAATTACTCTATTTTTTTTTTTTTTTTGGAGATGTGTTCTGTCATGCATAGTGTACATTCAACAAGTTAGTGTTCTGTGCAATAATTACATTTTGTTGCCTTTGTTTGCTAGAATACCCAGTTAACTTCAAGTGATATGTATTTATAGGAAGGAAGTATAGGAAGACAATTGTTCAAAACTGTTAAATGCAGTTTCCATTGGGTTTTACCTTGTTTATTATATTTTCCTTTAGCTAGCATGAAGATATGTCCTTTGCGTTCTTCAGCAAAATATTACAGCAGTATCATTTGGAAAGACAGGTTAAATAGTGAGAAAGGATGACTTAGCAAAAATAATATTCTATGGTTAATTGATAAAACAATTATCTATTCTGAATTGTTTAGTAAATGATAATTTTTAGTCTTACAGAAGCTATCACTGACATCTTACAAGTGAATTTTTAAAAGCCACTTTCAAATGGAGTTGTTGTACCTGTTTGCTGTGCTGCTGTCATGGGATGACTGACATTACAGAAAACGCTATTGGTACGTCTGCAGTGTGTACCTGATGGTTCTAAAGGTAGACAGCCCTTTAGAAACATTATTCTGTAACATTAGAGGCTGTGAGTGTATCTGTAGTTTAGGTACAGTGAAGGATGATCCTCTATGTAAGTTAAATTAGTGTGATGTTAGAAGTGACACATCACATTACAAAAATGATGGGTTATAAAATAAGCTTCGTTTGCCATTTATAACTCACACTGGAGATTGCTAGCCTTGGTCCTAAATTCTGCCTAAATTTTGATAATCTCATTGGTGTCATACACACATACAACATACATACACATATATGGAGAGAGAGAGAGAGATCGAGTTTGATTGTATGAGCTTGTGAGGTCAGATCTTCAAATATTAAGTGATTGGGACAAATATATGAGTGAAGATCCAATTTAATATCTCCGTATCAATCACTGGTTTTCTTATTATTCAGTAAAGAAATTATCTTACCACTTTCAGAATCTAAAGCTTTCATTATTTCCTGATAGGATATAAAATGTTAAAAGAAATGGGCATTTTTAAATATTCTTTGTTAAAGAAGCTAATGCATCAATCTTCGTCCATATGTTATTTCCATTCCTGGTTTGGCAACGCGTAACAATCACTGGTTCTCTCTGCATCTCTGCCATCTTGTCTTTCTTTTCCTCACTTTCTTTCTTTCCTTTTATCTTTAAAGCATACTTATGTGTGAGAATGCATGAAACCAAGGTGCCCTTCATGTTAATTTTCCAAATGGTTCAAATGAGGATGTGTCTGCAATGATGGAAGCTTCTACCATCAGATATGGTTGCTTCTTATTTGTACTTGAAGCTAGAAGAGGTTTTTACGTCATAATACAAAATGAAATTTGGAGTCCTTACTTGGTTATTGTATTCTTCATTTTAAAATGTTTAATGCTCTATATTCATTTTACTTGACAGGAAGAATGGGAGGGAAGGAGGAGAGCAGGACAGGGAGAAGGAGTTCTTTGAACCTTTGGCTCAATCCCTAAATGCCCACAACATATAGGGTCTAGGCTGAAGCCAGGAGCCAGGAGTTCAAATACCAATCCAGGTTTCCACATGGATAAAAGAGGCTCAGGTGCTTGAACCATCATCAGCTACCACACAGAGTGTACATTAGAGGGAAGCTAGAAGGGCCAGTGTCATAGAGTAGTAGCCTAAACCTCTACCCATAGTGTTGGCATCCCGTAAGGGCACCAGTTCAAGGCCTGTCTGCTCCACTTTCTATACAGCTCCCTGCCTATGGCATGGGAAAGCAGTGGAGGATACCCTAAGTCTTTGGGTTCTTGCACTCCTGTGGAGACCCGAAGCAAGTTACTGACTCCTGGCTTCAGATCAGTTCAGCTCTGGCTGTTGCAGCTATTTTTGGAGTGAAGCAGTGAATGGAATATTTCTTTCTGTTTCTGTTCTCTATAAATCTGCCTTTCAAACAAACAAAAAAAGCTAACAAAAACAATTCTAAAAAAAGGAGAAGATAAATAAATAAATAAATAAATAAATTTTAAAAGAATGAAAGAAATGGAGGAAGAAAGAAAGAATCAGGACTTGAAGCCGACACTCTGAGATGGGATTAGGACCTTCCAAGTACAATCTTAACTGCTATGCCAAGCACCTCCCATCTTTCCCTTGCCGTTTCTTTTTCCTTTTTATTACACTTTGTCTTTCTTTTCCTTCTTTCTTCCCATCTCCTTTCTTCTTCTCTTTTTTATCTCTCTCTCTCAAAAGCACACGATTTGATCTCTGGTTTTTACTGAAGCGTATCTTTAGGAAGAAAAAGGTGGTTTTGAAAATCAGTTATCGTAAATACAATACAAACAGCCTTTTGCCTCCATAAAACAGATGGTTCTGTCAAGGAACTATTGATTCTAGCTTACTGATGCTGAAAAATGTTACTAGAACAGACATTGTACTATATATGAATAAGTTACAAGGGTGCTGTACTCAAGATTTTTGGTGGAAAACTTGGTTGGCAGCCAATAGACTTAAATGTCTGTGAAAAGTGTTGTAGGGCAGAGAGCTTTCAAATTAAACGCTGCTATAGAATTGTTAGATGCAGAAACTTTTAGCCATAGTCATTTAAACGAAGTTCTTCTTGCCAGAGAAGAGAAGTTGTATAGTTAAAACGCAGTAAACGCTTTGAAAATTTTTTTCATTTACTTGAAAGAGTAGCAGTAGGATACACACACACACACACACACACACACACAGAGAGAGAGAGAGAGAGAGAGAGAGAGAGAGAGAGAGAGATATGCCTGCAACATGCATCTCTGGCTTATGCCAAAGACAGGAGCCCAGAACTCTCTGTGGGTCTTTCCTGTGCGTGGCAGGGCCCAAGCACTTGAGCTATCATCTGCCACCTTCTGGGATGTACTACTGGGAAGCTGAATAGATGTAGCTGGGACTAGAATTAGCACTTTGATGTGGAGTGCAGGTATCCCAAATGGGGCTTAGCGACTGTATCATAACATCAGTGCAATAGCCTCTTAATTTATGCTAATGCCTCAGCAAAATCTTTTTGATTTTTGTTTTTATTGTTAAAGTTTTAGTGTAGTTCTGGTTGGTGATTGGTGGATGTATTCATTTACTTTGTCACTATAATGAAATATTGGGGGCTAGGTCCCTTATAAAGAAAAGAGATTTACTTAGCACACAGTTGTGCAGGTTTAGGTGTATAGTGCCAGTATCACTTGGCTATGGTAAGGACTTTAAGGCAGATGGCATCAGGACAGCAGGATGGAGGATGATACGGAGAGATCACACAGAGATCCAGAAAGCCCAAATGCACTCCCCCGTTGATCTAAGGACTTCTCGTTAGACCTCATCTCTTAATCATGCCACCACCTTGTAACACTGCCACGCTGGGACCAAGCTCCCAACACAAGAAACTTTGAAGAACAAACAAGCTGTACCCTAACCATAGCACCATATTATCACATTACATATCCACACTATGTGCATCTTACAGTGTTTTTCCAACAGACCACTGCATTCTAAGTCTTTTCCATGTTCTAAAGTTTCTTGTTTCTAATGACTGCATGTAATTATGTGCTATAGCTATTATATGTATTATTTTAATACTTACAATATATATAGGATGGGTACAATTATTGTCCTTTAAAAATAGGAACAAAAACAGATACAGAGAAGACGAGTGTACTGTGGAAGAACTCAGTGCCACTACATCTCAGAGCAGTAAATTTTCCATGATTTAGTTGACTATTTACTTCTTATCTGTCCATTCTTACATGCTGTATAATTTCTTATGGATTATTATTATAAGTATTCGGAGAGAAAGCATGATTAAGAAAGCATTTCTTCAATTTTTAAGAGATTTTCTTTAGGATAAGTTACTAGAAATACAGATAATAGATCAAGAATTAGATGTTTTTAAGGCTAATGTGTACTGCCTTAACTATGTTCCTAATGATTGTTTGCATTTCTTTAATAATTTATGTGGGCATTATTCAGTTACTTCAGTTTTTTGATAATATGCTTTAATCTATGTTAATTTGACTGCCAAACGTGATTTTTCTCTGCCTTTGTTTATCTGCTGGTTTCTTTGCATTTGGGTTTCTTTGTGTGAATTAATTATTCTTGCTTTCTTGTCTGTTTTTCTTTTGAAGTTGTAGTCTTCTTATGTTTTTGTTTAAGTTCTTTAACCGAGATAATATTTTCTCACTTTTAATAGGATTTTCTAGTAACGTGTCTTTTATTTCTGAATACTGCTTTGCACTTATTAAGGGTATTTGGTGTTTTTTGTTAAACGTAATTTAACCGCTTTGTCATTACTTCGATTGCTTTCCATTTCTAAGGTAAATATTAAATGATCTTTCACTATTAGTTTTTTTTACAGATTTTTCATTTTATGTTTAATTTTTTAAAATATTTACTTGTTTTATTTAAAAGGTAGAGTTAAAGAAAGGAAGAGAGAGAGGGACAGAGAATGAATGAGAAATTGAGAATCTTCCGTATGTTGGTTTACTCTCCACATAGCAATAATAGTCAAATCTAGAGCAGGCTGAAACCAGGAGCCTGGAACTCCATCTGGGTGTCCCATTTAGGTAACAGGAGTTCAAGTGTTAGGGCCATATTCTGCTGCTTTCTTAGGCACATTAACAGGGAGTTGAGTTAGAAGTAGAACAGCTGGGGCTTGAACTTGGTGCTCACGTGTTGCAGGTGGAAGTTTAACCATGTGTACAATTATACTCATTTTATGCTCAATTTTTTTGTCAATCTGGAATTTTTTACAGTATCAATTATGTCAGAGTTACAAGCTAGTAGAAAAATAATCTGAGCTTAATTCTTCTCTTTCAATGAATTGATTAAAGCTTGGGGAAAGACCCTGGATAATCTGTAAACTGCATAATCAATTTCTTAAATAATAGCTTAAAAATCATTTTCTCTTTAGAAAGCAGACATCAAAGATTGTGGTTCATTCACAAAAACACAGTAATTCAAACTCAAACCTTTGCATATTTGCTATTTAAAATTGTATCTGCAATCCTTTTACTTTTTCTCCTAAAAAGGGTTTTTAAAACAAGTTTCAGCAAGGGAAACTATCTGTTCTAACCTTCCTTGTTCTTTGGGGATGATGTGTTACTGAGGGTGATGTGGGGATAACATCTGCAGACAGCTGTCTAACTTTCCTTTTTCTTGGGTGAGGATGTGTTACTGAGGGTACTATATGGGTGTCATCGGTAGATTTCTGATTATCATGCTTAGAACATTTTGAAGTTTCCTCATAGATATAAATGATATCTTGTACAGAATGACTAATATTCCTAAATTACAGGAATATTTTTGTAACATTTATATTTATCATTTAGCATCTTGAAGAAGAATGGTATTGGGTGGTCAGACACAAGTAATTTAAAAAATGACTTTGCTGTCATTGCAAAATTAGTGGTTGGGTAAGAAAAATTATCTAAATATGAAAGTGGTATGGATATAATATGTATACTGCATGCAGCAATATATACATATATTTAGTAATTGGTATTTTAATATTTCAGCAAGTGCTTAACCTTATGTTTTAAAAATATTTCACAGAAATACTAAGATTTCCAAATAAGATATATTTATCCAAAATTATATATATATATATCCAAAATTATATACGAGGAAGTCATTGCTATCTTATAATAATTTTTCTGTTTCATATCATTGCTTATTATTGAACAAACTTTATATTTTATCTACTTAAAATCAGTGGAAAATTGTTACAAAATGATTTGGCAGCCTTAAATAAATCATTTCTTTCCATCCACAGTGATTGTATTTAATGTTTGATAATCAAAGTTCAGTGATTTATCATTAAAGTTTATTCCTTAAATGCATTTCTGTTGTAAATGTCTGTTGAAGAGCTGATCTGCATCTCATTTGCACAGTGCTTTTGAAATGTAAGCACTTTGAAATTTTGATAGATTTAAAATAAAGACTTATTTTAGAGTTTTTAACTCCAGCTTTTGGCTATTTTTACCCTGTGAGAATCTTACATTTAAAATAATTATAATCTTTGGCATATTGAAGACAATATAATTATTGAACGAATCTTTCATAATCATGCCTCTTTTATAACTTCCCTTTTCATTGTTCTAAAGAATATTCTGGTTAGAAGGGACGTGGAACTTCTAAATATAAGGGTCAATGATGCAAACAGAAATAGAAGGAGGGAACAATGCAAGTGCTATTAAAAGTATTTTATAGATTAGATAGTCACAGAGAAGAAAGAATTCTTAGTTCTTTAGATTATCATGGAGCAGTCTGAGCTTAAGAAGATAGTTTCTAAATACCTGAATATTTATTGGAGCTCTCTTTGAGCAAAGGTTATATTCTAATAAATTATTTCTTTTATTAAAGAACTGAATTGCTAAGGTAAAAAAATGGTACCCAGTAATGCTTTAAAATGCTGAATTAAGAGGGAAAACCACTCAAAAATTGGAAATTATACAAGATCTTTTATATGTAAGAAGTGCTATAGCTAGCTAGATGTATACTCTAAACTTTTAAAGGCAGAATGGGGCCCTGCATGGTAGCCTAGCAGTTAAAGTCCTCTCCTTGAACATGTGCCAAGATCTCATATGGGCATCGGTTCAAATCCTGGCGGCTCTGCTTCTCATCCAGCTCCCTGCTTGTGGCCTCGGGAAGCAGTGTAGGATGCACAGCATGTTAGGGCAAATGTGAGCATTCTCCTAAGTTGTATGAATCACTGGTGAGAATGAGAGCTGGTCAGAGCAGCACTTTCTGGTCAAAGCAGCAGCACTTGTTGGCATGCATGTGGGCTCGGTCTGGAGTGAGTCGGGCTCAACTAAGTTATTGCACTCATGGGTGTGCAGAAGAGGCGGATGGGATGTGGGACAGACTAGGTTAGCTGATAGGCAGACTACCATGCACCCACGTGGGAGACCCAGAAGTGGTGCCGGGCTCCTGGCTTCAGATCGTCTCATGTCCGGCTATTGTGGCCGCTTGGGAAGTGAACCTTCAGATGGAAGATCTTCTCTGTCTCTCCTCCTCTCTGTATATCTGCCTTTCCAATAAAAAATAAATTAAGAAGATCTTTAAAAAGGCTGAATGAGCATGTGCAGCCGCGATGATGTGCAAGGCACACTAGGAGTTGTGGGCACAGTGCCATAAGCCCATCAGCTGTGTGTGCTGGTTACCTGCTCCGACCAGCAGAGCCAGTAATGTGGACAGGGAGAGGGTCTGGGGATGAAGCACCTACAGGAGACCAGTGATGGTAGAAGTCTCTGCCAAGTCTCTTTATTGCCCCTTCACCTCTCCTGATATACTCTTCCCCCCACATCCTCATTTAGCAGGATATTGGATGCAGATGAGTCCAATTAGTCTAGGTGTTTTTAGCCACAAGCCCAGTTCCTGTTCCTGCCCAGGCTAACGAGCACTAATCACCTCCTTAGCCCACAATAGTTACCAAGCTCACTCTCTAGAATGTCAGATTCATAATTGCTGGGTCTGACAGTGAACAATTCTATACTGAGGGTCTTCACACTGGGGTGCCTATAATAACCACTGACTACCAGTTCCCCAGTCCTTCACAATGGGTTTATCACTCCCAGGCTTGGATGAAGTTCTCTCATTAGTGGTGACATCTTCGGGAAGCACCACATGTCCTGGTGCTGCCTATGTGAGCAGTACTGCTGTGAGTACTTGCTGGAGTTCACCCTCAGTGTGAAGTGGAACGAAGATCAGACTCACTTCACCTTATGAGACCTTGCCTCCAACACTCTCCAGCTCATTCCAGTGACGTTCCAGAATTGAGTCCACGACTCGACCTGACCAAGTGGAGCAGGATGACATCCTCATTGTCAACCTAATAAAGAGTTTGGAGCTGAAGCCTGAAACCTATGCCAAGAAGGCCTTTGGGCCTGGAATATGCCAGGTGGAATCCCACTACAGAGTACGGAATGGCATTTGAGTGTGATCCAGGCAACGCCAGAGTGATGGCCAACCAGTGAATACTTAGAGTGGGATGAGGATGAGTCCCTGGCTCTCTCTGAACCCAGTGCCAGGCCGGAAAGGTTTTACTGAAACAGGGAGTCTTGCTGCTCTCTGAAGCCATTGCTGCCCTCGTGGACTTCTCTGGGTTGAAAAAGCAGAATGATCTACAGAGAAAATTGAAGCCAGGAGATCCTGCATAACATTCCAGCTAGAAAGCAACTGCAGCTCACCTTCGTCAGCACACAGGAGGCACAGGTTTAAATTAACTAGATTATACATACACCTTTTGCCACATGTACTCAAAATCAGCAAACTTATTTTTTTCGTATTTAATCATTGTTATCCGGTTGTAAAATTTAATATAACGAATAGGCGTTCTTCAAAAACCAGTTTTCAGACTGGGAGAGCTCATTGAGTCCTGGTGGGGGGAGAACAGGAAGTGAACAGCTGCGGTAATGTCAGATGTAAAATCTGAATGTTGAGCTGTGAGTAGGAACAAATGTAGGCACCAAGGGGAAAAAAATGCTGGAGTGTTTCTGCCTCACTCATAGGGGCTTTCAATATACCCCCTACCTGGAGCAGCCCACAGAGAAGAAAGCAAGTAAACAGACTCACCTGGCAAGAAGCAGGTTTGAAGGATGGAGCCCTTGCTGAGAAGAACTTCTGTACTGAAGATTAACAAATTGTACTTCTTGTAGCTTTTGGGTTTGAAATTACTGTGTTGGAAGTTGCTTTTATCAGTGGGAATATAATAAAACATAAGGTTATTCATACTCAGGTTTGTGTGTCCACTCTGATGATTGTAATAGGAATGTTATTAAATTTTCAAGATTGAAAAATTCAATTAAAATCATGATTGGTCTGCAGTAACAACAGAACTCAAAGAAAAAGAAATCCTAAGCTTTTTTGCTGCTTATCAACTATTGAAATACATAAAAATATTTTTAGATGCTTTTTTGATGGGTGATTGTGTGTAACTATGAAGACATATTAAATCTGAGAACTTCAAGTATATAGTGCTTCTTATGAAGAAGGGAAAATGTTTGTGATTAAATGGTTTTCAATGATGCTTTAAAACTATAAGGGTAATATTTTTCCTTCATGGCTTCTTTATACCGTTGAGTCTTCTTTACAGCCATACCAGTTTGCTATGGGTTTATAATGTGAGGGACTAAACCACAAGTAAGATATAACTGATATGAATTATGGAATCCTTTATAACACTTATTGTGATGAAGGTAATGAGGCAGAGTGGCCAGCTGCTCATGGTTTAGAATCATAAACAATTCCAATGCGGAATCTTTTCTGTACCAGTTTTGTGACGTTGAGTTACAGAGCCAGAAACAAAGACAGCAAGGGAGGTCTTCCATTTGCTTGTTCATTCCCCACTTGGCCACAAAGACTGGAAGTAAGCTGGTTGAGGCAGGAGCCAGGGGTTTTTTCCAGGTCCCCCACATGGATGCAGGAACCCAAGGAGTTGAGCCATTCTCTGCTACTTTCCTAGGTCATTAGCAGAGGGCTGGATTGGAAATTGAGCAGTGAGGACCTAAACTGGCACCTATACAGGATGCCAGCACACAGGTGGAAGCTTAACCTACTGTCTTGGTGCTGGCCCCTGAACAAGCAATTTAGCCTTTAAAAACTTAGGCTTTGTTTGGGACGCAAAGATACTAACTGGCAAGAGTCAAGAGTGTTTTTAATTCATTTAAGCGCCCATGTCCTTCCATGAAGGATCACTGTAATACGTGATTAAATGGAAAGTCTCATCACCTGTAAAGCACTGTTCCCTCTCAGCCTACTGGTCTCCAGCATTCATAGCAGAATCCTTCCTCTTCTCTGAGCTAGCAGCACTAGAACTTCCCACCATACCAGGCTCAGGTCACTGATCTGTTGTCCTTCATAGTACCTTGTTCACACTTGGTAAATATAGCTCTGATTAAATTTTCCTTAAATTATCCTAACTTTACTATGTCTTCTAGTTCTGATTGTGACCCTGTGCAATATGCAAAATGTCATTTAATTTATGAAATCTTTACTAAATTGCTTTCTAAACATGCACACATTCTGCATTCGAAAGACATCATGTCCTAATGGGTTTGGATAAACAATTGTAGACCTATGCTCTAATGGCGTAACATTGGAGTGTCACTGTACTTTATAAGTCATTATTACTTATAATATTTTTGATGTTCAATAGCACTTAAACACAGATAAAATGACACAGCACGAGTTCTAGAAAAAGTGAATATTGTTGAGCTGTGAACTTGAATGAATCCTTCAGATCCTTTGGAGAGCAGCTCCAGTGTTAGAATAAACCTTTTTTGCTACTTGAGAGGCAAAATGATTCTGTAGGACTAGACCTCAGCTGTTCTTGATGACTGCATATCTGCAAAAAGTGCTTCTCAGGACACCCCAGGATGCCTCAAGGAGGTGCAGCCATCTGGCTGGGCCTCATAATTTTAAGTTATTCCACCTTTTTTCCAATGCTTTGATAAAAATAAATTCATCATTTGAATGTTTTCTGGTGTACAACTACTCTCTAAGCAATTATTCGGTGGTGGAAAGAACACAAAATTGGGAATCACAGAGGACAGCCTGCATGTCAACTTTTTCGTAGTCAAAATGAGCTTATAACTTGATTTCTGTAATTCTTGTGTTCAGAGTGGATATACACACACAAAGCTGCCAGGATCCTGAGCGTTGGCTAGAGTAGCCAGACATCACATAGCAGCCAAGCTCATGGTGATAGCCTGGGAATTTCTCACACTGGAATCAGTTTACGAACAAGCTGCTCACAGAGGACGCTGTGTTCCTGGGGCTGAGCAGTGACTATAACTATGTGGCTGCTCTTGTGGCATCCGGATTTCTCCTGGATCAGCCAGAACCTCCAATGCTGTATATAGATTTGTGTCTGATGAGGTGCTCTTCCACTACATATGTGTAATACAACAGAATGAACGTGTGGTCATACATTTGAATTTCACCAAACATTAGGTGCATGTTCTCTTTCTTCTTTTAAAGCACACATTTTATGCTTCCATTAATTCACAAGTACTATATTTAGCAATTTAATATTTGATATTCATATAAGTATGAGTCAATATTTATTTTATAATGTATTGAAGACATGCTTTTATAACTCACTGTAGGTAGTTTCAACCTTTTTTGATGAAATTCCCTAACTATTTTAAGAGTAGAGATTTGTATGCAGAATTCCATGACATAAAATTTAACAGTCGTTGGACCACATAGTTGATGTTTTAAAAAAAAAGCCAAATACAAGATTTCTCATGTTCTTATTTGTTTCTTGGTGTCAAAAATTGATAAAGGTTTTTTCTCACAGTTTCATAAGGATGCATACTTCAGTGTGAATTACAAAGCAGTTTTGAATATAATATCTGAGAATTCTGAAGTAAATCTGAACCCAAATATATCAAGAAGTTTTAAATGGTGGTGTTAAAGTTGGTATATTGGATATAGATTTAATAGCAATGATAGAAATGGTTGGGTTTTTTTCTAATATTTTATGTATGATAAAATTTTGTTATGAACTCTCTTAGGATTGGGAGGTCTTAGAACAATATAGGTTTAAGAAGGTTTCGTTGGTGGATTTAATTCAGTCCACCTTAAATAATATATGTGTGTCTTAATTTTTTTATATTTCCCCTAAAGCCAAAACCATCTTAAGATGAGCAAGTAAATGTACAAAATAGCATTTAGTAGGCTGCACCACACTATAATCATTAAATATTCCTTAAATTTCCATTAGAGGTCCTTCCGTTTATGAATGACTTCTTTTAATCTTCTCCTTCCACCTTACTCAATCTCAATTTTAATTTGAAGAAAGATAATGGCAAAGAAACCCTTCAATTCAGTTTATACCTGACATTTTATCTTAATAATAATAACCACAGAATTTAATTAATTTTAAAAACACTATTCTGATTGCCACAATGAAGAGAATAATCTGCTTTACTCAAAACTTGCCTATTTATTTATTTATATAAATCTTTTCAGGAGATTTATTTATTGATTTGCTTACTCATTTAAAGTACAGTGTCAGAGAGACAGAAAGAGACGTCTTCAGTCGGTTCACTTCTCAAATGCCTGAAATGGCTAGGACTGAGCCAGGTGACAGGAATATGTATATATATATATATATAGCTATTATCTGCTGCTTAAGTGGCATATTAGCAGGAAACTGCTTCAGAAATAGAGGAGCTATGACTTGAACTGGCCCTCCTATAATGACATGATTTAACCTACAGTTAACACACACCCCCTTCCCCAATCTATTAATTTAAAGGTTAATATTATCTAAAGAATACCTTTATAAAAGTTTTGAAATAATATCAATACAGTGGTCTAGCCAAGATGACATGAGTAACTTTCAAGAAACCTGTTGTTGATGTTTGTCTTGGACTTCAGAACAAATTCAAACGTAGATTGTGCTTGCACCCCAGCCCTTTGCCTTCAACATTCGTCTGTGCTCTGCTTTGGTTTATGACTCTACTTTATGCCTACCTTGATGGTGGACATTACGGAGACCTTGTGGTCCTCTAGCTGTACCGTTCATCTTTGTTTCACCAACAAGACTGTTTGCAGATATTTGTCTGCATATTTGTGCAGCCCTGTGTTCCACTTTGATCAAAGCCTTCCAGGATCCTCTGCTTCAAGTCTCCTGCCAGTTTGAACTCATCTAGATTCCTGATCTGAGAGAGGGTACTGAGAGCTCTAGGGACCATTACTGCGCTAAAAACACTTAGCTTCAGATGCCATCTAGATGTTATTTGAACTCCTGGGGATTCTATTACTAATTTCAGATCCTTCTAGACCTCATGTACGGTTTTCTGAGAACATTTTATTTTGGCAGATTTCTGTTTTGGTTAGACCTCGTTATTAATGCTATTCTTGCCTTCTTTGTTCTTTCATTAGTGTTTTGTGGGGGAGAGTATTTATTAAATGCACTGCCATTCTTTTAACAATTGAATGTGTGTGGTATTTATGGCCTGCAGAGCAGCTCACTTATTTTTCTCCATTATGCCTTCTATTCTCTGGGGCCTGTGGTTTTCAAACGCCACTGTTTTGAATGCTGTCTGTGGAGCTGTTGCCATGGTAGTTAGAGCCTCTAAACTGTTTGTCCTATCTGATATCATATTCCAGTGAGTGCTGTGCTTGCTGCTCCATATTTCAGACTGGAAGTGATTTCTTGGGATTAAATTCCAGATGTTATTTTGCAGCTTGCCATCTGCCTGTTTGGGGAAACTTTCAGGTTTTATCTTCACGTCATGTATTAGTATATTTTTCTCAAATGGCAGAATAATTTGATTTCTTCTTGAGAATAATTGTGGGGTGAAAACATAATTCTAGATTTAAAAATCACCAAATGAATTTATTGGTTAGCTTTTAGTAGTTTGAAATGTCACAGGAAAGAAAAAAGTGTATTTTTCATCTTTGAAAACTGAAATTCTGAGCAGGAGACTTTTAGACTGTAGCTATTGCTACTTAAAAAAAATATATATATATATGGGAAATAGTGTGGGTGCAAGAATATCTGATTTACCTAATGCCTTGCTTTGACATTTACTCTTATTGTTTAAACTGTTAGTTGTATATATTATTGTCTAGGTACTCTTTGTGAGAAGTATGTCTGTTTATCTTTACATATATTTAGCTTTTAAATATGATTTCCACCTCCTCTTCTGTGTATTGTAAAAAAATGATTATAGAAACAAGGTTTGCTTTGAAGTATAGTACTTGAAATGTTCAGATCAATATCACTTTTTAAACCTTTGATACAGCCTTATTTATGCTAAACTAATCGAAAGCATAGTTGGCTGTGGTGGAAGCTGCTTGATTTCAGTATAATTATAGCAAACTAATCAATCAGTACCTCAAAATATAGGTTTTTCTAATGAGATTTCATATTAATATTGATTTCAATTTTCTGTTTTATAATATAGAGTGACATTTTTTTCCTTCTGATGGTTCCTCATTGTATCATTTTAGCTATGCTAGGCAGATGTCTTTTATGGAATGCAGCAAATTTATGAGATCTTTGTTACCTTTGTTCACAAATTTGTGTTTATTGTACACATATCAGTTATTCAGGTGAACAAAGACCAATATCATTTTTATACCTGTTACAGAAATAAAATATTCAATAATAGATAAGCATATGTTTAAACCACTTCATTACTTCCTGCGATTTATCTGTTCCACATACCTGTGTGCTTTCAATAGGTGCTGGTATCACAATAATAAGTGCAATAAATTTTAGGAAAAGCACAAAAACACAAGGCGCAACTGATCAACAGATAATAGCATGAAGGGTTTGTCAGACAGTGGTGTAGCAGATGACATGTTACTGTGCTGCAGTGTGTATTGTTCCTGTACCCTATTTTTAGGACAGTATCTTCAAAACCTGATAATTTAAAATGCAGCGTGCTCCACGAAATAAAATGAAAACAGTTTATAAAAAGCTTCCCTGGGTGTGTTTCTTATATTATGTATCAGTTACATGTGTAATGTTTGATTCAGTTGGACATTGAGTAGAAAACTCTTACAGTCAAGCTTATGCCATTTTCACAATAAAGTTGTTAAAAAGTTCTTCAAATGTCCTAATCATTCACCTCCGTTTTTCTGAAGAGTAGAATTCTAAAAACATAATATTTATTTCAAAGTTGCCAAGATTGCTGTACTTATTGGTCACACCTTTATAGGTGTGCTATATATGGGATGATAGGACATAATGGGTTATGATCTGAGCATGTTTTTAGTTTGTCTTGTGCTCTATTACTGTTTTTTTTACTCCCTTTACTCCTTTTCAGATTGAATGAACTCTGTTTATATAATACTTCATCTCTGTGTGTGTATATATGTGTGTATCCAGCCACACCCATTTCTGTATGACCTTCACAAACATCTATAAGTATATATATGGATATTCAGAACTTATAGTTAAGATACATTCTTGTCAACATACCAGAATGGATCCAGATGCTTTTCCCTTCTCTCAAGAGACTAACATTCCTCATCACTTCAGCTACTCTGGCTTCACTTCTTTGCTCATTGTTTTGGGTAAGCAGGCTCTGAGTATTTGCTGTTTCAATGCTTCAGGATGAACTAATTACTGTGTTTAAAAAAAAATCACACATGGATCAGAGTAGTTTTTACAAAACCAAACTTTATTTTTTTTAATGTAGAAAAAATAAAGCATACACTGTTTAATGTACAGTCAATAACTGGAACTTGGTAAAAGGGCAACTGAACAGAGGAGTCGTGTTACTTTAGGTAGATTATAAAAGGTATCCAGTTCTAGAGACCTACCCAAAGACACATATCCAGACTAATATTTTCAAATGTGAAAGGGATAAGATTTAAATTATGAGCAGATGTTAATTTAACTTAGTAGAAACTAAAAACCTATTAGGAAGTGTTTTAATTACAGTTCTGAAATTAGGGAAAAGATGTTGATTGCACCTTTAAATATTTGGTGTAATGACAGCTTGCTGTCTCCCTTTTTTTCCTTCAAGATACAGATGCTCTCTCTCTCTCTCTCTCTCTCTCTCTCTCTCTCTCTCTCTCTCTCTCACCCCCCCCCCCACACACACACCATGTGCATAGTCCCATTTTGTATGCTTCTCAAAGGCCCACGGTAGTTACAAAATATACATAAAGTAACACCAGCTCGGAAAGGGGCCATGATTCAAGTGGTGGGCAGTTAGACTCCAGGATATCTACTCTGAACTGCTAGACTTTATTGCTTTCCATCATAATTAATAGAATTCATTTTTTTTCCTCAGGCACATCTTAAGCAATATTATGAGGAAATCTTTCATCCAGCTGCAGAGAAATAACCAACTACACGTATTTTTGGAAATAATGAGGGAATTGTTTTGCCCTATGCACAGCCTTCTACAAGTAGAACAGTTGCATAACATGGTCTATCTGTGTAGATTACACTTTTGTCACGATTCATTTAGCTACTTGAATTTGGTATAATTTCCTTTCAACCTGAAGCACATCTGATGCAGATTTACTGGGACATTCACACTCTATTTTGGTTTTAAAATCTGCAGACCTCATTTAGAAGTTTGCGAACAACATACCCATTTGGAATTACTCCATCCTTTATAAGTTTAACTGATCATTTTATCTTAGGATAAAAAATAATATAACTAAAAGTATGTTTACAATGTCTTACTAATATTATAACTGATACACCACTCACAGGCTGGCTTTCAGTCTACCCACAAGTGGGGAAGATTTCTGAGAAGTTTGACAGAGGGTAAAACACAAATAATAAGACATCTGACCAAGCTTCTTAGGCATCCCATTTGGAAGTATTCACTTTATTTATACCCTTATTTGTTTGGTCTCTGAACTGGAAACTTTTGAAATCAAATCCACACTGCTTTAATTTGCATTGCTTATACCATATGACTTTAAAGTGAAGGTACATCATCTTACTGCCCAGTTCATTGGAGTAATTCAACACTGAAAACAGTTTGATTTCATATTCATTTTAGATTAGGTGAGAAATGGACTGGAGATGAGAAATCTCTCAGTTTGTACAATTTTTGCGGTTTTCTGTATTTTAGAAAAAAAAACACTTTCATACTTTTTGGTTGAGAATTTATAATAGTGGTTCAGTGGATGGAAGGATCTTTCTTTATCTCTCCCGCTTGCTTTGTTACTGTTTCAAATAAACTTGAGCATTATTAAAGTTTTCTGCCTGATAGAACACACGCACACACCAGAGCTCATTTGAAAACCTGTTTATTGGGCCTAGCACTGTAGCCTAGAGACTAAAGTCCTCAGCTTGCATGCACCGGGATTCCATATGGGTGCTGGTTTGGGTCCCTGTGCCCCCGCTTCCCATCCAGTTCCCTGCTTGTGGCCTGGAAAAGCAGTTGAGGATGACCCAAAGCCTTGAGACTCTACACTCACATGGTAGACCCTCCTCCTCTCTATATATCTGACTTTCTAATAAAAACAAAATAAATAATAATAGAAAAGAAAGCTTGTTTATTGTGCTTCTCTCTTTTTTCCTGTTGCATAATTCTGATGTTTTTGCAAAGCCAAAAATATGTCACAGGAAGAATTTATGATTTTTTCCTGGTACTGGTAGTTGAATGGTTGAATGGGAGATCATAGATGGAAGATGTTGGGCGTTTTGTATTGTTATGCAAATTGAAGATTAACCTTTCCTATTTGTCTTATTTTGTCTTATTTATAAACAACCCTTCTTTGTCTTATTTTGAAGTGCCAATGTCCGTATGATAGGTGGATGTACTTTCATTGCCAGAATGCACTTGTCTAGTACGCTTGCTGCTGTGTTTCAGAGCTGGTTATTGAAAGGAGATCTGAGAAACACTCCTCTGTGACAGACAAGGACGGTACTGTGTCTCACTGTCTGTATACCAAAGCATGAAGGAAGTGAGAACAAGAGCAGACAAGGGCACTTAGGGAGGGGTGAGCTTCAGCAGCGTTCCTAGTGATCTAAAACCATGTACACAGCACTGGCCAGCCCTTCAGTGGACTTGTACTCTGTCAAACAGACCTTCCTTTACAACCTTGATCAGGAGCTTCCTGGAATGGGTAGGTTACATTTTCTTTATTACTGTCACACTTCCAAGATTGTTTTCAAAGAGAATATCACTGTTAAACATTATGCAGTGTAATGTATGTAACCAAAAGTATGTGCTTGATGTATTTTAGCCTTCTAGGTTTATGATTTCTCTATTTTTTCCCATTTTTCATCAAAGTTTTATTGGATATAATGAAGAACCATTACAAAAGGTTCAAGATAATTTACTAATCTTGAATTGAAAAAGTTTGTATAATAGCAATAAAAGGGTTTTAAGAAAATGTAAATATATTCATATTTTTTTCACAATGTAGATTTTGTATGAACATTTATAAGGCCACTCACATTTGTCAGCTGTGATGATACTACTTTTAAGTCTCATTCCAGGGCTGTTTTACTTTTTAAAATAATGAAATAGGATTGGCACCATGGCAGAGAGCGTTAAGCCGCTGCCTGCAAACCTGGAACCCAGTATGACCATGGGTTCTAGTCCTAGCTGCTCTTCTTCCAATTCAGATCCCTGCTAACAGTCTGGGGAAAGCAGTGGGATGTGACCCATGTAGGAAACCTGGAACAAACCCCTGGCGCCTGGTTTTAACCTGACAAACTCCAGCTATACTGGTTATGACCATTTGGAAAGTGAACCAGCACATGGGAGGTCTCTTTCATTCTCTGTCTCTGCCTTGCTCCATGTAATTCTCCCTTTCAAATAAACAACATAAAATAAATGTTTTAGAGTAGTGAAGTAGTCCAGTGCAGTGGCTCAATTGCCTAATCTTCCCTCTGCAAGCCCTGGATGCCAAATGAGCATTATTTTTGTGTCCAGGATGCTCTGCTTCTCATCCAGCTCCCTGCTTGTGGCCTGGGAAAGCAGCAGAGGATGGCCCAAGTCCTTGGGAACCGGCACCTGCATGGGAGACCGGAGGAAACTCTTTCTGTCCTGGTTTTGGATTGGCTGAGCTCTGGGCACTGCAACCATTTGGGGAGTGAATTGGTACATGGAAGATCTTTGTCTCTCCTCCCTTTAAA